>NW_006911258.1:0-357670 GCF_000338955.1 Baudoinia panamericana UAMH 10762
CCCTAACCCTAACCCTAACCCTAACCCTAACCCTAACCCTAACCCTAACCCTAACCCTAACCCTAACCCTAACCCTAACCCTAACCCTAACCCTA
The DNA here is from genome assembly GCF_000338955.1 of Baudoinia panamericana UAMH 10762. Lineage (NCBI taxonomy): Eukaryota > Fungi > Ascomycota > Dothideomycetes > Mycosphaerellales > Teratosphaeriaceae > Baudoinia > Baudoinia panamericana. The sequence continues at coordinate 96 of NW_006911258.1, forward strand.
ACCCTAACCCTAACCCCTAATTAAGTCTAGTAGAAGTAAACTATAATATCTATAATAAAGAACTCTTAGCTATTATTATAAGCTTAAGGTACTAGAGAATCTATATAGAAGAAATACTAAAAGTTACTATCTTCTTTAACTATAAAAACTTAATATACTTTACTACTACTAAAGAGTTAATTCGATAGTAAGCCTAATAGTCGGAACTCTTAAGATAGTATAAATTTACTATCTAGTATACTTTAAGAAAAGATAATATTAGAGTAAATACTCTTAATTAAAGATTAGACTATATAGAAGAATATATTATATAGTAATAGCGAATTCTAAAGATAAATAAAAATAAGATACTATCTACTAATATATAGGAATTTAATACTATAATATATATACTAGACGACTATAACGAAGAATTTCTAGTTAATAAATAGAAAAAGTTCGTTATATCTAATAAGTAAATTAGTAAAATAATTATATACTACTATAACCCGCTAGAAAGAGGATACTTAAGAGTTACTAAAATAAATAAAGCTAATATAATAACGCTTCGTATTCCTATATATAAAGAAATATATAGTAAACTATATTAAGAAATATATCGAATACTAAATAAATAAGTTAATATAATATACGACTTATAGAGAACTAATAGTATAATAACTACTAACTAAACTATAGAAAGAAGTTATAATAGACTTTATTAGACTATTACTAAAATTATAAGATCTAGTAATAAAATCGATATATAACTCGATACTTATTATAGTTAATAGGCTTACTAAGTATATATACTTTATTATATATAATACTATAATTATAGCCGAATAGTAAGCCTATCTTGTTATAGATAGGCTATTTCGCTACTATAGATATCTAAAAGTTATTATCTCGAATAGAGGACTAATATTTTATTTTAACTATTAATAAATATTTATTTCTAACTTCGGGATTAGCTATAAGCTCTTAATAGCCTTCCGACTATAAATAGATAAATAGATAGAGTATATAAACTAGACTCTAGAAATCTATCTATAAGCTTATATTAACTATATATAAGATAACTAGTTAATACTACTTCTAATAGCGTAAATAGTACTAAATAGCTATATATTAGAAATAATAAAAGTTTCGCCTTATAAAGCGAACTTTATATATCTACTAAGACTAGATATAATACTAGTTCTAGGACCGAATATAGAAGCTATAAAATAATATATAAAAAACTTATAATAGCTCTATTATAAAAATATTTATATATCTTCCTTTAAGACTATAGTAAGATCGAAATCGATTATAGATTCTTAGCTTAAAAAGGGGGATAAGGTCTATCTCCTTATAAAGAACCTTAAGACTAAAAGAAATAGTAAAAAGCTTAATAAAGTTAAGATTAGATTTTTTATAATCTCTAAGAAATAGTTACTAGTTAATTACTAACTCGAACTCCTAAAAGATACTAGAATATATCCTATATTCTATATCTCTCTTCTAGAACTAGTAGATCTTAAAATACTCTACTAAACTATATTCTATTATAAAGACTAAAAAGAAACTAAATAGGAAGTCGAGAAGATCCTAAAATAAGAAGATTAGAATTACTTTATTAAATAGAAAGATTACTTAGACTTAAATAATATATAGGAACTACTTACTAATCTTAAGAACTACTAGATACTTCTATATCGATTCTACTAGAATTAGAAGAAAAGTCCTAGAAATTACTCTTAAGATTAAAACTACTATTAAAGATATTCTAAGTTTTAGAACTTAAATAAAGAAATAAACTAGTTTTAGATAGAACTAGGTTATAAAGAAAATCTAATAACTTTAGTACTTCTTAATTCTAAATACTTATATTCTCTATAGTAATTATATTCGCTTTATATATTTCTAGTAAGTTAAGCTACTACTATAAATATATCTTCTTTATAAAATTAATATTTAAAATCTTACGAGCTTTTTCTTAAGCCTTATATATCTTCTTAATATCTTTATAAAGACGAATTCGCTTTTTCTTTAACTACTTCTATTCCGATTATATTATATATAAGTTATAGTATTAACCTCGATATATATATTCGCTATATTAACTAGAGTAAATATAGATATAGTAAACTCTCTTATACTTTATATAAGTAGTATAAGGCTTAACTATAGTATCTCTAGAATATTTAATATATTCTATAAGATAGTAATAGTAAATAGTATTAGATTTAGAATAGATCTTAGATATAATAAAGAGCTATAAAATAAAAAATTCTTATATCGAGATAACGTAAGTTAAAGAAGGGATAGTATTATAGCCTACTAGTATCTAGAATACTTAGCTAGACGAATAATATAGAATAATTAGATAGCGGAGTAAGCCGTAGTATTAATTAGAACTTTAATTAGTTAATTAGCTTAATTAAGAATACTAATTATATTAATTATACTAATCTAAGGATAGTAGATATAAATCTCCTTTATATATAGCTATAATAGATTTTATAGTTAGGAGTTTATATTTAACTTATATTATAAACTAACTAATTAGAATTAACTTATTATCTTATTCCGATCTCTTATATCGATTATACTTTAACTAAGTAATATTTTACTATCGACTACTAGACTATCTAATAAGTACTAACTCTACTTATAACGACGAAATTACTTAACTTCTATTATATAAATATAATAGTATATAATACTATACTATAATATAAGTAAGCTCTTTCTTATCTTTATTAATCTTCTTATAAAGCTAGACTTAAGTCTTATTTAGAGATTTCTATAAGAGATTAATATATAGCTTATCTATATATATATATTCTAAGTACTTTAGCTATAATAAGGACTTTATTATAATATACTCTTTTCTAGATAAAAAATACTAATTATAAGAAATAAAGAAAAGATAACTATATTTAAGAATTTCTTATACTAGTTAAAGTCTATTTTAGCTAGTATATAATATCTTATAATATAATCGAATAATTTAGAATTAAAATAATTCTAAGTAAAAAGAGAATAATATTATAATATAATTAGTATAGATATAGTTATATTCTAGTACTTAATCCTTAGCGAGTTAAGCTAAGGATACTTAAAATATCGGCTCGACTACTTACTATTAAGTATAGCTCGATAGTAAGTAGAAAGTAACTATCGAGTATAACTCGATATAAGCTATAATAAGATATAAATCTCCTTTATATATAATAGTAATAGATTTTATAGTTAAGAGTTTATATTTAACTTATATTATAAACCGACTAATTAGAATTAACTTATTATTTTATTTTAATCTTTTATATTAATTATACTTTAACTAAGTAATATTTTACTATTAACTACTAGACTACTCGATAAGTACTAACTTTACTTATAATAACGAAATTACTTAACTTCTATTATATAAGTATAATAGTATATAATAGTAATATATCCCTTTTAAGTCTTTTAGTACTAAATATTCTTAAGAGTATTTAAAGTATTATATACTATTATATTTATATAATAGAAGTTAGGTAATTCTATTATTATAAGTAGAGTTAGTACTCGTCGGGTAGTCTAGTAGTTAATAGTAAAGTATTACTTAATTAAAGTATAATTAATATAAGAGATTAGAATAAAGTAATAAATTAATTCTAATTAGTCGGTTTATAATATAAGTTAAATACAAACTCTTAACTACAAAATCTATTACTATTATATATAAAGGAGATTCGTGTCTCGTTATAGCTCGTATCGAGCTACGCTCGACAGTCGCCTTCTGCTCGTTGTCGAGCGGTGCTCGACAGTCGCCTTCTGCTCGTTGTCGAGCGGTGCTCGACGGCGAGCAGTCGAGCCGATGCCTTAGGCATCCCTGGCTCGACTTGCCAAGGATCGAGCACTGGAGCGCGGCTGCGCCCGTGCTGATCGTGTCGTAACAACTACCTGAACTGTCGTACGGGTACGCTACGCAAACCCGTAAGCGCAGTCCGTACTGCGACGAAAGGGAGGCGGTCGCTGCTTCTTACTTGAGCGCTGGAGCAACACGGCATACGAGAGACGCTTTGGCTTGTCGGATACTGCACGCCTCCAAGCAGCAGAGCAGTCGCGCTCGACACAAGCACAGCTCTCAGCCAGTCAATCGTCCACAGTATCGTACAGCCTGCTTTGTCTCGATGCACAGGAATGTCCAGAAACATCGCGATAACGACCAGCGCAACCGTTACGATCGGTACATTGATCCAGAAAATGTACGGCCACCCAGCGTGCTGCGTCAACACAACACGCAGAACGGGGCCCACTGCAGCAGCAATGCGGCTAACGCCTGCATAGACTGACATGTAGAAACCGCGCTCGCTAGCACGAACATGTCCGCAAGGTAGATGTTTGTGAGCACCACAACAGCGCCCGCTCTAAGACCTTGCACCGCGCGGCCAGCGATTGACATTGGCATGTCGATCGGTACGGCCGCGATGACAAGGCCGAACAGGAACAGAAATATGCCGGCTGCCATTGTACTCCGTCGACCAATCACCCCGGAGACGGGAGCCCCAAATGGCATACCGGTGGCGGTGACAAGTAAGTACGACGATCCGACCTATGGGTACAGCGCTGAAGTGACTGCGCGACGGCTGGAAATGACCGAGCGCCAGACTTTCTCCTGCCTCGTAATTTCTGCCTGCGTTAGCGGTAGACGATAAGGGTGCCTTCCGGTATGGGAGGATACTTACGGCGTCGATATAGCAGTGGTCTGTAGTAGCCCAATCTGGACAGCGTTTTGTATACTAACAGTACGCGATTTTGACGAGCTGTGCCCGTGGAAGGTCTCCGTTCTCCATTTCATCAACGACTCTCTGAAAACGCAGGTTCTACGGCACAAGCGACTTAGACTCGGACCAAACCTTGGAAGATTGCAGCAGCACCTCAGCAGCGAAGGCATGAGGCAAGATAAGGCTTCGGAACTACGATCGAATGTTGCCCGCTGTACGTCTAGCGACACTCCGCATGAGAGCATCTGACGAAGCAAGATGTGAACCCTAGCAGAAAACCTGATCTCCTGTACATGGTCCCTTGCTAGCTTCGAGACATCCTTATAAACAGACGTTGTGTGATCCGAGCAGTTAAAGAAGCGACATCAGAGATTCGATTGATTTCGCCAGCAAATTTGCCTGAAGAACTTCTTTCCGACACTTTCGCAAGCTCAATACACATCTCGGGGCCTCAATACTTCCGTCGAAGACTTTATAAGACTAGTTGAGCATGCGAACGAAGTCATAGGCCGCGCACACAGATCTTATGACGCAAAAGTCGCCCGCAAGAGGTCCGCTTGTTTGCGGAGCATTCGCTTGAAAAAACCTTCGCTTACTGCAGACCTCCCTCGCAGCATAACAGCCAATAGAGAAGAGTTTCACTACCCTTCCGAGTTCGCGATAGTCGTCACTGCAGCTGCGCAGAAGGTCCGAAAGTACGATATGCTTTTTCGTGCTTATAGGATACGACACGACTGGTGACGCTTTCGCTCACTCGGAAAAGATCTCGCAGCGTTGGGAGGCATGGAAAACGATTCTACCGCGGATCTGAATCAAGAAAGTTCGTAAAGAGCAGCCGCCCGCGAGGGTCAGGGAGGTGACCGACCTCATCTTGCTTGTGCACTGTACCCGGTCCGCTACGATCTCAATGGGAACACCTTCGCATGCTGGCTACACCTTGCGCAGCTTCGGACACAAGATGGACATTTCTGAGAACTACCTCGATGCGCGAAAGTGGTTATAACCACCGCGCACGAAGGTGCTGGGATGCGAACGGCTCTCGTGTTGCAGTGGTTGGCTACCACACAAGCCGAGAGCAACTTTGCTTGACACGCTGCGCGGCTTCGTGGCATAGGAGAGGCATTCTCGAGACCTGGCTGGACACGCGAAGGTTGTTGTAGGCACTGCGCACGGAGGTGCTGGGGTACGAATGGCTTCCATACTGGTTGAGTGGCTGACTACCACACAAGCCGGGAGCACCTTCGCTTGACGCCTTCATCGGCCCGCGTAGCACAAAACAAGAGTTCATGGAACCTCTCTGGATATGTAAAAGTTGTTGTTGCTACTACGTCCAGAGATCTTGGGGCGCGAAGGGGTCCTTTGTGCTGGTGGAATGGTTGGCTGCGGCATAGTAAGGAAACGCCTTCTCTCACGCTCGCTTGCTGGGTACACTTTGCGCGGCCCTCTTACACAACACATCCCATATCAGATCCCATCAGACTGCGGGAAAGTCGTTATAGCAACCGCGCACATAGGTGCTGAACTGCGAACAGCCCTTTGCTTCTAACTGCAAGCTTACCTTGTAAGGCGATGCCGTAGGCTTACGATACGTCAAGGCCGTCATTGCCGCAGTCAGTCTATTCCAGTTTCATTAGCATCCTTGACTGCTGATTGCTTTGCCGCCTCATGTCAGGTGGAGCTTGTTGCATCGCCTATGTTGGCTCTCTATGCTGGCCAGCACAATCAAACAGTGAGCTCGAAAAGTGAATCTCTCCGCATGCTCCCGAGAATCTCCTCTAGTATTAATGTTCTATATAGCGGTTACTAGAGTAAACGCTCGGTTAGGACATAGCTAGTAGCGCTATCTTAGAGCTCTCTATTGCCGGCTATTTAGCCCCGCTACGGTTATCGCTTCCGCGGTATAGGTACAACTATTGCTACCTTGTCTGCTTTCGTAAAGATATGTGTTCAAGTAAAAGTTGACGTGAAGTCTACCAAAACAGAAAACAGAGGGGCGCGGCACACTCCACGTCGCCGAGATGATCCCACCCTTCGACTACTTCGATCACATCCGCGCGTGGTGAGCCATCCCTTTAACCCCACCCGTCACCCCACGTTCCGCGTCACGCTGTAACCGCTCCGTCCACGAACCATTGGCAACAGTGCAGCGGGCTGACATATTCCGCATCGCCGCAGTAAGCGCAAGCAGAATGAACGAGCCTCTCGAATCGCAACGCTTCCCCGACCTTACCTCTATCCTCTCGGCCCGTCCGAGCGAGACATACTCAACGAGGACATCGAAGACTTGGTGAATGATGTCCAGAATGGCGAGAAAAAGGCTGTTGACGTACTCCGAGCGTACGGCAAAGTGGCTATCAAGGCTCAAGAATCCACAAATTGCGTGACCGAGGTCATGCTCTCCTCAGCGGAGACCTGGCTCGAGCGAGGCGACATCAATCTCAAAGGACCGCTGGCCGGCATACCCGTCAGTCTAAAAGACAGCATCGGCGTCGCAGGCTTTGACAGCAGCGTTGGCTACTCCTGCAACACCGGCAAGCCTGTCAAGACCGATGGCGCCATTGTCCGCATGCTCAAAGACGCCGGCGCAGTCCCGTTCGTTAAGACCGCACTGCCTGTAACGTTATTAAGCTTCGAGAGCTTCAACGACGTCTGGGGACGAGCTCTCAATCCACACAACCCTAAATACTCTCCGGGCGGCAGCACAGGCGGCGAGGGTGCACTTCTTGCTTTCGGCGGAAGCCGCATAGGGATCGGCAGCGACGTCGCCGGCTCCGTACGAGCACCAGCCCATTACTCTGGCTGCTACAGCTTGCGGTGCAGTACCGGACGATGGCCGAAGCTCGGTGTAAGCACATCTATGCCCGGCCAAGAGGGCATCGCCTCCGTCTTCTCACCTATGGCACGCACACTTTCCGACTTGACCTACTTCACACGCTCCCTCATTCAGATGCAGCCCTGGAAGTACGATCCCAGCGTGCACCCACTTGCCTGGCGCAGCGAGATCGAATCTGAATACAGAGACCGTAAGCAGTTGAAGGTAGGAATCATGCGTACAGACACCGTAGTCGACCCATCTCCAGCCTGTGCTCGTGCCCTTGACATGGCCGCTTCTGCGCTTCGCGACGCCGGCCACGCCGTCTTCGATATATCGCCCCCTGACCCAACGGAAGCCCTAGTTATCGCCAGCAATCTTCTTAACGCAGACGGCACCAAAACCTTCCGCTCCTTCTTCCGCACGGGCGAAACCGACGACGCTGGAGCGAGGCAGTTTGGACGGTACATGCGCTTGCCCCGGCTGGTCAAATGGTTCTACTGGGCTTACTACCGCTACATCAAACACGATAACATTTGGGCCGCCCTCATTAACCCTTGGCACTGGCACGCAAAGTCCGCTTACGAGCAGTGGCAGTGGGTGGCAAAACGTGAGCTCTACAAGGTCAAGTGGCACGAATGGTGGAATTCTCACGGCACTTTCGGAGATGGTCTGGACGTTATACTGACACCTCCGAATGCTACACCTGCTGTGCCGCATGGTGGGATGAGCAGCGCGGCGTCCGCTTGCGGCTATACTTTCCTTTTCAACATTCTCGACTACGCCGCTGGCATCGTCCCAGTCACGCACGTTGATCCTATCATCGATGCCCTTCCGATCGACTTCAATATACGGAAGCTGAACGGTGTCGCTCAAGGCGCTTACAAGCAATACTCTGCTATCGATATGTCCGGCCTACCCGTCGCCGTACAAGTCGTGGGACGAAGACTGGAGGAGGAGAAAGTGTTGTCCTGCATGCAAAGGCTCGAGGATGCTCTGGAGGCGAAGGGGGACAGGTATAAGCTCTTGGAGGTGCCGGAAATGTGATCTTACTTATGGCTGACGCAATGTGCACGACCCTCATGACGGCGGTACTTTTCTTCATTCCGCATATGTTCGGAGCAAGAATAGACAGTTAGATCGGGAAAGCAGCGACGAGCTGAATCATAGCGCCATGCTTCCGACAGCGCTAAAGACAGCACTCCTAATGTTTGTTGCACCCTTTCAGTCGACACGCACATTATCCCGCATCCCAAAGCATCGGCAGTCCTACCAGTCCTCACTGCGCCGCGGTCAGCGTGCTTGCCCCCATGCCGGACAACTGAGGAGGCGGTGGCTTTGTACTTTTCGCAGCCGCTGCTCTAGCTCGACGAGGATACGCCGCACTCTCGTTGACTGCTGCGCATGATCCGCGGCATCACGGTCGTCTTCCATACTCCCATCGAGATTGATGCCGTCGACTTGCTCCTGAGGTTTAGTGCTCTTGCGGATTCTGCAACAAGCCCCTCAGAATTGTGCCAAGCCCAGAATGTGTTGCAGCAGAGACACTGCTTGTACTCCTGCAAATGCGGCAAGTGACAAGGCGACCTCAGTCCAGCGGATGCACGACGCCAGCATACTCTTGCTTGACCCAAACCCCCCTCTCAGCATCAAATCGGTGATTCCCGTACTTCATATCTACCAGCGCATTCTCTCCGTACTCGTTAACTAACAGGTCGGCGTAGGCGTATGGGATCCTCACTGGAAAATCCTCAAACACGCTGATGCGGAGCGGGAAGACGTCATCGAACTTGTAGCTGTGCAGGTCTTTAACCATCAACGCATCCTCCCCGCCCTCCTTAGCAGTTCTGTTCCGACGCAGAGTTGTAACGTCGATGAACAAGCCGGTATCCATGTCGACCCAGCGGGCGTCTATCCGGTTGACGCTGTCTTCACCGCCTTCCGCGTAGTGAGGGTTGACCTCCAGTAGGTAGTCGCGTCCATGCGCAGCAAGCTCTGGGAGGTGGTGGTGGTAGACCGTCATGTTGTAATAGTTCGCCAAATGATAGAGCGACTTCTCCGTGATCATCACATCTAGGTCATTGTCCCAAGGCAGCACTTTCCGATTCCAATACCAGCCGAGTAGAGTACCATGCATAAGCCAAGTCTCAATACCAAGATCGTTCATCGTGCTCAAATAAGTATGGCACAACGCAGTGAGATGGTCGTTCCGCTCCTCGTACCCAAGCTGGCGATCTGCAAAGCGGCCGTCGTGGTGTCCTGAAAAGCTCGACTCGTGGAAGTACTTTCCGGGTTGATCTTCGTCTACATTCTGGCGGCTCCACTCCACATGCGTGCGAACCTGCTCGAACGGAGCATCACCGAGGACATAGCAGACTAGGAGGAGACCGACAACGGCGAACATGATCGGGGTCATTACGACCTGAGGTGAGCGAATACCATGAACGAAATAGGCGCAGTGGCGGCAACACAGAGCGGGGATGTGAGATTCACGCTGCAATCCTCATCACCATTCGTGTGGAAAGCCCAGTGAGCAGCGGTGTCGTGTTTGCCCTGGAGGCATGATCGACCAAGTAGAGATGGATAAAGTGCAAGTGGCTAGAAGCCTCTAGCCTTCATCTAGCATGCATCATCCCGTTGCGTAGGTTGTGGTTGGCTGACTGGACGCGCGTCGCCGTCGTCGCAGCAGTCGCTATTACGGGTTGCGCAAGAAGTGCAAGGGACTGCGAGGCGTGGCGACCCCTTTATGATCAAGCTTCTAATGCAAAGCTTGGTCAGCGCTAGTCAATGCTTGGTACAACCTATGCCGAAGTTCCGGATACATTCCGCACGATCGTGCTGCACGACAATACAACTCCGTGTGGCTTTCGACGCGGTGACCACGTGCTGCTCTGCCCTTGCTTGATATGCCTGGAGAAATCCTGCTGGCTGGAACGACATGACTCCGATCTAGCATCATCTCAAATTTGCCGCCCGTTCTTACATCCCTTGCTTTCGACTGGGGAACCCCCCAGTGAGCTGCGGCGGAGCTTGTTTATCTTGTAGCTAAAGCTTAAGCTAAATCGGACGTGAGGCGCGCGTTTAGATCGTTATCGGTCGCAATCTGTAGAAGGCAGATGCAAGTAGGGTTGGGCTATCGGAGCGCGAACGTACGAATACTTTCTTCGAGCTTGCTGCTCTCCTTCAGCGTGCGGACGTACTCCCCGTGCATTAAACCGTAGCAATAACAGCTCCCCACGATCAAATATTCACTCCCGGAAGGACGAAGTATGAATGGAACGCTGGAACCGAACAAGACGGCGACGATATCGCCGCTCTGAGCTTCCCGAGGGGACATGCCAATGCGCCCATTGTTTGTCACAAAAAAGCGATGATCGTCTCCGCACGCTAGCCAGGCCTCTTGGAAGTATGCAGGATAGCTATCTATTCCCTCTTCGTTGAACCAAGCATGCGTAAGGAACGATGCTAGAAGCTTGGCATCCGTACTTTGGTTCCGAGCACTCATGTCCTGACAGTAGAGCATAAGGTCTGGATCGAAGCCCTTCTCCTCGACCTTCGCTTTCCATTGCGCTGCTAGTGCTGCATGTCGAGGATTCGCACGGTTGAAAGGCTCGGTAAGGAGCCCACCCATGGCCATAACTACAGCATCCATGAGGTCCGATTCGATCTGAGCTACTTTCTCTTCGGCGAGCAAGAAACAGTAGTATTCGATGAAGCCGAATCCGTATTTCCTGTGCAAATACGCTTGCTCGTCAGCACGGTGGTCGTCAGCTTCAACGCATAAGAGAGTCCAAATGAGTTGAAGTGCTAAAGGTTCGCAGTCCGGACTAGGGTCGGCATGCTCCCGAGTCAGGCTCCAAGCATCGTTGAATCTTTTTGAAGGCGGAATTGGCTGGTCCCATGGGCAGTCCGCCTGCGCGCTGATAGGCCCGACTGCTACGCCCTTGATACACAATACGTCAGTTGACGCTTTCCACGCTTGAAGTGGAATGCCATCAGCGGGGAGAAACTGCTCAGGGTGCACGCCGCAGATGTACGCATGCTTGATATTGCCCCAGATCGGCACCCAAGATGGCCACCGTTCAGCGAACCGAATTGGATGATTTTCCGTCCATGTACAGTTCTGAAGAATGTTGAGCCTTTGCTCGGCTTGGAAGAGGACATGCTCGGTATCCATTTTATACACATCGACAACCGGCATCTGGTAGTCGACGAGGAACGACGGCCGCTGTTCTGCAGCCACCAGGTTCATCACCGCATAGATCTTATCACGTGGGTCGGTTGCTTTCCTGTAAGATAACAGTCCAATCAACCAAGCGAAGTCCCTTCTGCCTGGATATCCATCGTGAGAGACGTCGTCAAGCAGCTGTTGCACCATATGGCAGTCCTCTTCAACCACGTAGGCTTGATGCTGGGGGTCCCGATGCATGGGAGGTAAGCCATCCAATACTGTGCTCTGTTCGCCCTAAATCGCCGCCTTTGCGATAGTCAACCAAGGCATATCAACGTCGCCCCACATAGCGATCGCATCTGGCGCAAGCATTACTTCCTGGAGCATCCATACTCGTGTGAAATATGGTAAAGCCATGAGCGCTCTGTAAGCTCTCCACTTTACCGAATTCTGAGCCGGCAAATGCTCGTCGCTTATGATTTCAGGCAGACGCTTCCCGTGCACCCGATCGATTGTTATTGGAGCTTTGTTTCTGCTTACGATGTCGACCACGAAATCTTTGGCACTCAAGGCAAAACCCTCAACATCAGGACCAAGCCACATAATCACCCTTCTTGCGAGGCTGAAAATCTTCCACATGTGGCTGACCTATTGTGATCGTTCCTGGAGGTCAGCTTGGTTGATGCAGATCTGGTCCATCCATAACACCCTAGCATTATCTTTCAGCCGAAGACGTCGTAAGGCTTGGGCACCATTGCGGGTAACTTCAACATCACGACTTGCGCAGTGGACGACTTCTTTGTAGTCCATACTGCCCCATAGATAGCTTACTGCTTCATAGTGTTGCGGCGCATCCGCATCTTCGATGCTCGTCATACAGGTTAGGGGTTCGCTGTCGCAACCCGGGGAGAGGTGTAGGAGACGAAGCTGACCATCCTTCAAAGAGACTGTATAGATGGTGTTCTCCATTTCATGTAGGCGGTCTGATAACACTCGAATTGAAACCATTCATATGCGAGAAGACACCTACGAGCTTGCAGGAGTAAGCATGTCGTTGGGATCGTAAGGTCCAGCTGGAACTCGCAGAATCTCCCAAATGCGAGCTGCATTAGCGTGCGTGCACGGGTACCGAGCAATCTGTCGGTGGCAGCAAGCAAGCTCTATGTATTCGTTAATGCACATCAGACAGCACCGAAGTATGTATTGACGCATCGCTACCCCCATGCTACCCACTATGCCCATACTCCTCTACCTTCATCACTCCGGATAGAACTTTTTAAACAGCTGATGCAACAGCATATTTACATCCAACTTCGCTCCTCCGCTTGCTCCCTTCCCATCATCAAATACCGTAATCGCATGGCGATTCTCGAACTGCGCCTCGAACAAATTGTCCAATAGCACATTCGTGCTCGCACCGGGTAGCATCATACTTCCAGAGCTCGCTTCCAGGTGGAATACGCCTACCTCATCCGAACTGATGACAACATTCAGCTGAGTCCAATGCTCGGGCGGATACCCTGCCCAGCTCAACAGAACGCCTTTGTCTGCGAGTTGACGGGCAGAGTACTTGTAAGATCCGAAGCGAGGCTGTCGACCCGCTTTCTCCAGCTCGCGCTGGTGGGACCATTGCTTGGTAAAGGGCAGCATGAACTTATGCTTCCCTCCCTTTTTGTTGGCCAGCGTGTGCATGCACTGCTCGATGTAGTCATTGTACTTCTTCAGCTGATCCTCGAGGTCGGCGGCTTTGATGTTGAGCTGTGAGAGCGTGGCTCGCGTCCCTTCGATCTCGCGCTGGCGTTCCATTCGACGACGGTGCTTCTGGCGAATGTCTGCTGCTAGGGCGTTGAGGAGGTCCTGGTAGTTGTTGTGCCGGCTGACTCGGAATTGTGTGGGGACGTGCGGTTGTTCGAGCGCGATGATGTTCTCAAGTGCTTGGTGCTTCAGCTCGACGAATGTCATGCTTTCCAGGTCGAGCAGGTCACGGCGGGTGTCATCAGAGAAGGCAGAGTGCGCTTCAGAGTATACTGATTGTGCTCTTGAGCCTCGCAATGAGGCCCTCGGATCGAAGGCCGAGTTGGCGCGTTTTGGATGCCGCCGTTCGCGATCTTTCTCTGCCCGCTCCTCGGTGAGAACCTCAATCCACCGGTCCGCGTCGGCGTGCGTAATCGGCCGGCACATGATTTCCAAAAGATTCGAGCCAGTCTGAACCTTTATAATGTACAGCACCAAGCGCTTCGTCGCCATGAAGAGCGCCCTTGCTTCAGCGTTGGGATCTTCCTGCACAGTGAACCGGGACTTGAGCGTCAGTGTGATCTCTCCACCAGTCGCAGCACCGCTGAGGTCGCTCTCGTTGCTCTTCGCTGAGCCCAGATCGGTAAGAACCTCCTTGATGTGGTCGTCTCGGCTCGGTGCAATGGATGCCGCGTTATCCGCGACAAGGCTATGCAGCGTAAAGACGTCTGCGAGCTTGATGTATAACGTCGGCTTCGTCCTCGCATAAAGGTCGCTGAATTGATCCGCATCGAAGTGCTCCTCCGCAGTCGGGATGGCGAAGACATGATGCAGAGCCTCGTGCCATCTCTCCAGTGACTCCGTCACCCAGTTGTTGAGCGGTTGGAGGTAGAGATGGTCGGCACCGAACAATCTTCCCGACGCGACTTGACCCAGCACAGCAGTCACCTGGCTCAGGTTACGCTTGTTGATCGGACCCAACCCATGGTCCACGACACCCCACATCTCTGGCTCTCGCAAAGCAGGTAGGAGGTACGACTTCCACAGCCAGTTGCCAGCAAGCAGGGCCGATTGCGCTGGATCGTCGTGAGGGAAATGCTGCGACAAAACGCGGTACTGCTCAGCCGCCAGATACCGCACGGCGTACGGCATTCGATGCATCGACTCCTCGAGCGACAGAAAGAATCCATCGCAGATGTCTCGCAGATCCTGCAGATGCTGAACGTAAGTCTGGCGAACATCAGGCTCGCGGATCGCGACCTCTCGCGGCAAGTCGCGAGGGCGGGTCGATGTCTGGCCGGTCGACAGCTCCTCATTACCCAGTAAGGCGCGGTATATGTGCAGCGGATCGCTCTCCAAATCCAGATGCTCTTGCCCTACAATCTCGTTTCTCACCAAATTCCCGAACAGGGACTTCAGGTAAGCCCTGCAATGCGGACTGCGCACATAGCCCAGCAGAAGCCGCTGGTGGAACGCCCCATTTTGCTGTCGTACAGTCTCCTCAACTTGGGTCGACCGCTCGACGGTAAGCTGCATACTCGCCGCCAGTACACGCAGCAGCAAATACTCTTCTCGACTTTTCTGCGCATACCCGAACAGCGTCATGAACAGCCGCTCATAGTTCTTGCCATCCTTCTCCGTGATGCCTCTCCCTGTCAAATGGTAGAACAGCCGCGCGAGATACACCGGCTGAGTCTGCAGCAAGAACAACAGCTCCTCATATCCCGACAGCTTCTTCTTACTCGACTTATTCAAAGCCTTGAGATCGAAGCCACTGCCACTCGCCAAAGTACTACCCTGGCGCAGGAGCTGGGAGGCTGAGCCACCGAAGTGCTTCTGATGCTTCACCACTTCGTCAAGCGTGATCTTGTTCTTGACTAGTAGTGCGATCTTGACGTCCAGCCCTTCCACATACCCCTCAACCAGCTCGTTCCGGCGGACGCTTTCGACGACTTGCCGGCGCAGACGCTCGGCTTCGAGCTCGCTCTCAAAGTCCAGATTGTTGTCGGTCAGAAGGTGCAGATGGCGTCGCACGACAGGTAAAGGAGGGTTCTTGCCATTCACAAGACTCTTGTAGCTCTCTCCTTGCTGCTTGGCGCGGACAAAAGACTGCAGTTTGATGACTTTCTGCATGTTCTCGCGGTAGTGCTGACGCTTTGCCGTGAAGCGTCCTCGGACCACGAATGCTCTGGCCGCCGACTGGAGCTGCAGAACGGTATTCTCGTGATCCTCGAGCTCGGCAAGTTGTCCACCGATGTGGCTCCGCAGCAGCATGGCACGAGCGAGCGCCTGAAGTTGCGTAATGCCTTTATCTTCGCGCTCCATGGCAACGAGAATGTTAAAGATCCTTTGGCGCTCGATATACGCTCGGCCTAGGGACTGAAGCGCCGCGATTTGTTCTTCTTGCTCCTCCAGCGCGGCAAGGTCGAGTCCGATTCTTCCTCGCTCAAGCATCCCTCTCACAAAAGACTGAAGCTGCAGTACCTCCCCGTCATGTTGCTGGATCTCTCGGCGCAATTGCTTCGTCTGTTGCCTGGAGATGGATGCACGCGCAGCCGCTTGGTAGGCAGTAATACTGTCATCCGTGACCAGCAGCTCGGCTTTCTGGATCTTGACGTTCTTCCTGGCCTGGTGCGCTCGCAGCAAGGATTGCACCTTCAGGAAGCCAGCCTCACGTCCCTGCAGCGCGCCTTTCACCCTAGCTTCCCGCAGCCTTGTCAGTAGTCCGCGGCCCGCAGCTTGCACATCGGTGATGGAAGGCTCGTGTGTCTGGAGGAGGCCGTGATGCCTCTGTACTTCGTTGCGTTGCAGCAGCCCACGAGCTGCGGTTTGGAAGCGCACAATGTTTGCAGCTGCTTGTCGTGCGGCTGTCTTCTGGCTCTGTACATGCCTTCGCAACTGAGCGCCTCGCATAGCAGACTGGAGAGCGCACACGGTGTCCTCGACATCCCACAATCTGTTCATGATTGCAGCAATGCGCATCCGCTCAAGCGCGCCTCTAGCTTGGGTTTGAAAGGCGAAAACCTCACCCTCTACTTCCCTCGACTCATGCCACATGTCGCCAGCTCTCCATCTCCCGAGCGCTCCACGGATGGCCGCTTGCAGTTCCTTAAGCCCATGCCGTTGCCTTTGCAGCTGCGTTCGAAGTTGCTTCGTTTCACCGCGTTGCTGTCGTCCCCGCCACAGACTCTGCACCTTGACAACGGCCTGCTTATTATCCCGCCAAGCGCGCTGTTTCCTGTGTATACTTCTTCGAACCAGGAACGCCTTGGCTGCGGCTTGGAAATGACGGTTCGATCGGTCCATCATATATTTGAAGTCGAACACCTCTCGAGCGAAACCTCCGCGAGCGAGAGATTGGAAGGCGGCGATGCTGTCTTCGGAGTCCCAGAGGTCTTGCATAACTGCGCCAAGTCGTAGTCGAACAAGTGCACCACGCGCTTGTGATTGCAGGTCTACAAGCACGTCTTCCTGCTCTGCGAGAAGCTCATCAGATGTTAGTTCCGGTTCCGGCTCGACCTGCATGGCTTCTCTCATCCCGCCGAAGTTGGGCATGGCGACTCCAGACCTGTCAATTCCCTTCTGTGTCTCCTCAAGCTCGTGCTCCTCGAAGTGAAGCTGACCAACCAGGTTGCCTATCCGGAAGTCGACGATACCTTTCCGAAAAAGCAGCCAGGAGAGCGCATGAATACAGTAGATCACCTTAGGAATGTTCTTCTTCTCGTAAAGATCGACCAGCTCGAAACGAAACAGTTCTGGTAGATCGACTTCCGACAAGAAGCGGAAGAAGAGTGCGATGTTGTCCGAGTGTCGAAACTGTAGCCGTAGGCTTCGGAAGATGCGCATCGATCCAAGTGCGCGCTGTGAGTTGGGAGCGAGCGACGGTGCGAGACGTATGACCACCTCTGCCAAAATCACACCATCTCGCAGAGCCTCCTCCAGCTGAACGATAGGCGGCAACTCCGTCGGATCCAGAACGTCTTCCAGCCATGCTCGTGCTTCGCCAATATGGCAGAGGTACTCGTACGCTTGCAAATGCTTGCGCTGAGAATCCATCCACCGCGTACTGGAGAACTGGGAGGCAAAGTGCGACTGAGACTTCGCAGGCGTGACCGAGCCTGACCGCTGAAGCTTTCTTCTTCCGGTCAAGCCAACCACTTGCTCCTCGGGTGAATGGACACTCAGGTCCTCGCCACCACCATTCGCAGACGCCATCTTGCTAAGATGGCGAAGTTGTGGCGTGGAAGATTTCTGCAAGGTTGCCAGGTCTTCGCCGTCGAGCAGTGGAAGCGCATTGTCTGTGGACGAGAAGCGCATATGGCCGCGGTCTCGGGGACGCGTGCTGGCGCGTATCGAGTCTGACCTTGTGATCGTCGCGAGGCTGTTCCGACTTGCGACTGAAGGTGGGCTTGTCGTCAACGTCGGCTCAGGGGAGGACAGCAAGCGGCTGTCTGTGCTACCACCGCGAGTATGTGAGGTAGGTCTTGGCGGCGGATGCATGCTTTCATACTGAGACGGCGGCCGAGGAAGATGGTAATTCTCTTTCTTGGGGGATGTGAACTCCATACTTGCCGTCTGCGATCGACTCTGCACACTGTCGGTCCGCGTGTTAAGCTCGACCGGTCGTAGCGCGCTCCTGCTCTCACCCCGCCCAATGCCCATCCGCCAGTCCTCGTCATGAACCTTCTTTGGGCCGACATCCATCTTGCGAGCGACCTTTGACGGCGATTGAGTCTGTTGTTGCTGCTCACGCTGTTCCCACTTGGCAAACGCTGCGCTTTGCTTCACCGGGCTCGCACTACGCTCCCGCTTTGCGCTCGCACGGCTCACGAAAGGGTCGCTTGTCGCGTCATAGCCCGTATAGCTACTTTGGCTGTAGTTGGAGCTCGAGTTGCTATTGACGGTAGGGTGTCGACTGAGTATCGCGGTGTTCTCCGCGTCGCTGTCATTGGAGATGGTAGAGAGCGTATGTCGCAGCGGCGATGGCTTGCTTGGGCTGGTATCTCGGTAGCGATTGTGCGGTGGTGAGGTCGGCGACCTGTATCCAGTCGGGTAGGTAGGCATTCTGTACAGACGGTAGGCGCAGATCGCGCCGTTAGACGCAGAGCTGGTAGGTACAGGGTAGCAGCGAGAAGGCGCGTCCACGTCCAGTTCACTTCCTGCTCATTCCTGCGACGGGAAACCTCCGGGCATCAATCTAGCATCTCTGATGACTCCATGACACGATCCGGTATCTGTACAGAAGAAACGGAAGCGGTGGTGAGCGCAGCGTGACCTTGTCGTATAGGCCCGTCCCGTTTGTTTACGCTCTGTTGATGTCGCGAAGCTTAAAGCCCACTTTTCCCCGACGCGGAAATCCTCCGCTTCTACAACGCTTCCCACAGAGTCAAGCGGCGGCTCGTCACATCGAACCTAAGACTATTGCGGACCAGTTCAACCTACTTTGAAGGAAAGGTGAAGGCGCACATTTGCTGGTCGTCACGGTGTCGCCTTGTATGTAGTCTGTCGCTATGATATATGCTTCGCGGTTGCATCGTGTTCCGGCACGTCGTTTGACCAAATCAACGCGTTCGTCTCGTACACTTTGCTCGCAAACTCCGCCTTCATAGAATTATTCAAGCCGAGAGCGCGAATGAGAAGGACAAGGACAAGAGCAGAAGCCATTTCTGACTCGAGGCTCAACTGCTTGTATGGAAGACAATGCCCGACCTGTAGAACACGTAGTCGCCAGTATACCTACTAACGCTTGCGTTTCGAGACGTAGCTGAATAGTCGCCTCCCTGCAAGCTCACTTACTTGATCGGGCCAACAAGACGAGTCGAGCCTCTGTGTGCTTAAGCTCAACAGAGCCTGAACACTCTGCGAGAACCTCTACAACTGGCCCTCTTCGTGACTGTCGTCACCGCTATCGCACCTGTGGTCGCCGTCGACGAGCTAGCACCATCCGCGCAAGGATTCACCATCGGCACAGCGGACTTACAGTCCGTGTCTTCTGGTTCTGTACATTGTTGGGTCAGCATACCGATAGCAGGGCGATCCTAAAGATGAACAGACCCCGATACGTTGCGCAACAGCTGCCAAAGCACGCAATACCTATCGAGTCTGAGCAAGTCATACTGCGCTTGCGCTGCAAGAGACTTTGATGCCCGTTGCTGCAGGAGTCGTCTCGTTTGAAGACAATGGCGCAATCGTCGGGGGCTGGGGCTGCGGTGGCGATGGCCGCTGCGAGTATAGTACAGGTGAGGAAGCTCGTGAAGAATCTCATGCTCGCCCGAAGAGCTTAGGCTTGCGTGTTGTATTGATTCAAGATTTGTTCGGCGCAAAGATGCACACATGAAGGTTCTTCGCCTGCAGCCGTCCGCTGCGTTGCCCTTTGGCGTCATGCGAAGAACTCTGACCCCAAGGTGGCCTGTAGTAGATTGAGCCGCTTCCGTGGAGCAGTCTTCTGTGGCAATGCGCTGACTTGTCAAGTGTGTCTTAATTATGTAATCAGTGCTTTGAATCAAAGAGCTCTTGCGTTCTGGTGTGGAGGAAAGCCGAGAGATGGATTAGGAATGGCGAGGTCGCCGAATAGCTCTCGATTGATTGACGAGACCTAGTAGAATGGGCGGCGACACCCTGCACCTATGTTACTGTATCAGTGTAGCCTAAAACAAAAGCTGCTACCATGGCATCGTAACCAAAAGATAAAATATCCCAGACAGAAACCATTGTAGAGTCAGTGGGCATTTCAGTGAGCCGCCTGAACCACGCCCCTTATTGTCAAAATGCCAGCTTTTCGCGAACCACCCATCGAAAGCAAGAGTCGGCAACATATGATATATCTGTGGAGCACTCGGCCTCGGAAAATAATGAGCCGCCGGCGAAGGCTCGTCCACGTTGTGACATCGTCTAGTTCACGAACTCGCCTTGCAACGGAGGGTTCAAGGCTCGCTGGTTGCGTGGAGACGAAATAGTTGCAACGCAGGCGAACAGACGCACCAAGCACGAACACTCCCTACATCATCTAGTATGTTGATGTCGACGAGCGAGGTAGGCAGGATCGCTTCGTTGCTCTTCAACGTGCCGAGAATGGCGTCCGTAGTCATAGCGCAGTCATGTCTTAAGCAGTAGACCGGAGGCGACGTGTCCCAAGTAAGGCAGATGTGCTAAGAAGGGGAGGTGGATGACAGGCCAGCTCGCTTGTGGAAAAGGGATTGCCGATGTTTGTGTGGCGGGGCTGCTCGACTAAGCCGCGTGTGGGATCGCGGGCGCAGTCTTAACAGGGCACACCCGTTCCTTCCAAACTCGCGAAAGATGAAATATGGTCTCTGGCCCTTTGTGTGTGGTGTCCTCGCAGTGAGTGACGAACGTCAATGAGTGCACCCGCGTGAAGTCACGTTGCGACTCAAGCCTGAGGTGAAATCTGCTATCGGAGTCTTCAACGCCGCCACCGCGCGACGGCACATACAGCGACCGACTACCCGACCAGACCGACATCACCGACCGCTGGGTAGCATCGCCATGTCGCAGATCGACCCACGACTCAGTACGGGCTCGTTTGGAGGGCCAGCACCACCACCACCGACACCATACCGCCAGCAACATCCGCAAAAGGGAGGAGCACCGACGCCACATCCGCAACCTCCTTACTCCATCCCCACCGCCAGCCGAGCGGACAGTCTACGTTCAGACGCGCCGCAATACACGAACAGCCCGCAGCCATACTACCAATTCCCAACACCGAATACCGGCACGCCACAGCAGCCTCGAGCGCTGAGCATCGGCACTGCCAGCAATCAAGCCAGTCCTGAGCAGCAACAGCAGCATGGCGCTTACCAGGTGGGCGACGGCTGCAACAGTGCCAGCCCAAGTAACGCTGCTGCGGACCCCAATGACCCCAACGCGGACGACCCCAAGCGTCCACGTGCTTGCGAATCATGCCGCGGATTGAAGGTACGCTGCGATCAGGATCCTGCACATCCTGAGATTCCCTGTAAGCGCTGTGCCAAGGCAGGCCGACCATGCGTCATTACGCAACCGAGCCGGAAGAGGCAGAAGAAAGCGGACAGCCGCGTGGCAGAGCTGGAGAAGAAGATTGATGCGCTGAGTGCAGCGCTGCAGCAGCAGCAGCATCATGCGCCGTCGTACAACACGCCAACGGCAGAGATGATGCAAGCTCACGGGAGCTTGGCGCAACCGACGCCGCAGTACGGACTCGCTGCTGGGCCGGATATGCCGTCGAGGAAGCGGCAGCGGTTGGAGGATGCTGGTTATCCCACGCAGGAGCCAGATGGATTATACAATGGCCAGCCAACAACCTCAGGTCGCACTTCAGTAAACCCGGACGATGCGATGGGTCGACGCTTCGTTGATATCGTTAGTGCTTGGGCGCCGACTACGAACGCGAAGCAGTTTCTCTACCACACCACACCTGAAGAGTTTACTGACCGGATTAACGCTTTAATCTCGCCCGAGCAAGCCGCGGTGCTCTTCAAGCGATACACAGAAGAGCTAGCACCGCACTTGCCTGCCGTCGTCTTCCCGCCAACCATGACTGCGGACCAAGTATTCAAGGACAAGCCCATTCTGTACGTCTGCATTCTGTCCGCTGCCGCTTTCGGCACGCTCAACCCGGAGACTACACGCCAGTTGGTGCGAGAGGCTGTAGGCGCCATCGCAGACTGTGTCGTGCGCAATGGCGCCAAAAGCCTGGAGCTCATTCAAGGCATGCAAGTCGTGGCATTGTACTATAAGCCACCAGAGCGTGCCGAACAAACCAACTTCTACCAGATCATCCACATGGCCGCCGTCATGGCTCTTGACATTGGTCTGGGCAAGCGCTACAAGCCCGCCAAAGCACGCCGTGGCTTCGGCGGTCCGAACGCGCATTTCGCGCCTGGGCCTGGCAAGCGCGAGCCGCAGGACAGCGACACTTTGGAGGCTCGCCGAGCGTGGCTAACATGCTATTACCTCTGTGCCAGCGCTTCTATGGTCCTTCGTCGGCCGAACTTGGTGCGCTGGACAAACTATATGAGGGAGAGCCTCGATGTGCTGGAATCGCACCCAGATGCGTTGCCGAGCGACCGTCTCTTCTGCCAACACGTCAAAATCCAGCACATCTGCGAAGAAATCGGCCTGCAGTTCTTGATGGATGACTACACGGCCAACATATCTCTCACGGACCCGAAAGTCACTTATGCTTTGAAAGTGCTGGAGAATGATCTGAAAACGTGGAAAGAGAATATCCCACCGGAGTACCGCGATGACCCGGGGTTGCGCTTCTTCGAGCACGTGACTTCCCTTTACTTGCACGAGATTGCGCTGCACCTGAATCACAATGTCGAAGACTTTCGGATTCCATTTACAGAAGAGAGCTTGAAGTCCGTGAACAGCGTCTCTGACACGCCGCTAACCTCTAATCAAGTCGCTGCGCTCGAAGCCTGCCTGCAATCCGCTCATGGCATTCTGGAGACGATGCTTTCCTACTCCACCACGAAGATCAAGTCTCTGCCCGTCTTTCTATTTTTCGTGCGCTGCGTTTACGCCCTCGTCATCCTCATCAAGATGCACGTGGCAGTCTGCACGCCAGGTAGCGAGATGGGGAAGATGATGAAGCCGGGGGATCTGAAGGTTGAGTACTATATCGACCAGTTGCTGGCGACTTTTGGGTCTGCGTCGCGCCCCGGCATGGAGTTCAGTGGGCAGGGAGAGACCGGAGATGACGATGGAGGAATCAGGGCGCCGAGTGGGATGGGCAAAGGTCATCCGAAGGTGTTGAGGATTCTCGGACTCCTAAAAGAGTGGTTCGATCAGCATAAGAAGAATACGGAAGGCGGGGCTAACGGTCATCCGGGCAAGGCAAGGGCGAAGATTGATGGTGGAAGTGGTAGTGCTTATCAACAGACGCCATTGCAGATGCTAAGTCAGGTTGCTACTACAGGCACGCAGCAGCAGCAGCAGCAGCAAGCACAGCAGCAACAACATGGCCGACCGGATGAAGCGGGCGGTGATTCGAAAGACTGGTCTTTCAACCATCCGGGCGCATTCGACTACGGCCGGACTCCACATCCGCAACATCCGGATACCAAATTCCCGAAGTGGCAGCAGCAACAGCAGCAGCAGCAACAGCAGAATGCCGACATGTACCAGCAACAACTTCAGGTGGGCAGGGCTGACCAGATGGGTGGTAGCGGCATGCAACCTCCAGGCGGTGGCATGGGAGGCCTGGGTGGTATGGGTGGCCTCATCGATCCGATGAACCAGGATTATGGATGGGGTTCCGGCTTCGAGCAAGCCATGGATATTGCGTTGGGAGGAGTTGATGGGCTGCAGGGGAATAGTTTGGATGGCTGGTTCCTAGGTGATGGGATGGCGCCGTTTGGGTTCAATGGGGGTGATGGTGGCGGTGGAATGGGGGTTGGACAGTGGTGATGTGGTGGTGGAGATACGATGGAGTGTGTGCGGTGGATATTGAACGAACTCTTGTCACGTGCGATGGCTGGGGATGTGGGTCATTGGCCAACTGCCATGCTTGAAATGCGCTATGTTGGATGGCTTGATGCAGGTATGTAAAATATGCTAGAAAAGTCTTGTATGGTGTGTAGAGCAACGAATGCAACGTTGGCGGGTGCAGACTCTTGTAGCTGCAGATTGTGATACAAGCGTCAAGCGAGTGGCGTTCAGTATCCAAGAAGCCCACCCGGACACTTCACCAAGACTACCCACATGGCGTTTCTGACCTCGTATCAGATCAACCTCGCGGTCTGTAACTCACCCTCCACAAAAGCCACGCGTCCCGGGAGCTGGTCGAAACTGGGGTGGTCGACAAGCCTTACCTGCTCAATGGTCGAGTCAGCAGTATCATTGTCCTCCATCTTAACTTCCTTGTGCTGATTAGCTGCATTGGAACTTGCGGTCGGCGGCAACGCTCCTATGCCATTAGGACTCTGCTGAACACCTTCTGCAGGGTCGCAACATTGCCCAAGATCCACTGGCTGCACATGTGGTCCATTTGTACCACAGTCTGCTTCGGCAGAGCTAATGGTTGGGCAGAAAGAAGATTCATAAACATCTTACCTTGCGCTCGGATGCTTCAGCCTGATCTGCCGTGCCGGGAAACCTGCGTACAGGAAACTATGAGCGCGTCGAGATTGGTGGAGTGACATAATTGCGTGTGCTAGCAGGGTCGTCATCTGTTTACGAAGACATAATTTTTCTAGCTCTTCGCAATGGAGTCCAGTGGCTTATCTCACCGTCGAGTGTCCCAGTGTCATTTTGGCAGTGACGACTGATCTTACTAAATACCAGAAGTGGAAGATATATTGCCAGCTAAGGCGGTACCGCCAGTGTCCACTGCGAGTTCTCCGCAGAGCGCACGAT
The DNA here is from genome assembly GCF_000338955.1 of Baudoinia panamericana UAMH 10762. Taxonomy (NCBI): domain Eukaryota; kingdom Fungi; phylum Ascomycota; class Dothideomycetes; order Mycosphaerellales; family Teratosphaeriaceae; genus Baudoinia; species Baudoinia panamericana. The sequence goes on from NW_006911258.1 coordinate 24,916, forward strand.
CACCGACGCCGGCATTGCCAATCACGAGGACGATAAGGGAAGCCGTGGCGCCAGTGGGCGCTTTTACGTTGAGCGGAGCTGATGCACTGACGTTGGGTGTAGTTCCATGAGGTTGGTGGCAGCCATAATATGTTACTATATGGCTCTTCTGAACGAGTGAAGGTGAAATGAACTAAGGCATATTGGAACTTATGGATGCTTAACAGAAGCAGATAGACTCCTTGTTATGTGCATGTCTTCTGTTTGCCCATTGCCTACTGTCTTCGCACAAAGAGCTAACTCCTGTTAGGCAGGCTATTGAGTAGAGGCAAAAAGCCCACATATTAGTCACCTTAAACGACGATAGGGTCGATGGGTATCTGGATGTCGACAGACGGTGCAAGAGCTGGATGTCGATACATCCGCGCTGACGCTTCGCAACTACCTCGAGGTCAGACGTACTGTAGCAGTATATGGCTGCTGTCAAGTTTTCACGGCCTCACGCCAGCCTCGTTACAATAATTCTCTGACACGTGGAAGGACTCATGGTAGCGATAAAGCTATAGCCTAGCCTGGATCTTCTCCTGAGTATCACCAAGCGCGTAATCATTCCTGTTTGTCCGACTCCGCACCTTGTCCGCGTCCTGGACGATGGGATGCCTGGCCTCAGTCGCAGGGTTGTAGTCGAACTGTGAGGCTTTGATGATCTCTTCATCGGACAACTTGCGGTTGCTTTGACCATCGGCACGCTTATACACATTGACCACGACGGCACCTCCGAGACCTAGGTTATGTTGCAGGGCCACTTTGGCATCAACTAGACGGTTGTTCGCCCTGTGTCGCGTGATCAGCGTGATGAGAAGGAGTTCTGTAGCGTAGATTGACTGACCATCCGCGTAACTGCCAGCAAAGCTCAGCACACTGCGCCAGCCCAGTGGCACCAAGTGGGTGACCCTTCGAGATCAAGCCGCCGCTTGGGTTAATGATGGGACCTTTGCCACCGTACGTGATATCGCCTCGGCGCACCATCTCATGGGCCTTGCCCTGCTCACAGAAACCAAGGCCTTCAAGCAGGATGAGTTCGTTGGCGGAAAAGCAATCATGTAGCTCGCAAACTCCGACATCCTTCGGGCTGACGCCGGCTTCTTTGTAGGCGGTCTGCACAGCTCGCTTGGTCATGTCAAAGCCGACGAGGTCCATAGCGCTCTTGGAGAACAAAGCCGGAGTGTCAGTCATAAGCGCTTGGCCCGCTATGAGGACAGCCTGGCTGCGTAGGTGCGGTCGCGAGTCAAGGAAGCTTTGGGACACGATGACTGCCGCTCCTGCGCCGTCAGACGTGGGTGAACATTGTAGCTTCGTCAGGGGTGCGTGGATCATGGGTGATTTAATGATGTCCTGAAGACTGTAGTTCTGGCGGAACTGTGCGTATGGGTTGCGTTGGGAGTGTTCATGGCTGATGCGGGCGATCTCGGCGAAGTCTTCTGCACGGGCGCCATACCTGACGTCCATCAGCAATGAGACGAAACAGTGACGGGAACGAGCTCACTTCTCCATGTATTCCCGGCCTGCATTCGCGAAGTACTGTGCATTCCGTGGGCTGTCGAACTTTCCTCTTGTGTCCTAGAAGGGCGCCTGTCAGCAGGAGATGGAAAGTGACAGCGCCGATGGAGCCTTGCGGACCTCCATCATCTTAGTGCTCAAGCCCATCGGGCTCGGTCTATCGCTCCAGATGGATTTGATGCTCCCTGCACTCATTTGCTCGAAGCCGATGACAAGCACGCAGTCTGCAGCTCCGTTGCGGACGAGCGTTCTCGCCATATGCAAGCCTGTACTGCCCGTTGCACAGGCGTTGTTGGTGTTGTAGATGCTGGAAGCTGACGATCAGCGACATCGCCCAACGTCGACTTATGGTCATGGTATCGTAACTCACGGAATGCCCTGAGCATGCACATCAGCAACTTGCTCGATGAGTTGGACGTTAACGTTCTCGATCACATACGTTCATGCCAAATTGGTAGAATATCCTCTGCCCTGCCGTAGTGTCGCCGTAACAATAGCAAGCAACGCCCATCTCGACGTCGTCGTAGTTGATCTGAGCGTCAAGCATGGCCTTAACACCAGCTTCGAACCCGAGCTCTGGGTACTCTCGCATCCGCCTGGGCTTGATGAACGGCGTAAGTCCAACGCCGAGCACGTACGCGTCTGTCCTTTGTCTAGGTGCCATGATGGGCCACCCCTGTTAATACGGGACAGTTGCGCCGAAGTAACACAGTGGTCGATGCTACAACTTCCCGATCTTGCGTGTGAACTGAACAAACGCTTATTCCAACACTCTCCACTTCTAAGACCAGTCAGAGAATCACGGTATGCTATGGAGGAAAGATGGATGCTTGCGTGTTGGACAGGTCCGAATCGATGTTGACTCTGGAGTGACTTCGCCCCGCTTTAGGAAGCCGAGGTGTCCATTGATGGACTCCAACCTTGCGCAGCTCACCGTATGGTCTCAGGTATGAAGATTCGGCTACTCCATATTCAGTGGCAATGTCAATCCCCCTAATGGACACAGACTCGCTGTAGCACCGAAACCTCGAGCAATGGTTGAGGAATAAGCAGTAAGGAACCCCTGATAGCCATCATAGCACAAGCAATAGAAGTACCGGCAAAGCTTCCAGTGGCCTTTATGCATTTTTCCCTTCGTCTCCTTCTGACGTGCATGCCGCCCACGTCTCAACCATCGCTGGAAAAGGGTTCGTTGCACATGAGACCCCATTTGCATCCATCAGGTCCTCGACCCTGGCATATGCAGTTTTGCGTATTCGATCAACGCATTCAGCCCAGGCTGCACCGTACTCTATATCTTCGAAGTACACCTTGCGTATAAGCGTCAATTTACCGGTCACGGAGTCAATAACGCCTAGCGGGCCCATAATCTCATCCATCCCTACTGTGATCTCGTCACCCTCTCCCACCGCCAAGACCGTTTCCACGCCTACTACCACACTAAATACGGCGCACTCGAACTGCATTGTTGAGTCGACTTGCAGATCCTCAATCTTCAGCCCAGGCGCACGGGCTGCGACAGCCTCTGCGATCTCTGCTGGATCCTGAAGGACATCGCAAGTGTGTTGGTTCCACACGCCGCCTGTTTGCACCACAGCCTGGAGTAAGTCCGTTCATGGTCCCGCGGTGATATGTGGGGAGTCTTTGTAGTCAGAGTAGCGGAGTCGAAGGCGCTGGATCAGCGTGCCCTGTGTCCGCAACATGCCCTGGAGGTCTAGATGCTCCTCAGTAGGAACTACGTCCGGCTTTCGATAGAAGTCCAGGCCTGGAAAGCAAGCGTTGAGATTGGCTTGCGAGCCCAAGTTGGCAGCTTTCAAGCAATGCAGCAGATGCTGGGTTGACGTAAACTCACGCTCAACAATGGCCGGGCCCCAGTTCGGCAAGGGTCGGTGAAGCCAAGCTGGAGGCTCTGCTCTGTCGGTGTAGGTGATCCGATCATTATCTGCGTGGTCAAGACGTGCCAACCACGTTGTCGCGGAAAATGGGCTTGCCGAGACTCCATCGGCACAGCTCTCTGTCGCCCAAGGACCGGTGGCGACAAGCGGTGAACGATGCTTTGAAACAACCTCTATACTGCAAGTGGATTGTCGTCACCCCACCGCAGCGTCTGCCTCGCCCTCCTTGTCCTCCCCACCAAAAACATGCCTCCTCAGGAACTCCACATACCCCAGCTTCCTCCCCCTTGCAAAACTGACCGCGTCTTCCACCACACCCAACGCCAACCCGTACTTTGCGCCCATCTTCGCCGTCCTTACAGTCGTAGCCACCGGGAATCGATGCCAGGCACTGAACATTCCCGCCGTCCCCACGCCTGCCAGGATCGTACTCAAGACATCCCTGCTCATCCCTCCATCCTTACCGACCACCAAGCCTCTAACCGCATTGCGTCCCCAATCAACACACTCCTCCATGCCCACAAAGACCCCCACCCAGAGCCCCGTCTTCCCTCCCATTTTGCACCCTTCCACAATACCTCCCAGCGCCATGTTGTAGTTCTTACTCTTGTGGTATAGGTACCATCCCGCCTGATTGGTAGGAAAACGGTGCGCATTCTCCGCGCGGAAGCGGAGGCCGGAGGTCAGACTGCCCTGAGAGATGCCGAGGAAGAAGCCGGTGGTGAATGCGAGGGCCGTTGTGGCGGGGAGGCGAAGAGGGAAGGGGATGGAGAGGCGGGAGGAGGATTTGTAGGCGGCGTACTGTTCGGGGGTGAGTGGTGTTAAGCCATAACGTTCGTCCAAAGTTGGGGTGTCAGTGGCAGAGGAAGGGGGTGTGGAGGGTTGTGGCATCTCCACTGTGCCCATTCTGGCTTCCTACGCGGCCTGGAGGTCATGGGCGTGCCAGCAGCACTGCATTGGTTTTAGCGATGGAGGTGCGGCGAACTTCGGAGGTGTCACTACCGTGTCCAATGCATGCGCATCAATATTCATTGAGCTTCCATCAGAACCTCCATCAAAACGTCTCAAGCACTTCTATTCGCCTACATGTACAGTACAATAGCAACGTCTTCTGACATGAGCTCATGCTTCGAGGTGTACCGCATACTGCAATGCTTCCCGCCCGTTTCGTCCGCCACACTACCGCTTCCCCTTCGTACGTATGCCTTCACTGCCGTCTGCGCACCCAACGCCGCCACCGCCACGGACCCACCGCCTTCGACACCGAGCATACCATCGGCCCACACATATTTACGGATCAGAGCAGCTGGAATGAACTAGAAGAAGTCAGAGCGGGACAGAAAGACCGGTCCGGAGTGGAGGGAGAGAAGGTATGGGGGCATAGCGACGGCAGCGTGGACTTTGACGGGCACGTGATTTCTGCAGCGGAGTCTGGCGGCAGGGAGAATGGCTCTGATGCGGGAAGGGGGGTGGGCGACGGCGTTGGCCGGCCGCGGATCCGGTACCGGTGGGATAGAGCGCATACTGCGTTGGATGCGACCGTCAGAACACATTCTTCCGAGCACGTGCATTTGGACTCTGCACGCTCACAGACAAGTGCAAGTCGACAGGCTGGCGACGCTGTTCCAGAGGTTCAGACCGGTATCCTGCCCGTCGCGAGGAAAATCAAGAGTCATCGTCCGGTTATCAACATACGCAAGCAAAGGGTCAGGGACCCTCTAGGCCTTGAATCCGACGCGGAAACGTTGCCTACGGCCAACACGCTCAATAACCCACATCAGCGGGTTTTGTATGTCGGCAGCGACGAGCTGGGCGTCGAGGCGTCGACAAATGAGGGTGTGACGGTGAAGGTCACCGACGGCGGTGGTAAGCCCAGCAATGAGTGGGACAGGGTGAAGCTGATGTCTACCGACGAGGTGGAGGAGGGGTTCAATGGTGTGATTGCTAGGTCTGTCTCTGCTGCTGCCGCTGATGCGGCGACGAGGTTGGCAGAGTCAGATATATCGGTGACGGCGGTAGATGGACGACATCACGCTGCCCTTTCCGCCTTTGCGAGTGATGTACGCCGTCGGATGAATGTGCGCGAAAGACACGCGGAAACACTACTGCCCCCAGGGACCTTCGCCAATCTAACTGACAACACATCGAGTGCCTCCGAAAGCCGCCACCAAGTTTCTATATGGGAGCAGAAAGCGAGTAGCCGCCCATTGATCAGCAAGTACATTCACAAACAAGAAGACTTCAATCGAGCCACGCGAAGGCGTACGTACCATACTCGTGCTTGTCAATTGCAACAACAGGCTGCACTGGCTGGTTCCAGCGAGCCACCATCACCATTACTAACAACTTTCAACGGCAAGCGCTCGCAACAACAAACTTCTCTCTCACCTAAAAAGCGTGAGAGCCCCCGCGGAATCCGTGCGCAACTCCACCGCTGGCAAGAAGAACATGGCCACGAATTACTCCTGCAGGATCAAGCCGATCTTCCAGACGATCCAGATACGGGCGAAACAGCTAACAATCTCACCCGCCTTCCGGATCCGGCGAAGGCGCTCAGACGGAGTCAGGCGGAGCAGGAAGAAGACGAGCGCGAGGCCATGGCGCACTTCATGCAATCCACACCGCCCGATGAGCAAGGTGCGCCCGAGACCCACGTCAAGTTCTTGCGGATGGGAGACCTCGTTGAGCTTGAGCGGGTGCATTCGGACAGTCCGGGGACATTGGCTGTTTACGTCCGCTTAATCGGGCAAGTAGCCCAGTTCATAACCATGCATGGCAAGTGGATACATATGCTGGAGAAGCAGGTGCAGTACAGCATTCCTGGATGGGTATCTGAAGATATGGTGAAGCCAATTATACCCTATCTTCCTAAACCGGAAGAGGTTCAGGCGGATATAGAAGCTCTGATCGAGGAGGCGGGCATGAAGGACATGAGTGTGCCGAGACACGTCTCCGCGCCGCTGGTAAGCAAGATGGTGCAGTTCGATACAGAAGCCAAAGAAATCTACCGCAAGCACGCGAGTACGCTTGACAATGCCCACAACATCTTAGCTCACGAAACCGACCTGCGTTACGGCAGTCTAGTCTCAGCCGCGACAACACTTCTTCGCACGTCAGCGGACCAGCTGCCCGTTACGGCCCTCTTCGCCGTCCGCCAAGCCCTTAGTCGTGCAGGTTTCGCGTTCAATATCGATCGCCGCTCCCACCGTATCACTGGCTATTTGCAAATCCGATCGAAGGAGCAGTTCCGCATGGTGGAGAGCGTGAGGAGTTGGTTGCATGAATGGCAAGACGACCTCGCCACCACGTCCACCATGACCGAGCGTCAGAAGCGTGCTCACAGAACTAGACGGGGCGCCAGTTACGTCTATTCCTTCCTTGCAAAAGCGAGGGATATTGTGCAGGAGAGTAGGAAGGATAGGCAGCCTACGCCATACGGAAATGTGGGACCGAGTCAAATTCGCTTGCCCATTACGCCGGAGCAGGATTGTGTGAAAGTGAGGAGCGAGCAAGTCTTCACGGAAGCGGAGACAGAGTTGGTACGGTTCGTGGAGGCGTGGTGCATGAGTAATATGTTCCTCGGTCTGCCACGGCTGGAAGCGCTTCCGCCGCTGCTACTGCAGGCATTGGGACTGTATCCGGATTATGCCCTCAACCACAGCACGGGAACTACCTTTTTGCAAGAAATCGGCACGATCTTGCCGTATGAGAACCGCGTGAGATTTGACCCGCACTTGTTGCTGCCATCCAGTCAGCATAGCAAGCCGCTGCAGAATCTGATGCAGAGTCTGATGGATATGAGTAAGAAGAAGGTGGAGTTCAGGGATGCGATGGAAGGGTTGAGACACGACTGGGGAGATTTGCCGGTATACTGTATTGATGCGGCGAGTGCGCACGAAATCGATGATGGAATCAGTATTGAGCCTGCCGCTCTCTCTAATAGAGGCTTTGGTGGAGAGGTTACTGAGTGGTGGGTTCGCATTCACATTGCCAACCCGACGGCCTTCTTTGCGAGAGACCACCCGTTGGCGAAGATGGCGAGGCATATGGGCGAGAGTATTTATATGCCCGAGCGCGCATACATGATGTTGCCGCGGTGGACGACACAGGGGCACTTCTCTCTGGCCAAAAATAGGCCTTGTCTTACTTTCTCCGCGAGGATGGACGCAGACGGGCGGACGCTGGAGCGAGATATTCGGTCCGGAGTGATTCGGAACGTCATGCGACTGACGCCGGACGAGGTAGCGGAGTTACTGGATGTTGAAGGGAAGCGAGGCAAGACTGGGGAAGATGTTTTATTGACCGTGGGGGGTGAGCCGCCGCCTGAACGACCGCGGAGAAGCCAGGTGGGTGAGGTCAAGGCGAAGCAGGTAAAGGAGCTGGAGACGTTGTTGAGGTTGGCGGAAAAACGGCAGGAGATACGCAAGAAGGCCGGGGGACTTTTCTTCGACTTGCACGGGCCCGAGATCAACGTGTGGCAGAGCGCACAACCCGGTCTGGCTTGGGACCACCCCTTCCGGAAGGGTTGGCGAAGGGTGGAAGGCGATCCGGTTATCCAGATGCGTACAAGAGGGTTGACCAACTGGTTCGCGCCCGCCAATAACGCGATCGATACGCTTGTGCGGGAGATGATGCTGCTCGCCTGCGAAGTCTCGGCGCAATGGTGTGCGGAGCGGCAGATCCCTGGTATCTTCCGCGGTAGCGTGAAACGGCCTGGCAAGATGGACAGTGACGTGTTCTTCCGCTCTGTGCTCGCTCCTGCGGCGGCAAAGCACGGAGGAGAGTATCCAATGCACTTGGGTGTCAAGTATCTTGAGACGTTCGGGTCGACAGTGCTGAGTACGACGCCTTTCAAGCATCGCATTCTCGGCATGAACCATTACGGCAAAGTCACCAGTCCGCTACGCAGATACGGAGACATGATTGCGCACTGGCAGATCGAAGCGGCTCTTCGCGAAGAAGCGCGGCTAGGACGGTCTCTCATCACACCCTCCCCCACCCCAGTCGACCCCGAGTCCCGCGGCTTCCTCCCCTTCTCCAACAACGTCCTCAGCACCATCCTGGTCGGCCTCCAACCTCGCGAGTCCATCATATCCAAAGCGAAACACTACGCCGAAGCCTTTTGGCTCTGCCAATTACTGTTCCGTGCGCATCACTTCGGCGAGGTAAGATTGCCCTTTGAGAAGATACACGTGTGGCTGAGCGCCGCGAATGATGCAAGCTGGTTTCAATATGTGAGCTGTGTGATCGTGGAGTTGAATGTGCATGGAGTATTGAGGAGGGAGAGGGGGTTGGAGATGAAGTTGGGGGATGTGTGGGAGGCGGAGATTGAAGAGGTGGATGTCTTCCGGAGGGTAACCAAGTTGAGGCCTGTGAGGGTGGTCGAGAGGCCGGAGAACTGATGAGCATGGGCTTATAAGCCGGTGATTGCTACAGGCGGAGTGGAGACGAGATACAGTGTTGTAGGATACTAGGCCGCAGCCATGAACTATATTAGCACGTTGCCCAGAAGAGAGCGGTAAGGTAAAGTGCCTAGCGATGAGTGCATTCTAAGAGTGCCTGACGATTGGTCTGGATAGGTGCAGCCTTGGTGTGTCTAGAAATATGAGAAGCATCAGGCGAGGGATGAGTGAGAGTATCAGAAACTATTCATTTAGCCGAAACGTGGCCGAGATGCTCTTCGACCTGTGCAGTACGATGCTCCGCTCACTACCGCACAGACTTGAGTCTATTTTCTTCACATTGTGAACGATAACACCTTAATTCCTAAGTACAGTGTTGTCGCCGGCGCCTCAGTCGATGAAGGGTGTGGTAGGTGACGTGCATGAAATTGACGTACTATCACTTCAAGTGAGCCAACATGAAAGCGTACATATCCTCAAGCTCCACGCTCTCCTCCTTGTCAAATAGATGCTCAATACCGTGTAACCTCTCGTACTTTACTTCCGCTCCGGTCCCGACCATCACACCGACGACCTCGTCTGCCTGCTCAGTACCAACAGCCGAATCCGAGTCACCATGCACAACGTATGTCGGCGGCAAGCCGTGCGCTTGGATGTTCTTCGCGACCCTCCATTTGTCGCCCTCCTTGCCAGATGGAAAGCGTAACAACTTTGCCAAGTTTGCGGACATGAGCATATGCTGATAAGCTTGAGACCTGGCACTGTCCGGGGGATTATTTGCTACAACCGGGCCGTTAGGATCGATATATGGCTTCAGCTGTTCCATGTCCGGCCCCTTTCCACCCATGGCCGGTGGCTGAGGAACGGTAAAGAACAGGCCTAAAGGATCCGTGATAGGGTAGATAGGCAGAAGTACCTGTGGCTTGGGTTCCAGGTACAAGCCTGCCAGTAGAGCGAGATAGCCACCTGCCGAACTTCCGCTGACTGCGAGACGATCTGGGTTGACGACTCCGTCTCCGATTTGTTTAGCCAAGTTGTTGCGGATGAAGTGGACGCAGTCACGGACGTCCTCGTAGATCTCGGCGATTCCGACTTGAGGTGCTAGGCGATAATCAGCGGAGATGACGGCGATGTTGTATTTGTTGACCGCCCGGAGCATGTGAGGGGATACCGATGTGCGGATGCCTTGGAGCAGGCCGCCACCGTGAAACCAGAGGAGGCACGGGACATTCTTGGCATTATCGGGCAGATAAATTTCTAGCGGGACAGTCAATTCATTGATGGTCTTGTATACGATCGTCTGGCCTTTGGGTAGCGAAGATGCCATGGTAACTGAAGGTTCTTCGGGTTGGAAGCTGACCAGGTCTTCACCGAAGAAGTTTGGCAAGCCGATTCTCAAGGCTACGAGTTCGAGCGTAAGTGTACCTCACAGTGCGGTGATACGACTTGGCGCTGCTTTGTTGCCGGTCGTATTGCCAGCTCGCATCCGATGGCTGTTGGAGCGATACCGGCCAATGTGTGACGTCATCTCGCAGACGAAGCTCGAATTAGAACAGTCGCAGTATGTATGGCTGCTCTGATAATTGGACGGAACGAATTGTTGCAGTAGGGCTGAGGAGCGCAGATGTGCAGTAAAGCAAGAGCCGCTGTTTGTTTCGATGCCACCGGGCCTTGCGCCGAACAGTTGTCGGCGTGCAACGCTCCATCGCTCGCCTTAAGTCCAGAATACTGAATGGAAGAGCACTCTGATCAAGCGATGGCGTGTAAATTGGTGCTCATCCAGAGCTCACGGGCGGAATGATGGCCACCTCGTCACCGTCATGGATAAGCATTCCAGCCTCACCCTTCCCGGCCTCCTCGCCAACGTCAACATAGTCAAGGTTGACGGTCAGCGCGCTGGAGTCGAGCACTTTAGCCTTGATTCCGGAGTACTTGGTCTCCAACATGTCGTAGAGCTGAGCGACCTTGACTGGTGCTGGGAAGAAGTCGTACTGTTTCCGGGTAAATGAGGTGGCAGCGGCGAAGTAGAGAAGCGTGAAGTGGCCTTGTGGCGCTCTTGGAATGGACATCGCGACCGCTTGTCTTCTGTTAGCTTTTCGAAGGGCATATGCAGGGGCTTGAGTATGATGTTCGGGTGGTAGTTTTTCAGAGTGTAAACAGAGTTTGTTTCCACAGAAGCGATTGCTTTCGGGTAATACATGCTATGTTGGTAAACATCATAGTATTGTTGGAAGGTATCAACGAGACAGAGCGCGCACACCTTAAATCATTCCTAGCGCCTCGAAGGCGACTTTGGCAGCTATACGCTTTCGCGAACACGGCGGATGTTGTCGTTGAGGCGTTCAGTCGTTGACCCCTCGGTCTCAGGCCGTTTCAAAAGGCCAGCCGGATCCTATACGAAGGCTAGATGGCGCGTGGTGCTCGTCAAAGTTAGATACCGCCGAAGAGATTTGGCTTGGGATCGACGGGCGCTTGAAGTTGGCCAGCTGGAGTTGAAGGATTCAAGGTCGCGCAACACCTTGATGCCTTAGGCTCATGCCTCCGGTTCTGGTCCGCGCGGTGCGAGCGAGGTTGCTAGACGCCAACCGCGGGCGGGAGTAATAAGCATCGTGTGAGATCTTCGTAGAGTCTACTGCTGATCTAGAGAGTCTATTTCTATCAATCATGAAATCACATCCTCGAAGCCTCCCCACCATGAACCTCCGCATCCTGTCCATGTCCTTGCATGCTCAACTCCAACGCCTTCTGCAAGTCCTCATCCTCGGTAGGCTCTGTTGTTGTGGCACGGCTTTTGCGTTTGTGTTGATGAGACGCTTCCAGGAGGCTTTGCTTCTTGACATACTCCATCACGATATCTTCTTCCATCTTCTCCTGTGCCGTCTTCTCACCTTCCTGTCCCTGTCGTTGCGCCTCGAACTCACTTTGCGTGGTACCCGCAAGATGTCCTGAATCGTACGCGGGCGGTCGCTGGACGCCTGTTGACCCACTGGCCGTAGCCGCCGCTGTGCCGGGTCGTTCGACCGCGTGCTCGTATTCTGAGTCCTCACCTTCCTCATTTGTAAGACTGATCTGCGACTCCCATTCACTGGAGTCCAAGGCTTCGCTTGAGGATCTCTGATTTTCCGCATGGCTGGGAGCCATCGTTTCGCGCACAGTCCCTTGAGCGGCTTCAGGATCTGACGCTGCCTGCCGTTGGCGTTGAAGCTGAGACACGTTTTCCCGGATCGCTCTGAACACATTGGCGTCCTCCGCCTCTTCTGCGCCATCAGGTGACATGCCCTGGAATGAAGAGCGGATGGGCTCGTTGGCTTCGAATGCTCCCAATGAACCCTGGGCTGCTGTAGCGGCAGGGCGCAAGGAGGATCCAGAGAAGTCCGTGGTGGGCATAGCATTTCCGTAGCCTCCGGCCACAGCATCGGTACTGTTGGGTGGCTGAGTGGCACTCGCAGGTCGTCCGTCTTGCTGGCGGGTCGCATCGTTTGCAAGGTTCCTCCTTCGCTGTGCTTCCAGCGCATCCACCATCATCTTCTCGTTATTGTGGCTTTTCTTCAGATACTTTTGAATCAGCCTCCACCTCTCAATGACATCTTCCCTTTCCCTTTCTCCGCTTTGCAACCACTCCTCATACCCCTGCGCCGCCCTGGACGCAGCAACGTAGCTCTGCACACTCTTCCCAAACGACTTCTGCACCTCCTTATGAATCCCTTTCATCGTATGCCCTAGAACTCCAAACATCGCTGCGCCAGGCTTCGCAACGAGTCCTCCGATTCCCTTTCCGACTCCTTTCAACAAGCCGCTGACACCTTCCTTCTGCATACCGTTCATGGGCTGTGTAACCAATCCAGTTATGCCATCGTAAAAGCCAAAGCCAAATTCTCGTCCTACTGCGACAAGGCCTGACTTCAAACCGGTGACCCGCTCTTGAGGGCGTACGGTATCGTCTCCCCAGAGCTTGGGAACGTTGTGGAAGCCTTTGGTGAAGCTTACCGAGAGATCCATAGGTGACTGCACGAGCGCTTTGGCGAAACGGCCAACGCCTTTGCTCGTATGGACGCCTGTGTGGCGCAGCATGTCGCGGTCCAGGCCGGCGGCGGACTCGACTCGACTGCGGACGCCATCTCGGGCGACGCCGCGGGGTCTACGACTCAACTCATGTTGCAACGTGTTGACCTGAGAGCCTGGTGGGGTATTCGAGGTGGGCGAAGACAGAACGGAGAGGTCGGAAAGGCTCAATCCACTCGCAGTCGATTCTTGCCTATCCAAGCTCGGCCGACCTCGTCCAGACGAAGTCGGAGCAGTCGATCCTTCCGGTACATCTATGGACAAGGTTTCCTTCGACATGGTAGCTGCTGGAACTGATGTCTGGGACTGGTCAGGAACAGATCGAGAGGTCGATGGAGTCTGCAGAGCTTTGAACGTCTCCGAAGGCACCTCCGCCAACCCCATCGCCATACCCCCGAATGCTCCGAGAGCCGCGGTGAAGCCTCCAGATATCGGATCAACCGGACCTTCGTCGATACTCCATTCTCGTGCTCTAAAGAGCTTCAGGTCGTGAAAGTCCAACAAATTCGCATTCGCCAGGGTACAAGCCGCAAAAGCGCTCAACCTCACCTTGGTTCTCTTGATACGCCACACAGCGGGCCGAGACGGTGCAAGGGTGCAACGGAGTCGGTCCACGTTGAGGTGTTGATGGAATAGCTGAGCACCGGTCTCGCTACCTCGCTCTGCGGCGATCTTGCTTGCAAGTTCTTGAGCGCGTGCCAGGCTTTCGGGCCTCAAGCAGAAGGTAATAGCATCGGCTAGCTTGTCCGAAGTGAGTCGTTTGTGTGGGATCGGCTGAGGGCCCGCGCCTGCTCTTGCAATTACGCCGCCCCAGAACGGCTGGTCCCCGAAGAACGGGACGATCACAGTCGGCCGGCCGGCGGTTATGCCTGCTGCTGTAGTTCCTGCGCCTCTGAACGAGCAATGAGTAGAGAGGTCAGCGAAGTTATCTGGCTCGTCGGCGGGCGCAACGGCTTGCGCCAAGAACACTTACCCGTGATGTACCACGCAAGACACATGTTTGAAAAGCCAGTCATGCGGCACGTTGCCAAGCATGAAGACGCCGTCAGGTGCAGTTCGTGAGAGTTCATCTGCGCCTAGGCCGCCCCATCCCTGGGAAAGCAGTACACGTTGTCCGGTCTTCCGCACAGCCTGGAAGATAAGCTCCGTCAGCGCATTGGGATTTTCCAAGACGATGCTCCCGAACCCTATATACACAGGCGGTGGGCCATTATTGAGGAAAGCCTGAAGTTCAGGGGCTGGAGTATATTCATCAGAGGCCAGCTTGTAATACCCAGAGATGGAGACATGGGCACCCCAATCATTCGGTTTAGGTATCAGGGCTGGAGACCAGCAGTAAGTATGAGGAACCCTAAGCCGCTGAAGCATCCCAGGGCCGGAAAAGACACTCACGGGATCCAGACGGAGGCATTTGTTGCGAAAACGGTTAATAACATCACCTAGACCTTGCCATGTGAGGAGTTCGATCATAGCATAGCTGATGAAGTTAGTGAGTTGGGGGTCGGCATTCGAGGACTGAATGTTCGCTAGCGGATGAGGAAAAGCCTGGGTGGGAGAGTATGGCATGGTAAACATGATATGGAGCGGGATACCTACACACGAGTAGTGTAACAGTCAGCGATGTCTCACATGCAGCAAGAAAAGCACTGCGTGCCCTCGAACACACGCACCCAGCTTCTCTGCGCAATGGATGTGAGCAAAGCTTGGAGGGTTGGCAATGATGCAGTCAGCAACAAAGGGTCTTGCTGTGGATTCAGAGCCGGAGTCGTAACCAGAAACCTCGGAGATGTCATCGCCGGTGGCATGGATTCTCGTTCCGTCACCGGCTTCGTAACATGATCGCCAGCAGCCTTGAAGATACTCGCCGACATCCCGTCTTCGCGCACGTACGTCTCCATTTGATAAGCTGCGGAAACTCGGTATCAGGCCAGGGTTGTTGACCATGAAGGCCATTAATCGGGAAGGGTCGCCGCCGATACTGAAGAACTCCAGACCATTCTCCTCCACAAAGTCCTTGAACACAGGATGTGTCGCCAGCCGCACACGATGGCCGTAGGTCTCCCTCAAGACCTTTCCCAAAGCGACAAAGGGCTGAACGTCTCCACGCGAGCCCACGACCTGGATGACGATGTTCAAGGCCGGAGGTGGAGAAGTGTCAGTCGCCTCCTCCAAACCATGCGTGGAAGGGCGGTGATCGCCAGTCTCTTGGGTGGTCTGCTGTGCCTGTTGACGCAGAACCGGGGTGAACACCTGGGACAAACGCCGGTTAAATTGATTAATGCGGATGTTGACACGGCCATCGTCCGTGACACGGGCACTCGTGCCCCAGCCGTCCTTCTCATTGTGAATCTCGCCGTAGACGCCGCCGTAGTAGGCAGGAGGGGCCTCGTCGTCCTCCACCGCATCGGGGGTGACAAGATCGGCTTCTTGCAGTAGGGCCTCCGGTCTTCTTGGTTGTGCGGGATCATCCTGAGCGGCAGCAGCAGCTTGTGCTTGATCAAGGATAGATTGCCGTACGTCCGCCTCCGAGGTGGGTCGCAATTGTCCTGAGGGAGGCTTGGTGGCCATGATGTGACTTGGCAAAGGGCGCCTCGATTGATGCCAGGCGATTGGAGATGAATTAGTACGAGGAAAATAGGGACAGCAGAGTGTTCAAACGTGTGGTGCCAAGCAGTACGATGAGACAGAGACGCGATCGATACCCATGGCTACGCGACTCAATGCGCCTACATAACAGTGTCGAGGCAGCGATATTCAGGTCCAGGCAGCTCCTTTGCGCGTCAAGAGTGGCTGCGCCCTCAACCAAAGCCTTACATACGTATACGTCTTGCCACGCGTTATGCGAAACACGCGCCATAGAGGCGAACAACATGCGATACAGTGAGCGTTACATGTATGTGTTGTGCTTGATGGGCAGGCGTCACAGTGGACAGACCGAGGACACCTCCATCCACGTCAGACGTTTGCCCCGTCAGTGAAGATGCGCCTAAGGCTCCAATGCTGGTGCCTTACGGTTCCCTTCCTCAATTGTACATGGTCAACACAGCCTCTGCATTCTACATTCGCTGCACGTTGAAACGCACGCACTTCAATGTGAGGCAAGACAAAGCACGATGACGCCGGCCGTCGTTCCCACCGCCTCAACGTGGGTGCTCCGCTTCAAGCACAACCGCACCACCCTCTTCCTCCACTGTGACCCACTGCAGAAGCTCTCGTCAATCCGCGCTGAGCTACTGAAGGCCATCCAACAGACCAGCCCGGACGGCAAGCTCAATGGGCATGCTATACCAGACCATGCATCAGACATCTTGCTAGCAAGACCAGTGGACATCAACGACCTCACTCTAGGCTGGGAAGCAATCGACACAGGCCACAGTGAGGATGGAATGCTCGAGGACAAGAAGGGCAAGGGCAAGGCTACCGCAAGTGCTGGTCGAGGCAAGCTCAGTAAAGATGCAGGAACGGACTGTCCGCAGGGCGTGGGATTGAAGGACGGCGGGGTGGTGGCCTTCAGGTTCCGGTTGGATGCAGATGCTTCGAATTTGAACATGGACGAGGGCATCGACATTGAGGAGGATGAGAAGCTGGTTAGCGGTATGCTTGCTGGTGAGTCTATGGCTGAGAAGTGGGATGTAGTGGTGCCGACCATGGAGGAGACGTATGGGGATGACGAGATGGCAGAGGCGGCGGAGACGGATGTGATGGGTACGGGTGGGAAGAATGCAAGCGGGCGAGGCGAGCGCTGAGTATAGCGCTGATGGCGGGTTCGACAACGTTTGTCTAATTAAGCCGCAATGACCTCATTGGACGGTGCAACAGAGTCGCCACAGCTTTGGGGAGCAACTGGAGCTCTCAGACGATCACTAAGAGATTGTACGACCGAGTTCTAGTGATGACAGAGCATGTGGCACGGCGAAGCGGCTTACTGTTCAGCATCCCGTACTTAGCCTCTGCTTGTACGTGAACTTCCTGGGCGTCGGTCGAGACGCCACAGTTCTCGCGGTGACCTCCCACAAACCACCACTTCTCTGCTTGTAAGCCTTCGCCCAATGATTGAGAGATATGTGTTGCGCTGACTATGTGTGGAGGCAGGCATGGCTGCCAATAATGCTCCAGGTTGACCAATCCTAAAGTTGTGCGAGACACGGCATGTTGGATGGCATACAGGCGCACTTGGTGTTACTGCTCCGGGCAGCTATCCCAGGACCAACAACATCTGCAAGGCCTACACTCTGAGAAGTGAGTGGATGGTCCTTCTCCGCGAGTACCAGATGTAGTCGAGCATCAGAATGCTCAGATGCAAGCGGCTTCGCACTTTTGCAACCATCTGGACAACGAATGCCACAACTGAGAATCTCAAACGGTGACCTCGTAGCATACGGAGTACAGGCATCGCTACTTTGACGATGTTGCTTGCTCCATACGCCAACCGCTTGCCACTGCCAGAAAGGATCGCAGTGTTTGACAATGCGCAAACAGCATGCGAGCGGCACGCTCAAAGCGAACTCTACTGCACCACTTGCTTCATCCTTAGGTTCTGCTTCAGTTCGCTGTTCTCTTATACTAACATACCATCGCGAGACATGCAGCAGCCATGACTGTGCACATCTCCATACATCCGCTCCAAAGAAAACCAGAGCCATCGGCCAACTTACTGAACCACTTACGCCAAGCCAAACAAGTCGAAAGGCTCATCAAGCTTCTAATCAAGATCAACCAAGGCAAAAAGCTTCCAGCAATACCGGACACGCGCGTCGTGCACCACCGCCACCACCACATATGCCGCTCCACACCATAACCTACACCTGCGGTCACAGCCGGCAGATCATGGGCCGCGAATGCACCTGCTTCTACGATCAAATCCTACGCATTAACGATCCATACTGGCACAGCACAACAGCCACGCAGCCGTACTTACCGTTCGAATACGACACGTGCCGTCACAATCGGACTTACCGTCGGCGGTATGCTTGTGCACCATGCAGAAGGATAACGAGGTGCCAGGCGCCTGAGCAGATGACGCAGGAGTGGGTATACCCCCCAGAGTGGGCTGCAGGTGGCAGTACAGCAGGAGGCGGGAGGAGGAGAAGTCGATGGAGGTGATGTGAAGGACAGGCCGTAATTGAACCGCGTGGGGCCTAGAGTTTTGGCCCCCACAACTTACGTGGACACCCATCCTCCAGCATCTCTTCTCTCATGGTCTCTATCGATGCGGCACTGGCTTATGTGTTACCTGCAGTGCGAGTACTGACATTGCACGATGCCGGTATGCAATGTAGACAGTCACGCTAGTGGAAGCAGTGGAACGACGCCCGTGAGGCCATTGTTCGCGACAGCATGAAGTCGTTGCTCGCACGGAGTCGGAGCAACTCGCTCGCTCGATGACGACCTGAGCCTCTTCATCATACCGCCGTAGTGGATAACAAAGGTGGGTAAATTGTTGTATTTTGAACCGGACTCTGTTGGCCCCATACCAATTGTGAAGCCTCCCTCAAGCTCTTCTGTCCACACAAGTGTACCTCAAACTCGCGACCTTGCTCACCCTGCGATACCTGCGAAACTCATGGTGTCTTCGGTGGGTGGAGACAGACCTTTGATCGTACACCTTGCCACAGAGGCGTACAAAGGCGTACCTCGTCGGAGCCTCCGTAAGGCCACATGAACGTTCTCACGATGCTTCATACCTACAATTACGCCGCCCTCGCGACGTTCCTCACATGGGTCGTGTGGCGGTGGTATACCAACCCTCTCCGCAAGTTTCCCGGCCCATCCATTACGGTCTGGACAGATGCCTGGCGTTTCCTCGATGCCGTGACCGGAGCCCATCGCGCCACGACGCAGATAGAGCTCCACAAGCAATACGGCGACGTCGTCCGTCTCGGACCCACAAACCTGAGCTTCAGCCACCCGGATGCAATTCGAGACATCTATGGCGTCGACAAACCTTTCCCCAAATCCGGCTACTACTGGGCGGCGGCTGCTGTGCAGAAAGGCGTACCGAGTCCCTCCCTGTTCTCTTCGCTCGATGCGACCTGGCATGACAACCTTCGGCGAGCCGTCAACCCTGCCTTCACCTTGAGCGCTCTGAGGCAATACGAGCCTTTCGTCAACAACACTATCGCGAGCTTGTTCAGCCAACTGAACACGCGCTTCGCAGATAAACCTGGGAAAGACGGCATTGTGGATCTGGCGCGCTGGATGCATTGGTACGCCTTTGATGTCGTCGGTGAAATTACGTACGGCGCACCCATCGGGTTTCTCGAAACTGCTTCGGACGTTGACGGTATCATCGCCAAGGCGCACTGGTACCTCTGCTACGCGCACTGCGTCGGTCAATGGCCGTGGTTGGACGGCTGGCTACTCAAGAACCCGGTGTTACTGTGGTTCAACAGGCAAGGCTACTTCAACGCACGACCGAACCCCGTTGTAGCGTTCGCCGGCAAGCGGCAGGAAGGCCGTGCAAACGGTGACCGAGGCTCGCACGATGATGACCAGGTGGATCTGATCGATAAGTTCCTCCAGGCGAAGGAGTCGCATCCGGAGACCGTTTCCGATCGTATGGTGCTGGGTATGGGCATCAGCATGGTTCTTGCTGGCTCGGAGTCAACGGGGGTGACGTTAACAGCGCTCCTCTACTATGTTCTCAAGTCTCCTCCCATTTACCAGAAACTGCAAGCCGAGATCGACACCGCCTTCCCCGACCATGAGCCCGGTACAGCCGTTTCCCTTGCCGAAGCGCAAAAGCTACCCTACCTCGACGCCTGCATCAAAGAAGCCTTCCGCGCCCACCCCGCCGCTCGCTTCGGCGGCGAGCGAGTCGTTCCACCCACTGGCGCCGTCATTGCCGGCCATAAGATACCTGGCGGGACAACCGTAGCCGTCAATGCATGGAACATGCATCGCCGCACAGACGTCTATGGCGAAGACGTGGAAACGTACAGGCCTGAGCGGTGGCTAGAGCGCGACGAGGCGCAAGTGGCGGAGATGAATCGACTGTTGACACAGTTTGGACACGGAAGGTTCAGTTGTATTGGCAAGAACATTAGTTTGTTGGAGATGTATAAGGTTGTGCCGAGTTTGTTGAGGTCGTTCAGATGGACTCTTGCAGAACCAGAGAGGCAGTGGAGGTTCGAAAGCGGAAGTTTTGCGAATGTGAGTGGAGTTGGTGTGCGGGTGGAGAGAAGATAGTCGGAGTAGCTTGCCATGTTGACTTGACTGTAACTGCGCTACGCCCGCATCGTGACGACCGAAAAGTACCAACGGGTGGTCCTTCTGGCGATAACAGCCGGCAGAGTAAGCGGCCTGAGCATCGCCAGTATGTTATGGAGAACGTCAACATTCATGTACCCTTGTTAGTCTTGGGTACCAGCTCAGCTGGGGTAGGCACAGCGAGGGATGAACGCAATGACGACCACCTGTCTTTGGTTTGGAAGGTCAGCCAATTCTCCTTCAGTCACAACTCGTCGTATGTGCGTGTAGTCATGGGTATAGATTTCGCATGATTCGTGCATGTTCTGCCAATCATCTTCGGTCCAGACACAGAGGTGGAAACTACATAAGGCGTACATAGTGGCGCGAGTTAGTCTATCTACGTTGCCGTAGGATGGTATTACCGACTGTCACTCGAGAGGACAACAACAAGCCTGCCAACCCCAATTCGAGCAGATTGCGGAAGATCTGGTAGTGGTGTCTCGTTGCACACCAGAGGCCTAGTCTCGAAGGACGAGATAGAGAGCGCCTAGTAATCGACGTCTTCCACATCAGCAAGCGCATCATCAATGTTATCGGGCTATGGAGTGGCGTTTGGCGTTGAAACATGTCCAGATCTTGGCAAATGCCCGTCTTTGTGGAGCAGCAGCAGCAGCAGCGGCGTCAGCGGACCATCGCGCAACACAACTACGTGCTTCTGATGCAGAGATGTGGAAGGAAACGGGACAGAATAAGAGAAAGCACATACATGTGGTATAGCGGACAGCGCTTCAGCTTCGAGGGGCGTGTGAGGTGATGACGCAAGCGTCCCAAGAAAAGCCCAGCTGACCAAGTTTTGGTTGCTCCAATGCACTCGACCTGCTTCGAAGGCGAGCCGATTCTTGTGATAAAAAATGAACACAGTCCTGCACTACAAAAGCGTGTCGAAGCGCAGAGGAAGGAGCGTGTAACGCAGGAACGAAACAAGAGATCAAAACTCATACTTACCACACGTGACTCCCAATCCAAGTTCCACCATGTCCTCCTCCTCCGCCATGACTAAGAAAGGGGGCTCGCAAGAAGTAGACAAATCATCTCCTCCCCAGCAAAGCGCAACAGAAGTGCAAGAACACAGCGCCAAAGCGGACGCAAGCGTAAGAAACTCCAACAACCAACCTGTGCCCAACCTTCCAACACACGCAGAAGAGTTGACGATCATCCCTTTCGTATAGGCAGGCCTGAATCTGAACATCTTCGGCGCCCTCTCCGGCGCGTTCGGCAGCAAAAGTGAGAAGGAGACGGCAGCTGACGGAAGCTCGGTTGAGCAGCGTGAGGAGCGGGCGAAGGTGAAGGGTAAGCCCATTTTTCCTGTTCCCCGCGCCACGATCTGTGTACTGACGTGCATGATAAGGCGCCGGAGCGGGCGATTTGGACGCGCGAGGGGCTGCTAGTGCGGAGGAGAAGGGGCGGGAGATGCGGCGGGTGGCGGTTAAGGGAGGGGAGGTGTGAGTGGTGAGATTTGTTGAAAATCCTTGGCGCGAAGATGAGGTGTGAACGAAGTCGTTCACATCATGGCAGCGGTTGACGACGCCATGCACAGCCCAGTATAGAATGCGTGAGCGGCAGAGTAAGGACTGTCAGTGAGTCAAGCTGTCTTTGGAAAGCCTTCTGTGGTCTATAGAATCGCTTAGTATGCACACAGTCGCAATTTTGGGTAGCGGGATACTTCTCATCGCTTGGGCCGGCCTTCGCGGCAACCTCGGCAGAAACTCGTCAATCACTCTGGCGCCGTTCGACGATGGTGCTTCCCGGCGATGCAAGCGCGGCGAAAATGGTGTCGTCGTCCACCATTGACCCGCCGAGCGTCCCGCCACAGGAGGTTTACGCCGTTGCAAAGCTCAATCAGTTGCCTTGCCTTGCCCTGCCCGTCATGCTGGTGCCATATAACTAAAAGACGACGCTTTGGCTTACCGTCTGTAAGTGCCAACTCCACAGAGAACGCCATCCATCAAACGGAGTCCCCTCTGCGAGAGCATGACGATCAGTCATCCTCCACACTATCCTTATAATTCCACCGCTTCATCGCCGGATCCTTCTGCATCGCCTTGCCACTCCCCGTAAACCCAACCTTGGCCTTTGGATTATCAGGAGTACGCAACATACTGTCCTTCTGCTTGACGGCACCGCCACCACCACCACCACCACCACCAAGAGCAGCCTTCTTCGGTCCGACGGCCTGGAACGCTTTCCACCCCTCCTGGTTCTTCGCCAGCTGCTTCTGCCCCTTCAACTTCTTCGGCTCGGGCGCCATCCGCGTAGGCCCGTCGCTGACTTTACTCGGCTCGCGCTTGGGCGGCATGAGGGAAGTATTGACTGCTGGCGCCGCGCTGATCACGTGGCCTACCGCAATCGTGTTGGTCGGTGCCGCAGGAGAGGCAGTCGCGGCGTTGGTATTGGTGGAAGAGACTGCTGGGGAGCCGTCAGCCTTCCGCTTCTTGCTTTCGGTCACGTGCACGGGCTTGATCTCGTGTTTGCGCTTGGTCTCGGTGTTGTTGTAGCCCTTGAAGGTGACGGTGTAGACGGGGTCGGCGGAGCTGCCGGTTTTGCTGACGACGGTGGCTTGGTACCATTGCTTGTCTTCGGACCACTTCGCCATGACGACATCTTTCACGTGGAAGCTTTGCTGCTCGTCCGGGGGCAGGGGTGGGGGCGCGTCGTGAGATTGCTCGAGGAACTTGGGGTGGCGCGTCATGTCATACTTTGGCGGCGGGGGCGGGATGTCGCTGCCAGTGGGTGGCGGTGGCGGTGGCGGTGGTGCGGTTGCCTGTTGCCTCGACTCCTCCTCGGCAATGCGCGCTTTGACGTCGACTATCTGCTCCTCCAGCAACGTCTTGGTGTCTTTCGAATCTGCGTCGTCCGGCTCGAGGGCGAGGTACTCGATGCACGTGTTGAGGTCATCTTCATACCCCGCGAGCTCCTCTCGGAGCGCCGCAAGCTTGCTCATGTTGGACTCAGCAGCCGTTCACGGCAAGTGGAGCAGGAAAGGTGTGGTTACTCAGTGGGCTATGACCGCTATGGATGCGGCGAGAATGGCGTTGTTGGGAGTGGGTGTTGACGGGTCGTTATAGCGCTTGTAGACGTATACTCAGGCTGAACAGAGCGCAGGAAGGAAGATTGCTAGCGTGGCGCGACAATGGCATCTGTCGTCTATTATGTGTGAGGGAAGGTGCAATCTGCGAGCTCGATAACATCCAACACACGTGACTCACGTCTGTTCAAGGCTTGGCATGCATGGTCACCTTAGGCACAACGTGGCCGACAGGAACTGGCTCCGGTGCTCGATTGACTAGTCGTGGACAGAAGCCTATGAACTTCGATCTCGTGCATAGCACAGCAATAGACACCATCACATATAACTCCATCTCTCTCTCGCACACACACACACAAATCATGACAGCGCTGCCTTATCGGAGCTGACAAGCACCGACCAACTCCGTGTCCGCGTTAGATGCTTCTCGAGACTGAGGTGGAGAGGCAAGTTCTAGGCGGGAAGAGTTGATTTATCAGCAGCTGCCAAGAAGGGTGCATGCAGCATGCACCTGATGCACCTGGCTCACTCGTGCAGTCGACGCTGCCCATTTCCAGTTCCTGCCATTCCCAACCTGGTACATCCCGCCCATTTGCCCGCTCCCTGCTCCAATCATCTTCCCTCCTCTACCGGCCATCTTGCTTTCTCGTGCCTTCGCCGTCGTGACTCTAGTCGCGCCAAGTCGAGCTGGACTCCGTCCTTCACGCACCACCCGCTCCGCTCTCACCGCAGGATTTCCAGGGTCTTGGGCGTGGCAGCCCTACCGTTACCGGCATAGCGCTCCTACACCATTCCGAGCCCGTCGAAGCCTCTTTGCTTTCGTCCTGCGACTGACGTGCTGTCCTTTTCCTTACACACGTCTTTGTCACTGCATTGGTGGCGCGACGAGCACCACTTCACACCTCTCCCGGCTGCTTGGATAGAGAGATTGCTGTTGGCAAGGTAAGCCCTCCCGCATGTAGCCGTCACCATCTCGGCTTGAATAGCCAGCTCTGCCGACCCCGCCGTAGTCGTTCCGGATTACGAAGAATCGCTTCAAGGCCTTTCACGTGGGCTTCGAACAACCGTCACCACACTACGCGCTCGAGTGCATTGCATCACGGCGTGCGCAATGGTATTGTATCCCACTGCTGACGAGCTGCGACAGCGCGCACAACAACCCATCAAATCCCATTCCGTGACGTCCAACAGCATCACGGGGTTCGCTCCGCAGCGCATGGCTGGTCAGCAGCAAAGGCAAGCACCACACGCGCAAGGAGGACTACCCAACGTACCATACCTCACCGACAACCAGCAGGATCTGCTCTTGGCAGCACTCAGCTCGCAAGCCAAGGACAGGCAGAACGCCGCCATCTCCCGACCTGGCAGTACCGGAGTTAACAAGCGCACTACTTCCGACTCACAACCAGGCAGTATGAGCGGTAGCGCGCTGTTCATGAGCCCGCAGGACGCGGAGCTCAACAACTTCGACGCCGACTACGAGCCAGATCTCGACTATCTGGACGGCGATAACAGTTTCGATTTCGACAACGCGGATCTTGGCGGCGAGATGATCGGCGCCCTTCCCGGTGACAGCCAGGATGACCTCAATGGCCATGGGGACTCGCATGAGAAGCGCAAGAGTCCGGACGAGAAGGACGACGATGAAGAAGGTGATTCGAAGCGACAAGAGACGCAAGATGGTGAGAAGAGCGCCAAGAAGCCGGGCAGGAAGCCGTTGACGAACGAGCCGACGACGGTATGCACGCAAACATTATCGATGGGGTGCGTTCGTATCTACACTCGCTGACGATTAGGTTTAGAAGCGGAAAGCGCAGAACCGTGCAGCCCAGCGCGCCTTCCGCGAGCGCAAGGAGAAGCATTTGAAGGATCTCGAAACGAAGGTGACTGAGCTCACCAAGACGCAAGAAGCGGACAAGCACGAGAATGGCCTGCTCAAAGCCCAAGTCGAGCGCCTTCAGTCCGAGCTGCGCGATTATCGCAAGCGACTGTCTCTGAATAACGGCCCGGGCGGTCTCCGCGGCTCTCCGCCACTCAATGCTTATACCGGACCCGTCCGCAGCAACAGCGGCGGTCCGTCATACGGAGGCGGGTTCCAGTTCGACTTTCCCAAGTTTGGTGCTCTGCCTGGCAGCCAGATCTTCGGCAATACCGAGCCAACGCAGCAGAGCAACACAACAACAACACCACCACCACCAGCGATTCCGTGTGACCCAAACACGTCCGGTGGTGTAAGCGGCTTGCCAGGTCTCATCCCAACCCAGGTGCAGCGTCAAGACAGCCAAAACAGTGCTCGCAGCATGAGCCCACGTAATGCGACCCCAACACGCAACAACTCCCAAACAAGCACGCCGCAGACGAGTGGCAATGCCTTCCCCTCGGTCGGATACAGTACCAACAGCAACATGCATGGCTTCGCCAGCACACTCCCTCAAATGGGCGGCGATAACCCGTTTGGCGATCTGTTCAGCCCTGGTCTGATCAAGAGCGCCAGTTTCGCTAGCGGCAATGGTTACTTCAACGGTAATCAACAGCAGCGGCAGTCTTCTGCCAGCAATGGCGTGAGCAACTTCGACGCCACAAACGGCGGCGAAAGCACAGCCGGCTTGAACCGCGTCTTCCAGTTCAACAGCGGCAGTAGTGCAAGCGACAGCGCCTCGCCAAGTGGTAGCAGCACCAGCCAGTGGAACGCTCAAGCCAATAGCTCCTGCGGCACATCACCGGAACCATCCCACGAGAGTCCCGGCCACAAAGCCAACAATAGTGGAGTAGAGACGTACAACGACAAGAACGACACCTCGCGCCACTCATCCAACTCCCTCCCCACATACACCTCAGAAGACCCGCACGCATCCACCAGCCTATCCAACATCAACCTCACGAACAGCAACCTCGACTTCAGCATCCCCTCAAACACCACCTTCGACCCCGTCCTCTTCAACGACTACCGCGATCCCACCCTCGACCCCACCTTCGGCGGCACCGACTTCTCCAATGGCGGCTTCTTCGACGATACTTTCAACACCACCGCGCCCTTCGATTACGGCTCCCCCAGCAACCTCTTCGGGATCTTGCAGAGCCCGCAGCAGAGCAGCGCCACGCTTGGCAGTACTGTGACTCCGAGTGTGAATAATGCGAACAATGCACCGATGTCCAGTGCCAATCTCATGGCGCAGATGGATAAGGCGAGGGATGGCGGGGATGACGATTATGGTTTGCCTGGTAGTGGGATGCAACCGCAAGCCCAGCAGCAGCAGCAGAAGACGAAGCTGATCAGTTGCAACAATATCTGGTAAGCCATCCTCCCCAATATCCGCTCACCACCCCTCTCACACATGCTAACTAATGTAACCATAGGAACCAACTGCAATCCAACCCCTCCTTCCAAAACGGCACCTTCGACCTCGACAGCCTGTGCTCCGAACTCCGCGCCAAAGCCCGCTGTTCCGAGTCCGGGGTCATGGTATCGCAAGACCACGTCGACGCGGCGCTGAAGAAGCTGGGCAAGAAGGATGAGAGTAGTGGGCGGTTCATGCCGAACATGGATGCCGGCACGGGAGGGGTGGTGGAGGCGCCGAGCCTGATGTTCGAGCAGGAGAGCTGGGATAAAGTTTTGAGGAAGCTTGGTGGGGGTGGTGGTGGGGGGCAGTAGAGGGGAGCAGGGGGGGATGGGGTGTGTGTGATGGATGGAGGAGTGTGGGTGTGGGAAGGGGATGTATGAATGATTACGGATGCATCCGACTCGTTTTTCCGGGCGTATATCGCCACGGCTGCGGGGATCACCGGCGTTCAGGTTCGAGTATGGGGAAAACCAACCGGAGGGGTTACAAGTCTGGCTATCGCAGCGTGCCGCATCTCCGATCAGATAGACGTGAGTTTAGGCAGGAACCATGAGTAAGATGTATGTCATGAAATAAACCACAAACTACACGTACACTCTCCTCCCCCTCTCCCCTCGCTTCTTCTACCCAAGCCCCCGTTCAGTCGCGAGTCCCACGATGACCATGACGATCACGCCCCACCCCTCCACTCCCCCAAAAACTCCAACCGCCGCTCCAACTCCGCCCACTCGCGATGCTTCACCAGCAACCGCTTCATGAGTAGCGCATTCCCGCCCTCAACCATCCTATCGTCCTCCGCGGACCAAACACCGGGTACGTCGTCCGGGAGTCCGCGTCCGGCTTTCTGCTCGAGGACGACGAGTTCGGCGAGCTCCGGGCGGAGACACGTCGCTTTGAGGGCGGAGATGACGGTGGATTCCGGGACGGAGTGGCGGAGGCGGAGGGTGGTTATGAAGTCGTCTAGGGAGGTGGGGGTGGTGATGGCGTGAGTCTCGTTCGAGTTGGTGGGTTGGTGCGGGTGGGCTTGTGGTGGTTGTTGGAATGGAGGTTGGGGGTGAGGTTTCGCCGCCGCGGTGGTCGGGTGGTTGGGTTGCTTTGGTAATGGTGAGGGCTGCTGCTCTGACCGAGGCGCGCTGGGCTGTTGCCGGCCTGCAGTTTGAGACTGGCGCAGAAGGCTGGCTTGTAGCTCGTGTAGGCTGTCATCTGATTCTGAGTCTGTGTCAGGTGGCAGAGGCACACCCAGATCGGGTATTTGTGTCTCGGTGTTGAGTATGTCTTGGGTTTCCAGTGCGTTGATGTTGCCGTTGACTAGCTCTTCGTCCTCAGCCTCGGAAGGCGCAGGCTCAGGGCTCAGGTATGGTGAACTCGAGAGTTCTGCGGAAGAGATCTCCACTACTTGTGCCTCTGCTTGCTTCTGAATAGTATAACCGAAGAGTGCTTCGTGCTTGTTTCGTGCGGCAGTATCGTCTCGCAGGCTAGCCTTTATAGGAGATGGCCGGTTTGGAACGGAGTCTTGCACGGCCTCCGTTGCAAGTAGGCGATCGGCGGACGACGAGTGAAAGTCGAAGCCATCGTCAGGCTCAGGTACGCCAAGATCCAGCTCCTCTTCGTCATGGCCATTGTCCTCGTTGGGCTCATCACCAAAGAAGTCATCGGGTTGTGGTACGCTGAGGTCGAGGTCAATCGATTCCTCCTCATCTTCGCCTTCGTCACACTCAGCCCCCGAAACCGCTAAATCCGCCGCCATCTCCTCCCCTTCATCTTTCTCGTCGTCGTCACCGCGGGTATCCGCCTCGTGGTCATGCTCCACCATAGCATCCCGCTCCTCTCTCGTTTGTGCGACTGCAAAATCCGACTTGATCCGTTCTTGCACGCCAAGCCTACCTCCAGTCTCCGCATTCACCGTAGCAGAGTTATCAGTTAGCTCCTCTCGCTCCAGTAGAGGACCCGGCTGCGAATGTAAGCCTGCGCCCTGCTCATCCTTCTCAAGCAGAGCATCGATTTCCGACTGCACGACTTCCCGCGCACTACGCTCACCCAAAGCATCTACCTGCGACTGCACCTCAACCACATCGCCCACATCCGCACCAGGCCTAGCAGTCAAATCTAGCGGAAGAGCCGGATACCTCGCCTCCACCTCCTGCACTTCAGGCCTTACCGCATACCCCTCGCCGAGACCGGCATTGAAACTCCGATACACGACATGCGTCTCAAACTCCTCGAACTGCACACCCTGACCTGCAGGCCTCGATAGCGCTTCCGGTAGACTCTGCTCAGCCTGCAGCCGCGGGGGAGAATGAGGCCACCGCGCATTCACAATGAAGACTTCGTCGACTTCCTGTGGCGAAGATAGAGGTATGTTGCCGAACGCGTCCGTTTCCTTACTTTGTGAGAATTTGAAGCCGGTATCGTGCGCAGGTCGCGTCTGAGCGGGATCGGGATTGTAGGAGGGAAAGGCAGGACCGACGACGTCTTCAGGGGACACGATTTCGCCTTCGTTGTCGGTATACTGTGTCAGCTCAAGCAGTGGGTCGGATCGCGACTGCATCGCGGAGACTTCCGGTTGTGCGACAAGTTGAAGAGCCTCTTCTCGCCTCTCAACCTCGCGCTCGTCCGTCTTCTCAAGCGTTGCACCACCCTCGTCCGACCTCTGCTGCCCAACAAGTCGTTCGAGATACTCCGCAAAGTCTGTTTGATCATGCATCTCCTCGTCCTCAGGCAAATCAATGGCACGCAGCGGCTTAGGCTTAAGTCCAGCTTGCTGGCTTTCCAAATTCGCCTGTGTAAGCGCGGTACCGCCGTTGTCATCAGGTCGAATGACGTCTTCGCCAGGCAGACCGTCTTCCACCTCGCCATCTTCGATCAGATGCTCTGAGATGGTTATGTCTTGATCCTCGTCGTCCTCAGACCCGTCTTCGTCTTCCGACTCATCATCGCTCAGTACCGGCTCTAGCGACTCACGCCGCAACTGCTCGTCAGCGTCGCGATTCGCCTCCGACGTAGGCGGGTTGGACCGGGTTCGTTGTGTTGTGATGACCGAGGTGACGTTGCGCTGACTATGTTGCTGCGACTCGTCTTCGTACGAATCTTCATGGATTACCACGGGCTTGTCTTGAGGCACTAGCGGTTCGTCATCAGTCACAACTGGATTTAGCGACTCGCGTCGTAACTGTTGCTCAGCGCCGCGGTTCGCTTCAGATGTAGGCAGATCGGAAGGCATTTGCGGAGCCGCCCCGGGGAACTCGAAGGCTTCCCGTACCGCCTCCTGCATAAGCTGGTCCTCGGGCGCCCGGTTCGCAACCGGAGTCGGCAAATCCGACGACCATGTGCGCAGCATTCTGCGGCCCAAAGTCGCTGTGTCTCCGTCTCGCAGCTCATCCAACACCTGATGCTGCGCTTCTTTGTTGGCTTCCGAAGTTTGCAGGACTAGATACTCGAGATCTCTATAGGTGGTAGGGGGTGCCGAGGTGGCGTCGACTTGCTGTTGCAGAGCAATGCCGACTGCGGCTTGGAGCTCTAGCGTGGATGTTGAAACTTCTCCTTGGTCCGATTCGGTAGGCTTGCGAGCAAGCATAGCTGCACTTGGCTCGCGTGCCTGCTGTTGAGTGTCTGGCATGTTGTTGAGTGAGGATGGCTCGGGCTCCGCGTCTTCCAGTACAGCATTCTCTGCTTCTGTTCTCGCGACCTCCTGTTTCCGCGGCGATGCTCTACTCGCGCCTTGCAACGGCTCGGCCTCTACAGCCATCTCCCCAATCTCTTTGGACTGCCTTGCCGCCCGCCGCTTCACCCTCTGTTCCTCGCGATAGACAGGCAGTACATTCTGCTCCCAGAAGGAGCGCCACTGTTCCGCCGAGCGGCTCGGATATGCCTCAGCCCACGCGTTCCACGCCTTGTCTTCAACATCTTCCCCAATCAGCACAATGTCTTCAGCGTTGTGCATGAGCATATCGAAGTCCAGCTGGTCCTCCACCGTTTCGATTGCTTTCGCCTTCCGCTTCTTTCCTTTCTTTGCTCGTGGCGTTTGTGCGATTGGCTCCTCATCCGGCGCAGTAGGAGGGCTAGGCGGCGGGTTCGCGGGTACGCGGACCTGCATAGCAGGCGGCGGGCGGTCCATGAGCTTCTTGATATATCGGTCCCTCCACGCCTGAAAGGTATGCCGCGAATTGACCTCCTCCAGCTGCTTGTAGATCTCATTCCCCTTCACCCTGCCACCCTGCGCTTTTGCCCGCTCCACCCACTGCCACAGGACACGATCGTCCTCTCCGGTGAAGGGAGTCTTGGTCTGCTTGCCTGGAAACCCGCTTCCCACCTCCCGCACCGCTCCCACTATCGGGCCCGCACGGTGCTGGTCCGGGTCAGGCAGTTGCGCGTTGGTGATGGCGGCGTCGATGAAGGTGTAGCTAATGCTGCCAGGCGGACAGTCCTTGCGCACATGGTCGGCGACTATGTGGTCTGCTTGCTGTTCGAGTTTCACTACGCGACCGCCGTTGGCTTGGATCTTGTCGATGTATGTGCTTCGCAATGGCAGGCGTTGGACGAGGAAGAAAGCGATGCCGGCGAAGAGGCCGCCGATCGCAGGGCCATGCCCGTTGGTCTGCGACATGACCAGAGGTGTCGTTGTCGCCATCACGCCGACTGACGTCTCGAGGTGCAATGAGGTGAGTTGCTTGACGCGTGGGAAGGCGCGTTCGATCGCCTTTGGCGGGGCAAGTGCGCCCGCTTCTGATTGGCTGCTCGCTCTTGCATGTCGAATAATCGCACGAATTTATATCTGCCACTTGTCTGAGCCTCGACATGACCTTGCCGCGTCTTGAAATACTCCTCTTGCAGGCGTACTATGACCCGGCCGTCTTGTCTGATACGGTAGTGCCAGAGAAGGCAGACCAGGCTGCTTGCCAGATTATCAAAGGTTTTCCCACAAGACCGCACCCTCTCCGTCCCGCCCATGCAGCGAAGGCCCACTTCCGACTTTACGCTGCTCGATTACATGTATGCTTCTTACTGAAGTAATATCAGATGGCCGCGTGCCTACCTGAACCATGGGCGCCCTCAAGAACATCGTAATCGCCATCTTCGTCCTCTCGCTGCTCACCTTCGTTGCGCTCTTCGGCCAGCTTCCAGCGCTGAGGAAGACCCCAATTGGCTGGCTGCAACAAGCACTCTTCGTCCACATCCCTAATGCTCTCAAGCGCGTCGATCAGAAAGTGACTGGCGGACGCATCATCGTCAAGAGTAAACGACTCGGTCACTACCTCTTCTACGAGCGGAACCCGATCGTGCTGGTAAGCCAGTCTCGTAACTCGCTCTTTCCTCTTCTGTCCTGACCCAGTCAGATCATCTTCCTCATTCTCTTAACGGGCAGCTCCGGCCTCTTCCTCTGGCACGCCATCCACCTTCTGCCAACGAGCCTTCTTCTCCCCATCCCGCTTCTGCTCGGTCTGCCATACTACTTCACCTACCTTTGCGCAACCCATACTTCCCACTACATTACCACGCTGAACCTCAACTACCGCCTCCAGGGTTACCCTTTTGATCATATCCTCTACCATCCCGGCCCGCAATGTCGGACTTGTGCCTTGCCCAAACCGGCCCGAAGCAAACACTGCTCCCTCTGCGGCCACTGCGTGGCAAAATGCGACCACCACTGTCCCTGGGTGAACAACTGTCTGGGACGAGGCAACTACCGGTATTTCCTCGCTTTGCTCCTTAGCCTGGGCCTACTACAACTTTACGGCGCGTATCTGAGCTACTACCTCCTCTACCCTTACTTCCTCGCCCATCGGAACCGGAACGTTCTGTTCAAACGCGGCTACTGGAGCGAGCTAGGTGAAGCAATGGCTTACGCCATCCACCGCGGCGGGCTACCAATTGCGGGAGTGGGTTTACTAGCCGCTTCTACTGCTGCCATGCCGCTGGCGCTGCTGGGGTATCATTGCTATCTTATCTGGGCCGGGATGACGACGAATGAGTCCCAGAAGTGGGCGGATTGGCGGGATGATATGGGGGAGGGTTGTGTGTTTAAAGCCTCACGAAAGGCTTTGAAGGCGCACAATCGCGCTCGCAGAGGTGAGGGAGAGGTTGGGCGGGTCCCTGAGGTGGGGAATCCGGCTTTGAGTTTAGGTTCGGAGGATGATGAGGATGGCGACGCGGTAGGCGCGGTGCGCTGGCCGGTGGAGAGTGATCAGGTTGTCGTAAGGACGAACGATGGCGAGCCCCCAGTTGGTCAGGAGGGGCTGTGGACGAGGGTGTGGAGTTTGGGGGACGTGGAGAATGTTTATGATCTCGGGGGTTGGGATAATCTGGTTGAGGTTTTGCGCGGTCGGTGAAGTGGTCGGAACCATATAAACGCCCTCCTCCCGGTTAAAGGCTCGGATTAGAGAGCTCCCGTCAACACCTTCAGCACTTCTCATCCGGACTGTCCTATCGAGACGATTATCATTAGCCGAGACCGAACCGTAAACGCTTCGCATCTGCGCAAATATCAGCAAGAAGATCGCATGGCCTAGTGGACTCCACTGCACTTGGCATTGTGGCAAGATGGGCTTACACTGGCCTGTTTTGGCTCCCACGCGCACGCTCTACACACCAGCGCGGTCTGCGGCTAGCCCATCCCATAGCGCGAGCTTGGTTGCAATACTCCAAGCGAATGTTACAGTTGACGCGAGGACGTTCCGATCGGCGTCTTGCACGTTGGGCAGGCTTGCTCGCTTGCTCTGGTTGCCGTCGCCGCTGCATGTTTCTGCATCGACGGGGCGCTTTGACGATGAGTGGTCTTGCGAAGCGAAGGGGTTGGAATGGCTGCGAAGGTCGTGGAGATGCTTCATTGATGACGATGGAAGTATAGTCCGTTGGACTCTGATGTTGAGACCTTTCAGCGCGAGATGGAATGACCTGGCATGGAAGGCAAGGGCAGCTGGGCACTCATGCCCTCGACGGTTGCCTGTCCGCCACGGGCGGCTCTTGTAGCATGCTTGCGCTGCGTACGCTCCCTCTTGCCACTAATGGAAGTCGTTGCGCGGACAACTGCTGCAGCTTTCCTCCCAGCATCGGTGTCATAACCGGGGCCCATCGCGGTGCCAGCCCAGACTTGCGGCGCAACGACTGGGTTATACCGCAGAGGCGGTAACTTCCCAGCAACCCTCGCCATGCCCGCCGCAACGCTGCCAGGCGCCTGGAACTCCTTCACGGCCATCAACACCATCGCTTGCAGCGTATACGCAGCGTCGTTACCGGCATTATGCAGATTAACCGCCTCGACTTCCAACGCTAGCATCAGCCGGTGCAAGCTCACGCCGTGCTTCTTCGAGCCGCCAGCGAGTAGTTGCGTGTCGACCGTTCGAATTACCTCAGCGTCCGCCGTCATATCAAAGCCGAGTTGCTTTAGGTAGGCCGTGTCGTTGCTCGCGCCATGGGCGACGAAGACGACGTTGCGAGGCTCGCTCGTTGGAGGAGTGACGGCAAAGTCCGCTAGCTGTGGCAGATGGGTTGGATGTGCGAATAGACGTTTGAGTAGTTGTTTGCCATCGTTTACTCGTATCCACGTGGTTGTGCCGAAATTGAAGGATTCCGCGCAGCCTTTGATGAAGTTCTTGTTGCGTAGATTCGCGTACTCGATGGGTCGGTAGTGGGCGTACTTCATCTTCGCGACCCATGAGTTGGAGGTGCTGCTGCTCGCGTCCACGTTGTGGAGGTCAATGTCTCTCGTGTCTAGCACTGCGACGCCGAGTTCGGTGATCTTTTGTTGGGCGTGCTCGAATGCTTCACAGTCGATGCAGACGAGGACTGGATCGGCAGGAGTAGCTTTGGTCTTTTGCGATACATCTTGCCGGAGACCGAGCATTTGCTGGACAGCTTTGATTCCCTGTGCCGCCGCAGGGTGCAATGTCGGACGCATCGTCTGCTTGTTCGTATAGTCAAAGAACGTCTGCGGGGCTTTTACCAGAGCTGAGTGTGGCGAATACTTCGTATCGAACGTTTCCAGTTCAGGTCGTGTCCATGGGTTTAGTCGAGATAAAGCGGACCGCAACTGAGTAGTAATGCGAGTGAAGGCGGACTGATGTCTCACATGGCTGCTTATTCGGGGTTGTGATTGTCCGCGACGGTTTGTGGCATGAGCCCATGCCTGCCTTGATACCAGTAGAAAACGGTTACAACCTCTATAGAGGGAAGGGACACATGGTGACATGCAGGGGCAGATACGTGCCCTCTATCTCCTCTTTGCCGAACAAGGCTGTCTTGATCTTGCTGTCAATGTGCGTCAATATAGAATGCTGAATCCATGATGTAGTATATGTTTGTTCAGGCCGGGCGCTACTCGGCTCTATCTTTGATAGTTAATATATTTAAACACGGGCACACTGTAATCATCAAGCAATCCGTTGTGGTCTAGTGGCTAGGAGTAAGCGACCCCACCACAACAACGCAACCGTCAGCATCTAACACCTTCACAGTTTGTCGCTCTCATCGGACGAAACGTCCCTAAGTGCCGACAAGGCCGGGGTTCGATTCCCCGCAACGGAACAAGTTGCAGGAGCATAGCTTCGACCAGGTTAGAGTCCTTGCGTACGAACCATCTTTTTGGTGCGTTATGAGGCCTCGAGACCACTTCTGACCAGCAGCTTGATCCTCGAAGTCGATCTGATCTGTACGGCATTTACTGGAACGTGAGTGTACTATTTTACGCCGGCGATGGAGCCATGCCTAGTTGCCGTGTCCAGCAGAATTCGTTGTGTACCTTACACGTCTTGATTTACACATACATATCCTCTTGGGATAGTATTCAACAAGCCTTGTTTGGTGGCATCCTCATCTCTTTATCTTGCGAGACACAACGTAAGATGTCCGACAGAGACTCTCTTGCTTCGAGAACGCTTCCTTTCATGACATTGTCTGATGCCTCTTCCCCTACATCGCTCACGTCTCCACCTCCACCACTACCCGCCACTCTAAGCACCGACGATAGAGCTAAAGCAAGATTTGCCGTAGAGGGTAACGTTGTTGGTATGCTCAAACGACCATCAGCCGGAACGATACTCGAGCTAACAGGACAACAGTCACAGGCGGCGCCGGCACTCTCGGTCTCTCAGCCGCACGAGCACTCCTTGAACATGGTGCCTCTGGCTGCTGTCTCTGGGATCTGGAGTCGACACTTCGCTCATCACAAAATCAACTCGCCACTCTAGCAAAAGACT
The DNA here is from genome assembly GCF_000338955.1 of Baudoinia panamericana UAMH 10762. NCBI lineage: Eukaryota > Fungi > Ascomycota > Dothideomycetes > Mycosphaerellales > Teratosphaeriaceae > Baudoinia > Baudoinia panamericana. Next base: position 60,622 of record NW_006911258.1, read on the forward strand.
TTCCGAAAGCCCGTGTCTTCGGCGTAGTGGTCGACGTGACCGATGCGGAAGCCGTCAAGGAAGGCATTGATGCCGTCGTGCAAACGGTCGGCGGCGTTGATCACCTATTCTGTTTCGCCGGCATCGTCGGGTGCGTTCACGCCATGGACATGACCGACGTTCAGTGGCGCAAGACCTTGGATGTCAACGCCACGGGCTCCTTCCTGTGTGCTCAAGCGGCAGCACGGCAAATGGCTGCGCAGAAGAAGGGCGGGTGCAGCATCACGCTGACAGCTTCCATCTCCGCTCATCGAGTCAATTACCCGCAGCCCCAGGTAGCGTACAACGTGAGCAAGGCCGCCGTTGTGGCTCTAAAGTCAAGCTTAGCGGCTGAATGGGCTGTTCATGGCATCCGCGTGAACAGTATCTCGCCAGGCTATATGGACACCATTCTTAATGCCGGCGAAGGCTCAATCAAAGAAGCGAGAGATGTCTGGGCGAGCCGAAACCCGATGGGCAGAATGGGTGCTGTGGGTGAGCTGGACGGCATGTGTGTGCTGTTAGCGAGCAGAGCCGGGAGCTATATCAATGGCGCTGATATGGTCATCGATGGCGGCGCGATCGCATTTTAATAGAGATACAAGCGGATGGCCTTCATTCGACTTAGACGAAGTCCATGGAGTTACGAAAGCCCAGCAGAGAAGTGTACACGAAAAGGACGACAATCCCACCACTTGAGCGTTCATCCGGTCCCGAACCCTTCCATACCGTACTCAATCGCCAACAGCAACTTCCTTTCCAACACCTCTGCGCTCGGGTATATGGGTAAGGTCAACGTACCAAAGCATGTTGAACTCGTCGGTAGCGCCTCCGGGTCTTCTGCGACACCAGGACGTACTATGAAGGTGATACTGCTTGCGCCGCCAACCGGAACCCGCTCGGCAGCGGTGACGAACTTGAGCAAGTGCTTCTGCGTCTCCTCCGGCCACCTGCTGGCAATGTCCCAAAACGTATCAATGTAGGTCAGATCATCGTCAAACCCTTCATGCCGTGCTGCTCTCCGCAGCTCGTCAATGTCCAGATGCGTCGAGCCTTCGACAACCGACTTCAATTCCGCTGGCGTGAACAGTGCGAGGTCTTCGCGATCGATACCGCGATAGAAACCTCGCATGAATGCCTGCCACTGTGGCCTGACGCAGCCATACGCTAACCACCAAGCATAAGTGTTTACGTAGTCGCCCAACTGATCGCGCCCAACTGGCCTGGATGGAGCGTCCGCAAACCGCCAACCAGGCCAGTCTAGGGTTTCCACACCACCATGAACCTCTCGTGCACCATCCGTAGGGCCAGAGTGGTCAACACCAACCACTTCGTCGTCATGATCGAGCCGATCACCTTGTAACCGGGTTACGTACAGACGGTAGCCATTTGCTTCCATTGGAAAGCTCCACTCCAGGCCCAGATCCGTATCTTGCTGTTGCAAGATGTAAATAAGCGAGCTGTGCTCCTGTGGCCAGCCGTCGTCGATACCGTCCTTGATGGCGTCCATTGGGTTGCTTCGTGATGCGAGGCGTATGTGATTTCGTGGAGCCAAGGGTATGTTTGAGGATTGGCCATTGATGAGGATATTGTAGAATGCGCGTGGGAAGCTGACCGGAATGGTGATGCCGTTGTAGATTGCCAGCGCCAGGAGTAGGCCAACCGTCTCGAACATGTACAAAGGCTGCAAACTCCCAGGGCGGAAGTAGCTCAACCCTGTCGCGACGTTTGTGGTGAAGATCTGCGCCGCTTCTGCGAACAGTTCTCTGCACAAGAGGTTGAAGAACTCGATTTGCACCCCTCCAAGATCTTGCCCAATATCCAAAGCGTCGACTTCGCCAAGGCGTACTCTGAGTGGCCGTTTGAGCTCACTGGCTCTACGCTGCCAAAGCTGATCGAAAGTGTCTTGCAATATATTAGTGCGACTAACCTGCAGAAGGAGGTATGGTGTTTCTTTGTGTTCGAGTTGATCACCGAGTTCACCATCGTCAACATCAGAGACGAATTGGCGACGGAGCATTACGGCTTTCACTGCCAACGAATGTGCTTTACGCATTCTCAAGTGGTTAATAGTTCTAAAATAACCCAAGCGCTCTGTGACGTCGAACACTGCCTGAGAAGTGCTGGTTAGCGGATCCAGTCACAGACAGTTTGTGCAGCTGGCTTACTGGGAACGAGAGCAGATGCTGGGCCTCAGACGCGGTGCGCGGGCGATGGAGCCAAGTCTCCGCTACGTGGACCTCGTCAAGCGCGGTTGCAAGTGTACACAACCTTACACTCTCTTCACAACAAGTTTCCAGCGAGCATCGTTGCATCCAGACCAGGGCGCCATAAGCGGTCGTGTCTCTTCTTATCAGGGAGGAGCCGTCCCAATGCGATAAGAACAACTTTTTGGTCCACATCATCAGCGTAGGCGATCGTTCCGTGTCCAACGTATGAGACAACGTCCATATCAACATGTCTAGCGTGCCACGCACATCCCGCGGGGGCTGCTCACTGTTCAAAGTCGAGTGTTCGCTCTCGTTAACATAGAGAGGATGATCAAGAAATGCAAGCTTCTCTTCAAGGTGTACTCTCATTGCTAGAGCCTTCAAAGCAGCAGCAAGGAGAGCATTTGCGGGTCCGTGGTGAAGGTAATCCAGGAAGCGGGAGATCTTGGGATCGCTAGGATTTGCGAATGCTCCCGGTACAGGAGCTCCTGGGGGCGGGTAGGCATATCCATAAGCAATACACGCATGCACCGCTCCACCGCTAGCTGTGATATCTATCGGTACATCCGCAAGACACTTCAAGATGCAAGCAGATATGCGGCGTGATGCATCCGAGGCACTACGAATGTTCGGATGGGATGTGTTCGGGTCAACATGATCAAGGAGTGGCTGAAGCGTGCTGAGATAGTGCTCGAGATCATTGTCGCCTGCGGGTATGTCAAAATGGTTGGTCCGGCTGCATGATTTTCGTACACTAGGTGTCTGTGAGATCAGCTGTGTGAAGGAGCCTGTGTCATAACGTCGCTCATTCGTCTTCGATTGCACTTCGGCATTCGTATCTAAGCGCGACCGAGTACAATACTGGCACAAATGTGTTTGCGAATGTGGTCCGCCGACCAAAGCTAGGGCAATTGCTCGAGCGGAGCGAACTGTGTACTTGCGTATGGGTTGATGAGCAGGTGTTAGATTCCGTCGTCCAGTATGACATTGGGACTCGCGACAGGAGGGACTGCCGCAGCCATCCACCAACTGCGTGACATACTGTGACAAGAGATGCTGGATGTTCGAAATGTCTCTCGAACTTGCCGTAGCCATTGTAGGAGCTCTGTTTAAACATGAGGCCAAGCATGCTGCCTGTTGAGTCTGTTCGATTTGCTACATATCGTTTCATGTATAGACTAGCGACAGGGCGACTTCGATCTGACCTACCATGTTGTGCAAATCTTAAGATGAGGGTTTTGTGCATGTCATTTAATGGTAACCGCGCCCGTGTTGGTGGCGTTCGGGTCTGGTGCGGCATTCGACGGTGGCTGGAGCAAATTGAACGCCACATCTCGAATTTGATGCCGCTTTGCAGGACGTGATTCAAAGAAGAAGTCACAACGCTGCGAAGTTCATGTAATATCAACGCGAAAGATATATGGCCCGAGTGATCAAGCGTAAGCGTGAGACTGCCGCTGACGGGCTTGTCTGGAAGGAGGTCAAGCTTCCAGATCGTTTGGAGAATTACGAAGGCTTTTTCGGCCTCGAGGAAGTGGACGATGTCGAGGTAGTTCGTGACCCGTCCAGCGGCAAGCTTTCATATGTGCCCAACGACGTGCGAAAGTCCAGCGTGCAAGATGCCCGCTCCAACGGCGATGATGAAGACGCTTGGGAAGGCTGGGACGATACGCCACATCACCTTGGAAATGGCCGCAAGACAGCGTCGAAGGCAACACCTTCTGCGAAACGCTTCAAGCCAAATGAGACCTCAACCGCCGCCTTACAAGTGCTGCCGGACGTTCTTGAAAACAGCATGATAGACGTATCTGCTTGGCGACCTCTGAAACTATCACCGGATACGCTCGCCTCCCTTGCACGGCTCGGATTTAGCAACCCTACACCAATACAGCGCGCTGCAATTCCTGAAGCCCTGGGTGGTCACGATGTTGTTGGGAAAGCATCTACAGGCTCTGGGAAAACGCTTGCTTTCGGAATTCCGATACTAGAGCGCTTCCTGGAACTGCGCTCGAAGAGGAACAATGTGCCATCGAAGGGCAGACACCCTCTTGCACTGCTGCTCTCTCCCACACGAGAGCTTGCCCACCAATTGGACAAACATCTCCGGGCGCTTTGCTCGAGCGACTACTTTGACGGACCATCGATCGCCACTGTAACCGGAGGTCTGTCGATTCTTAAACAACAACGGCTACTGAAGACTGCCGACATTGTTATTGGTACGCCTGGTCGTTTATGGGAGGTTATGAGCTCTGGCCAGGGCACCTTGGATGCACTCAGTCGCATACAGTTTCTCATCGTGGATGAGGCCGATCGTTTGCTCAGTGAGGGCCACTATAAGGAGGTCGAGGAGATTCTGGATGCTCTATATAGGCGGCACGACTCAGAAGACGACGAGGCGGCTGTGCAAGCGGATGCTGGCGACTCTCGTCCGGCTCGGCAGACTCTTGTCTTTTCCGCGACGTTCGATCGTGGGCTGCAGAAAAAGTTGGGAGGCAAAGGTCAAAGTACCGGCAACCTCCTTGGCAACAAGGAGTCCCTAGCCTACCTACTCGCGAAACTAAAGTTTCGGGAGGACAAGCCGAAGTTCATTGACGTCGATCCACTCAAGCAGCTGGCTACTGGCTTGAAAGAAGGGCTCGTCTCCTGCAGCGGCACGGAGAAAGATCTCTATCTGTACGCGCTACTTCTACTACACCCAAATGCGCGCACACTTGTGTTCACCAATTCGATCGACGCAGTTCGGCGCATCACACCGTTTCTGCAGAATCTGAACATTCAGGCCCTGGGTCTGCATTCAGGCATGCCGCAAAAGGCACGCTTGCGGTCCGTAGAACGGTTTACCCAAAGTTCGAACAGCCACAAGCCTTCCGCGTCCGTGCTGGTTGCCACCGACGTTGCTGCCCGAGGACTCGACATTCCCAACGTACAACTTGTTGTTCATTATCATCTTCCTCGAGCTGCAGATGGATACGTTCACCGGTCTGGGCGCACTGCTCGCGCCGGCCAACCTGGGTCGAGCATCATCATCTGCGGCCCCGAGGAGGTTGCTGGTGTTCGCCGATTGATCGCTAAAGTGCACGCCCAATCAGCCGCAGCAACCGGTCAAAGTGGTATGGAGGTGGCAAAGCAAGGTTACTTCATACGGACCCTTGACATTGACCGGCGGGTGGTGTCACGTCTTAAACCTCGAGCCGCCCTTGCAAAGAAGTTGGCTGATGCGGTCCTCGCGAAGGAGAAAGAACACCGTGCTGACGACTTCTTTAAAGCCGCTGCGGACGAGTTGGGGGTTGAGTACGATAGCGAGGAAATGGAGAAGCAGGGCAGTGGTCGGAGGGGGAGAGGCAGCGGCCGCAAAGCCAAGGAGCGCAAGCTTCGTGAGCTGTCAAAATCTGAGGTTGGCGCAACGAGGAGTGAACTGAAGGGGCTCCTAAGCCAGAGAGTCAACATTGGTGTCAGTGAGCGATACTTAACCTCTGGCGGCATCGATGTGAACGCTTTGCTACAGGAGCAGGATGCTGGTGGAAGAGGCGCGGATTTTCTGGGAGCTGTGACGGGCCTAGGGCTGGACGATGCCTGATCTTGCGGAAGCCTCTGACCGTATGTGCGGTGAGGACCGGCCCCCTTCTTCCATTCGGCGCTCTATTGCGATATCGTCGAAGAAGCCTGGACAATATGTCTCGGCAACCCCAAATCGTGCAATTTGCGGAGTGTAGATAGCGCCGGTCTTCTTACCGCAACCAAAAATACGAGCGCTTACTAAGAGCTACCTAACGCTAGGGCCGAAATACCGGCAGGTGAGACTGTGCCTAAAGCAAATGCAGAAGCGACCATGCCGAGAACAGGTACCAGTACCCCGGGTCCACGTTTTCTCCGTTTCAAGTAGCTCGCTAGAAGCTCTTCCTTTCGTACGCAACAACGGCGAACAACCACTTGGCTCACTGTTGCGTGGAACGGCTGATCGAACTGACAACTCTCACACGACAAGCTGAGTAAGTGGTGAAGGGTATCTCCGCTATAGTATTCCCAGAAACTGTCTTCTACCATATTCCATGAAAGAACTTCCTAAGCCGCTTGGCTCTACAGCAAGTGACCTTTGCAGCCATCGTGGACCTGGTTGTTGGCTATCATGTCTCTCACAATGACAGAAATCAGCTTCCCTTTCATTGTCTCAAACGGGCCAAAGGTGCCTAAGGAGGCTAGGACGACCATACGAAAGCAAGCCATGAAAGACGTGGGCATCGCTCGAAAGAAAAGAGGAAGCTATGGTCGAGTCAATATGCGCCAGTTGCCGGTGTACGAAAATGCGGAAGCTTCCACCGCCCAAATCAGGGCAGCAGTCTTAATGCCAAGCAGTGAATCGCCAACGGTTGACAGCAGCCAGGCCAGATCAAGGGCTCGGAAATCTGCCCTATCAGGCTCGACCCATGCGCGCACTGCGTCAACTAAACCCTCAAGAACACTGGTACTTAATGAATGTGACGAGCAAAGTGTGTCGCCCTACCTGGCTGACAAAGATGTGGCGTGCGATGTTGTCCTGCGTTCCATGGCGCCTTATCCAAATTACGAGCGTGCCTGCGCAAAATTCGGGCTGGAGCTCACAAGCTTGGCGATACTGACCAATTTCAACGTGGGCAAGAGCACAATCGCTATGCTCTCTTCCGACCCTAGCCGCTTAGCGTCTCTTCTCGGCCACAAGAAGTGCTCATATCTGGACTACGTTCCTGCGTATTATGGCTCGAGCGAGTGTCTTACGGCTGCCACAGACTGTTTGCTTGCCAGGGTACACACGTTTCTGGCACCGAAAGAAGAGTGCCAAGCGGTGTGCAATTGGCTGTATGGCAAGGCACTTCGCAGTCTGCAGGATGCCCTTAACTCCGATTCCTTGGCTGTAAGTGCCGATGTACTATGCGCCACACAGCTGCTGAGTCTCCACGAGGTCGGTCTTTCGATCCTTCTTCTTATTGCAGATACTGATCTGCAGCCCAGCTTCTTGACCCCTCGAGAGATACTGCCTGGTCTCACCATGTACAAGGATCTGCGCGACTCGTGCGTCACAGGTCAGTCGCACGCTTCAAGACGGAGTTTGAGCAAGCCCTGTTCAAAGCGCATGTTGGCGGAGTCGTGTCGGAATGTCTGCTCAACAACACACATTGCTATCTCGAACAGCCCGAATGGTTGGAACTCTATCTGTCGTTAAGCACCGAGACAAAATTCTTGACGCAGTGCAGCACACTTACCGTGAAGTTGCGCCTTGCCATGATTGCGCTTCCGGGCTTGTGGCACGACATTGGCGAAGCTGTCAACAGTGACGGCTTCCTCTTCCCACCACTATACACCTTGGAAAGTCGCTGCCGAAAGTTGCACGCAGACCTACTTCACTGGCTCGAGCAATACAAAGCCCACTGTGTCCGGCTGTCACTTGCCCAACTGCCGCAGTCGGAGTTGGCCTGGCGTAGGGAGCTCTTCGGCTCCGCGATGGAGTGCCTTGCCATTGTCAAACGGCTCTTAGCGACTGTCTGCGAAGCCGAGCGGCAGCCGTTGGAAGTGGAGACGCAAGCCCTAGCCCGTTTGATCCTTGACCTGCAGAAGCAACCTTCTCCGAGGCACTCGTGGCTGTTCAGTTCACACGAAGTCGGGGTCGCTTATACAGTGCTTCTTACCAAAGAGCAGTGGGAGGAAGACACCAGTGAGCCAGGGTCGCGACTGCAGCTATTGAGGCGTACAAGATATAACGCGTGGAGCAACACGCTGCGAGCGTGATTCTACTCCTTTGCGAGCTCTATCACTTATGTTATCCGTCAATGATCGCCTGGGACCGAACGACTCTACCAGCTCGCTACTGCGGCAGCGGTACTGCGACCTTCATCGGTTAGTTGTGAACCATGGCCTAGACTCGTGATCTTCTCGCGTGGCGATTGTCTGCAGGTGTGTAGATGCTCAAAGGGGCCGAGTTGCTTCCACCCATTGTCTCGAAGAATCGTTTTAGACCCGAAACTTTGTCCTTCTTCGGGCCCTCCAAGCATGTTTCACAGCCTCTCCGGCTTTCGCCAAGCTTCATCTTGCGCGAGAATCTCCATATTAAGACGCCGACTCCGCCAACGGCGTCCTTCTGCCGCGCCCGGATTTCCTGAGCCTTTCGCTCGAGCCACACGCGCAACCCCTCGCGTAGATGCTCTCTCTCAACACGCCTTCTACGTTCAACCAGACCACCTGCTACGCCTTGGCCCCAAATAACCTCACCGGAGCGTCGATCGTACTTGCAACATTCTTTTGGCAGGATGTTGGCCGAGATTAGTGTTGATAGCTTTGGACGTCGTGCCAGTGAGCGACTCAAGCGTATGCATACTAGGGACCAGTGTAGTCGCCTTGCAGCGACATGCTGTTTAGGTAGATGTATAGTTAGTATGTCCTGGGGGACCCACCTGACACATACTTCGCGCGAAACGTACTGTTCTATTGAGATATATCGTTGAGTTCGGAGGCTGCAGACTGTGCAGAGGCGGCCTCCTTACCAATAAGTAGTTGACCCTTGCTTGTGAGTACCGCAACCGGATGCGATGGAGCAGTGGGTCGAACGACAGCCATCTCAACCGGCGCGATGTCTGCGGGAAGTCAAAGACTACTCGCGAAGCAGGCTATTCGGATCGTGCTGCTTACCCGAGAGGTAACGAGTAGATCAGGTATGTCAAAAAAATAAAGCAGCCTCAATAGCAGCTCGTCTGGCAGGCATAGCAGCGAGTGAGGTGTATCTGGAGTGGCATTTTGCCGCGAGTACGGGCCAATGATATCCATCTTGATGCCAGCAGTGTTTACCTATGTTATGAGCTGAGCTCTTCTGAATTCATGGGCATAGATGGGTAGCATTGCAGGATGAGGTTAGCAAGCGTAGCATTGGTGGTGTTCATGTTCGTGACGATGGGGAGCGCTGTCGTGATGCTTGGCATGATGGCTCGTGCCCAATTCCATGTCTCACATTGCCGCTGCAACAACACCTCAGTAACTTAGTGCGTGTTTGAAAGGTCAGACACCAGAACATCGCAATACTGCTGTGGCCGACTGTTTCCAATGCTAGGCGCCGACGCGGCGACGATTAACGCAAGGCCGTTTCGAGGGTTTATCTCATTGTGCAGAATTTGAGCACCGTGCAGACAACGAGCCGATTCAACAGCCTTCCCATTCTCCGACAACCTGACCCAATCGAAAGGGCTAGGGGATGTCCTATCCTTAAAAATCTGGAGAGATATTCTCAGAGGCGCCGGAACCAATTTGACAAAAGGTCACGTCCATCCATTTGTGCTGCCGAAATTGACTTGCCGCTCAAAGCAGGCAGCATTGTCTTGCAATTCCCGGCGTTGTAATGGCGTTGTGGGCATATGGGAGACTGCCAGCAAAGCAGTGCGGGACCTCCCAGTGGTGCGGAATCGGGCGTTCGCGCAGGAACGATCCCCCACGACTCATAGCGACGTGTCCATCATCCTCTTTGTCGCCTATTGGCTGTTGAAGCCTGCACTATTCCCGCCTTATTTATCGAACGCGGCGGAATGGCGCAAGCGTCAAGGCGCGTATTGTGGAAGACGTCAGGTGGAGGAGTTACTACGCAAACGATACATCAAACAGTACAGAGACTTCGCCGTCAAGTCCCGCTTGGCGGCGTCAATCTCTCTTCCCGTGACCGGACACGTGTGCTCGGCTCGGAAGTGCAGCACAAGTCAATTCCGACGTCAGCTGCCTTCCCGCATCTTGTCTTCTCTGGCATTGATCATCAATGTCCTCGCCGTCTATGGCGAATCATTTCTGTAACATTATGAAACAGCGTTCCAGCGATGTTCGCCACAGTGGTATCGGCTCAACAGATGCTTGGAAGACCTAAGGGCTAGTATCAATCAGGCTGGAGGGAAGCATTTGGCTACGCGAGCCGATGTCAATGCGGGCTCCCAACCTCCTTCGTCAGTATCTGCAAAGCAATTTGCAGACAAGCTTCTACTGGCGGGCCAACAGGCGAACTTCACGCCGTGGCTACCAGGAAGGCAATTGTGCGCGCAGCATCCATAGCACACGAGACGTGAGTGGATCGAGCGCATGCATGGCTGTGATGGTACCATAGCTTCCCGTGCAGTCTCACTGCCGCTGCCAGCACGTACGCAGGGCATGTCTGTGCGAGGCAGCCGTGGATCGTTGCGGAAAGCAAGCGATTGTGCGTAGATCGATTGAACAGTGAGTTATTCCGAGTGTCTAGAAAGCTGGAGCCGACGTTGTAGTCCTGCTTGCTACAGCGCATGTACCTGCAAACTCTGCACTGACAATAGCCAAATTGGAGCTACGGATAGACTTTCATGACCCACCATACTCCGTATGCCACGTCACAAGAGCGGAGACAGCTTGGTTGAACCTAGCGTGTCCATGACCGAGCCGGAGGGACTTCTCTTGTAAGATCGGAGGGACACGAACGCATTAACTCAAGGCTGGCCTAAAATCTTCGCTAACATGCCTGCATAGTGCGCAACCCACCAAGCCAACTGGTGCTAAAGCGGCATTCTGCAGCAAGCAAGAGCGGGAAGTGATCAGCTGAGCAAAGATGAGCGGGCTGGTCCTCGCATAGTGTCATGCATAGAGGCGAGGCCTTCGTACCAATGATACCTCATCTGATCACCAACGAATGCCGGGATGCCGCTGCTGCAGCTGAGGCATGATTGTGACTGGCGGACTGCTCCCTCCTTGACGTTCCTCCTTGGTCATGAAGCATATGCGGCCTGCAACAGTGAGCCCGATGGTAGCTGGCCTGCAGCCGTGCTTCCGTCACGGCATGGTATCTGCACCCAATCGAGCCTATGACGCTTCAAGCCCGAGAGCCGTGCGCAACTGCATGAACTGATACCACGGGCGACCCGGTTCATGGCGGTGCTTCGCCTTGGTACAGTTGAAGGCTGTTCCTAAGCAAGCACGCTCACGTGCTCTGGTCACTTCAGACCATGTCACGCAAGGATGCCTCAGTCCAAGCCAGGTAACCAAGGAGCTTGTGCAACATGAGAAGCATGTCTGGTAGAATCGTACAGGACGCAGCAGAACCAATAAGATGCTGTGACTGCACACGGCCTGACTCGTGTCTTGCAAAGCAGACACGTGACCTGGAGCATTATTCACCTACGTCGCAAGACTGCGTCGTTGTTAGCAGGTTAGAGAATGTACTAAGGGGCCCATCCCTGCCATGACCGTCTTAGGAACTGCAGAGGAGATGAGCTGCACACCACCAACCAGCAACAGTAGGCTCGCAGAAGGCCACGACAACAATGGGACCCCGGCAGAACCATGTCGGGTCGCAGGACCTCGACGGTCCAAGACGCTATGAGGGTAGTGTACTTGCCGTTTCCGGTGACCTGCCCCGACGAGCGATACTCCCGCCGTCCCCGGCAAACACTGTTGGCCGATCCAGGCGAAGCCAGACCAACGCCATGCATGCTGAAGGTGGGCCAGCGCAGCAGAAGCGAGGAGGGTGACATCGAAGCCAACAGAGCGATCCAGGTGAACGCCGTCCTCGACAAGGGCATAAATAGCAGGCTGGAATGGCCGCCCTGAGACTCTCTTCCCAACAATCCTCTCCTGCCACTCAAGGTCACTAGCCCTGACAACGCAAGATCTGCTTCAGCAACCTTTGATCGGTATGTCTTGTCTCAGGTCAATGTCTCTTGGCACGATCATCAGAATGACTGGTGCTGTGGAAGCACCCTCGGACGCTACGCATCTCATTGACGCCTACTGACATCCCTGGCCAGACTAACCTGGTAGGGTCGACGACCGCAAAACACTCTGAGACTGTTCACGCAGGGTAGGTGTACTGCTATTACTCTCAAAGCACGATTGTAACAAAATCAGACACCTCGGTCATCATCACCATGTGCTTCTTTGATATGTACAAGTTCAGCTGCGGCGATTGGAAATGGGGCAACTTCCGTCAACATTGTCAGCGCGAATACCGGACTGGTGAAACTTGCGGCACGAAGCTTGTCTTTCAGACCATAAACCAGCCAGAAAAGTGCCAATTCTGCGAGAGGATTGAACGCAAGCAGCGACGCTACGAGAAGGCCGCCAGCGATGTTAAGCGCTGGCAATGCGAGCCGCAGAAGTACCGCTGCTCCATCGAGAAGGCGATGACAGACATGAGCACGCTTGCGCAGGAGATAGCCAGCATTGTGAACGAGAAGAACGCCAGATACGTCAACATCGGCAACACTCGGCGCAATGGTCATCGCTAGAAGGGATTGGAGGATGTTCACCAGTCGTTTCCGGCTTGTTTTCGACGACGGTTTGATGCTTTGACGTTTACGGCCTTTGACTTTCGCTGTGCATTGACGGTGCTATTCTTCTCCGGTTTCACATAGTCTTTAGGAAACGATGAATACTTTGAGTTCCACTTCGCATCTGCTACAGAATGCTTGACGTAAATGCTCAAGCCATGTTTGACGTTGCACGCGGTTGTTTACTCCACCAATCCGAAGCAACGACGTTGAACGCCCGGCGGTAAATCCACCGTTGTGAGTGTGCTTCGGCAACCGTTTCAACGGCTATGCAGATGTCAAACAACGATCACATCGATCCTGTACCATTGAGGAGTGAATGCGCACCCGATATAGTCGAATACAGTTCCTCATAGGGGCGCAAACAACGAAGGACGTCGACAAGCGACGCTTCGTTGCGCTTGACGACGCCTTGTTTGAGACGATGCCACTCAATGCTTTGGATACTCCATCATAATTACTGATGCTCACAGAGCTTGTACCATACACAGACCTCTCCACAAATAAGGCGCCCACTCAAATGCGCCGATGCCGCATGCCAATAGTCACACGCATCGCTACCGGTCAATCCTCCTCTCGCCGTCTACCCTCATTGTGACTGCCCCAGCCCGTCGACGCCGAACGCGAAGGGTTAGGAGCCCATGGAGGACCGAATGCTTGCGGGCTGCCACCGTAACCATATCCTGACGGCGGACACGTTGCGGCGCAACCGTAGACGGTTGTGGTCGAGAAGATCGTCATTGTGGCCATCGTCGCGTTTGCGCATGCCGTCGGGCTTGGCGGTGCGGTGTATAGTAGAATACCAGTGCCTGATGGAGGCGACGTCGAATACGAACCGTTTCTCGGCAGCTCGCTGTTGGAGAATGGCGACTCGGCTGGACTTGTGGGTGCCGGCGCACTGCCGTTTGCCGTTGTAGGCGCTACGTACCCACTAGAAGGAGCTGAAGCAGGAATAAACGGTGGGAACAATGGAGGTCCGTTCTGGAACGGCCCAAGGGGCAGTCCTGTCCCATGACCTGGCGGCGCCGTGCCGGTGGAGTAGGTGCCGTTCCGTGGCGCTCCTGTGAAGTCCACCGATGCCGACGGGGAAGAGGCTGGGATGAATGGACCACCAGCGTGCGGCGGGAGAGGCAATGGCAGTCCTGTGCCTGGACCGATAGGTGCCGTACCGAGAGGCGCGGTACCCACGGAATACGATCCGTTCCGAGGAGCGTTTCCAAAAGATGGGTAGGGTGCTGGCCCAGTAGCCAGTGGCGGAGCGTACGTGCCTTGCCGTGGTAGCCCACTGTCGGTGAACGTATTTGTGTCGGTAGGAGAGGCAGGTAGGGAGTAGGTGCCTTGCCGCGGTAATCCGCTGTCGGTGAAGGTGCTGGTGTTCTCGGACAGCGACTCAGGTGACAACGGAGTGTAAGCAGGACCAGTATACATCGGCATGGTCGTGGTGCTGTACGTGCCAGCGCGAGGAGCTCCAGAGTCGCTGAACGGCGGGCTGCTCAATGTCGCGAGGGCACCAGACAAGGCTGTACCGCTAGAGCCTGCGATGCCGCCGATGCTCCCATTGGCCATGAACTCCGACACGCCCGCTGAGTTGCCGCTGTTTACTATAACGGTGACAGAAGCCGACGCTGGCGCGCTGGTGATAAGGCCGGAGGCAGCAAAAATGGACTCACCCCCTATGCCTGCGGAGCCGACTATCACCGTGGTAGAGGTGGTGACCATGCTGGTGAGGTTGCCAATGTTGCCAGACGCCGCGAAAGAAGATGCGCCGCCGACACCGTTACTGTTGGCTATTGCAGCCGTAGCAGTGACAGCGTTACTCGTCACGTTCGCCGTTTGGGTGAATACTCCTGATAGCGCGAAGCCAGAGCTGCCTCCAATGGCAAAACTTTCCACAATGGTATTTGCTGATGTGCTTGCAAAGGCGCTGCTGGCCACAGCGCCGCTTGCCGCAAAAGCAGACGCTCCCTCAGCGCTTCCATTGTTGACAATGACGGTCTGCGTACTGTAGTATGAGGTGGAAGTAAAGGCACTAGCTGCGGAGGATGCTGCCGTGACAGTTGCGCTCACGCTCGCCATTGCTCCAGAAGATGCTCCGCCACTCGCACCAGACGCTGTTTGATAGCTGAAGAACAGTGTCGTGGCCGAGGACGTGATCAAAGAACCATTAGCAGCGTAAGTCTGGTTGCTGATGACTTCCGTGACGTTGTAGCCTTCGGGGTAGTATACTGTGCTGTTTGTGACCGTGATCTCATAGCTCTCACCGTTCGCGCCGCTCGACATGGATGAGGAACTGCTACTTGAGCTGCTGACCTGTGTTTCCTGCGCGGAAATTGCGTACTCGGTGGTAGCAGCGGCCCATGCCAAGCTGGACGAGGTGTAGTAGGACACGAACCAGGAGTTGCCGCTGGTGTAGGAGGTTGAATATACCGTGCCAGTTGAGAAAGTGGTGCCATTTGAAACATATGTCGAGTACATCGTTGGAGCCCCTGCATTCACAAGCATCCCGCTTACGGGGTATGCAGGACCTGGGGTGATCATTGGGATGTTAGACGTGCTGTCACCCATCATACTCGACATCATAGCACTTAGCTGGCTTGCATTCTGTGTTGGTGTTGCGGTCGCAAAAGGAGCGGATTCGGTGCTGGTACTGCCATCCGGTTCCGGCACCCAGACCCGAAGAAGCTCGGCAGAGTCGAATCCCGGATCGGGAACGCTGCCATTCGATGAAGTCTTCAAGAAGCAGTTGTAGCCGTCGACGTTCGCACTGTGACCATACGACACACCCTGGCACACAGGTGACGAGAAATACGCATCCGCTGAAGAACAAGCGCCGATGCACTGGCCAAATGTACTGTAGCTGAGGGCGCCGTAGAAGTTGGTCGACGTAAGCTCGGTGCTGCAGTTGACCATGTATTCGAAGCGCTCCAGGCCGACCATCTGTGAAACCGTTTGACCGTCATCGTCGGGGCAGACAATCGCCTGGGCAGTAGGAGTGGCACCGACTGGACTGCTTGTAGTAGCGGCAGTAGCCGTCGTGGCGGCATTGCTTGTACTGCTTGGGGGCGCCGAAATGACGATGGTTGTGGTAGTGAGACTGGTGGCATCGGTATGAGTGGACGTTGTCGTGGTAGTAGTTAGACCGAATGCTGCCAACGTCGTTGTCTGTACAACGTGTCAGTTAGGATTACTCTGCATCTGGGGCTTGGCCAAACGAACAATAGCTTCGTTAGTGTACGTTGAGGTGATAACAGGCCCCCCAATCGCCGTATGGCAAACGCAAGCACTGCTGAATGCCGAAGCCGTAGAGGCAGCCGCTGCGCTGGCGTTCATCGATGTGCTACTAGGGCTACCAGCGGCGTACTGTCTCTGAAATAACGAAAGAGCCGATGCCATCTGTGCTTGATTCCATCGTGCGTGCTGCGTGACTTGAGCGTCTCTCTTTACCACACCCACTGTCTGCGTTACTGTCACAGTCGAACCTGGCGTGGTGCGCACAATCTCAGTGGAAGTGACAACGGCGGTGGTGTATAGGTTGGTGTATGTGCTGGGCTACAGTTAGCGGGATATAGGGTTCGATGGTGGAACGGGCTACCTTGTCGGCGTGTACTCTACTACCAGTGTAGTATTAGGGTAGTTGACATATGTCTCGCAGAACCCTTGAGCATCCGGGACACTCGACACGAAATTATAATAGGCATCCTCATTGCAGGTCATGTCCAGGGTTGCCCGGTGTCGAAGCTGTTTCCGGAATAGTCTTGGGATCCAGCCTTCGATCTCGTTGCCGACCGCCGGCGCTTGGTCAACATCTGGTGCTATATATGCTCGAGCGTCGACACTTGTGTGAATGAGTGATAGGCACAACGCCGTTGTAAAGAACGTTTGATACATGGCAATTTGCCACGCTGCTGTAACGAATGACAAATGTAGAGTATTGAATGACAAGGTCTCCCAAACTTTCGCAAGCAAAGAGCGTTATTGTTCCGCTAGGAGAACTTGGTTGCCGAACGTCTCATCGACAGTCTTGACGTGCTTTATACACTCTGCATGACAGTCTCCATATCGATCATGCGCCGCCAAGCGAGGCATCCAGTCGTCCAGCCGTCGAGAGCGCCTTGCAGAGGCTGGTCGTTGACAGGAGGTAGCATACGGAATGGGTAGGCTGAGTACGAGGGGTGCGACGTAGCTTCCCCCAGTCTGCAAGGCCTTGCTGCGGTGGATGGACTCCAGCCTGCCATGAAACGGACGGCACAAAGCAGCTACTAGGATCTGCCGCTCATGTTGAGAGTTGGGACATTCCGAGTGTGCGGTCGGTATGTGAATCAGCGAGTTTATCCGGCCACCCTTGCTGATATGACGACTCGATTGCGGGAGGTATACATCCGTGGAGCCCGAGCCTGCAGTTCATGCATTCTTCTGTTGACTTAGATTGCCCGAAGGAAGGCAAAGTGGTTGCAGCTGGAATGTGAGCGGGCATCGCGTACCACATCCTAATTCTCTCATACGGCTGAGGCAGAGCTTGAGAGCCATCAACGAACCCAAACCCTTGCAATTGCAACAAGCAGCATAACATCAAACATTAACGAGCAACAAGGTAGGAGTCAGCCTTTTAAGGAAGCGCGCAAATGGGTGGCGTGCAGCAACCTGAGGAGCCCGTCATGGTACTCTTGAGAGCCCACTCACCTGGTCGACATTGGTTGACAGTGATATATCACCATCTCATTGGGCTCTTAGTCCATGACTGTCATTCTCGTCGTCACGTCACAGTGGCTGCGAGAGTGTGCCCATACGTGTCACAGTCCTCAATGGTCGTACAAAAGGAGATGTCTCCCCGCCAAGCATGGAGATTGCAGGTGCAATCTCAAGTGTAAAGCCACCGCCAAGCCAAGCAGATGTCAACCTCACATCACGCATCACGCATTGACACTGCCGCTCATGCCCAACGAGTGGCCCTTCACTCTGTCCGCCCATGCAGCGGCGAGGGAGTGGCAGACTCGGTGACAGGCGTTTGTGCAAGCTAGCAGGGTGGTAGAACTAGCTTGCTTGTAAAGGGTTGTCACCATCACATTCTTTATGGGCATCTGTGCATCCTGCCTAGGCCTCAATCGGCGTTCCTCGCACGAAGTAGGTGGAGAAGCATCCCACTTTCCGGCTTGAGACAGTTTGCTTATTGTATGTCGTGCAGGTCGATGAAAGTGACCCGCTGCTAGATCACGCTCAGCAGAACCAGTATGGCGGCGTTGGAGGAGAGGAGTTTGCGGAGCCGGACGAGGAGGAGTTGAGGAGGCAGAGGGAGGCGTTTGATCGAATTACTGCTGAAGCGGCGAGGTAGGATCGAGCATAGATATGGCTATGGGTTAAGAAGATATACTGATGACTGGCGCAGCAACATGATAGATATATCACAAGCGGATGCCGCTGACTTGAGACGTCAGTTGGCCGCCACCACGCATGGTCGGCGACACAGCGCAAAGCATGAGGATAACAGTCCGACTGAGGCCGATCAAGACGGGGCAGCCGTAGGAGAGGAGGATGAAGAAACCGCATGGTTGCAGAGCGTACAGTCGGCCAATTTGGCGTCTGAGGAGGACGTCAAGCGCTTGCAAAGCGGCCCTCGCGTGGTAGATATGAGCCAGCTGCGCACAGCGTTGCGCTAAGCCTCTCAGGTCAATGGCCAGGGTTCAGCATGACAATATTTGGGTGGCCTCGGCAGCCTATGCCTGCATTACTGCGCTGAGATACCAACACGTTCGCCCCGTCGAGCAGCAGACACGCTTCCCTTCACCGCAGTAGTGGGGCCAAACAGCATTGCTAGGCACCTCAGCAGCCTATGCCCGCGCTATTCCGTTGGCTTACGCAACCCTTTTAATACCACCTTGGACAAGCAGACATGCTTCATGTGAACAAAACCTCGGCGAGCATAACTATTTCCAGGGCGGCTCAGCAGCGTTTGGCGGCACTGTGCCGTTGGAGTGTTTCTCCCAACGGCAGCTGCTCCGAAACGCTCATAGGCCCTCTCAAGCGATTCCAGCAGTAGCCGCTCTTCGGTTTGGTGCTGAATACTGCTATTCTTGGTCCTGTCTCCTAGGATGGATCAAGACACCTGATGACATAATAGACGATACAAGACCCTACCATCCCACAATAGCGTCGGGAACTCTTCGTCCTCGCCCTGTTCTCTATCTTGCGAGGTACCAAGTGAGGAGGTACGATACAAAGACAATACAATACCTTGTCATCCACGTTTGAAAGTGAACAACGCTTCAAGTATCCCATCATGATCTGTTATTTGTGGAGAGTATCCTATTGCAGACTCACTGAGATGTGCTGCTGCGTAGCCAGAGTGGGACGACTTCCACTCTGGGTCCGAGCATGGGCTGCTTCGTGAAGTTGTGAGCGCTGGGACATGCTGTGGTGTGGAAGAGATCCGAAAACGCCGTGATGCCCTCTCAAGCTGTTGACACTGGGCACAGTACAACGGTATCTTGGTTGATTACGGTCTCTTGGTTGATTAGAGTCTTAAGATACAGCGTCCATCGGCCAAGTTTCAGTCCAAGTGATCGAGGCATGAAGTGAATAGTGCAGGAGAGTTGGAAGCGATCCATATTTGATAGCGGAGGTGTGAGCGGGGAATGGTGACACTGATTGGCTGGCAGAAAGGCAAGAGGAGTGAGTGACCCTGCCAAGAATTCGATGTCAGAGCTGGCTTGTGAAAGTTGGCCTTTGGAAAAGTGTCGAAGACGGAATTAATGCCAGGTGTCGCTGTTGCCAATCAGTCAACTCTTCTTTCAAGCTGGCCTTTCCCGGCCCATCATATACATAAAACGCACTGGCACGTCTGCGACACCATCTAACAATCAATACCATACCGTTGGACTCTGCTCATCACTTGTGTGTGGCATCTAAGAGCTACTCTCCACCATTGGGGTGTACCACAGCGGGCCTGAAGCAACACACGACCACCACCACCACCGAGCCGCAACGATGGCGAGGTTCTCACGCAACAAGAGCCGTCCATCACGGCCAACACTATCGCCATGGATGACCGCTTTCTACGTCTGCGCCGTCCTACTCGCGCCAATGCTGTTTATGGGCATGATTCCCTCCGCACAAGCACAGCAGCAGGACCCAGTCAAAGACACTTCCGTTACCGGCCCAGGTATGCTCCGACCGACATCGTAATCAACACGAGCTTCGCTAACAAACATGCGTTCAACAGTCATCGGTATCGATCTCGGTACAACATACTCCTGTGTTGGCATCATGAAGGGTGGCAAGGTGGAAATCCTCGTGAACGATCAGGGTAACCGGATAACGCCATCGTGGGTTGCGTGGAACGACGAGGAGAGGCTTGTCGGCGACGCAGCGAAGAATCAGTTCTCGTCGAATCCCGGCCGGACAGTCTACGACATCAAGCGATTGATTGGCCGGAAGTACGACGACAGGGATGTACAGAGGGACATCAAGCACTTCCCATTTACTGTTGTCAACAAGGGCGGGCAGCCACGTGTTAAGGTTGAGGTGAAAGGGTACGCATTATATCAAGCCTTTCGAGTTGATGTTCTGCAGCTAACGTGCTCACAGCGACGAGAAGACCTTCACCCCCGAAGAAGTCTCCTCCATGATCTTGGGTAAGATGAAGGAGGTCGCCGAAGCCTACCTTGGCGAAAAGGTCACCAACGCCGTCGTCACCGTCCCCGCTTACTTCAACGACGCCCAGCGTGCCGCCACCAAGGATGCAGGCACCATCGCCGGTCTGAACGTCCTCCGCGTCGTCAACGAACCCACCGCAGCCGCTCTCGCCTACGGCCTCGACAAGACCGATCAGGAACGCCAAATCATTGTCTACGATCTTGGTGGTGGTACCTTCGATGTCTCCATTCTAACCGTCGACCAAGGCGTGTTCGAGGTCCAGGCCACGGCCGGTGACACTCACTTGGGTGGTGAGGACTTTGACCAGCGCGTCATGGACTACTTTGTCAAGTTGTACAACAAGAAGCACGATACCGACATCTCCAAGAACCCGAAGACGATGGGTAAGCTGAAGCGGGAAGTGGAGAAGGCGAAGCGCACCCTGTCCAGCCAGATGAGCACGAAAATTGAAATCGAAGCTTTCCATGAGGGCCAGGATTTCTCCGAGACGCTCACCCGGGCCAAGTTCGAGGAGCTGAATAACGATCTGTTCAAGAAGACGCTTAAACCGGTCGAGCAGGTGCTTAAGGATGCGAAGTTGAAGAAGAGCGATATCGATGATATCGTGCTCGTTGGTGGTTCCACCCGTATCCCGAAGGTGCAGAGCATGCTTGAGGAGTACTTTGGCAAGAAAGCGAGCAAGGGCATCAACCCGGATGAAGCTGTCGCTTATGGTGCGGCGGTGCAGGGAGGTGTCTTGTCTGGTGAAGAAGAGGTATGCCAACACACACAACGATCCCACCCCATGCACTTTACTGACACGTGATTGACAGGCCAAAGATGTCGTCCTCATGGACGTCAACCCTCTTACCCTCGGTATCGAAACCACGGGCGGCGTAATGACCCACCTTATCAAACGCGGCACTACCATCCCTACCAAGAAATCCCAAATCTTCTCCACCGCCGCCGACAACCAACCTACCGTCCTCATCCAAGTCTTCGAGGGTGAACGCAGCATGACCAAAGACAACAACTTGCTAGGCAAGTTCGAACTCTCCGGCATCCCTCCTGCTCCCCGCGGCCAGCCACAAATCGAAGTCACCTTCGAACTCGACGCGAACGGCATCCTCCGCGTCAGCGCGGGCGACAAGGGAACAGGCAAGAGCGAGTCCATAACAATCACCAACGACAAAGGCCGGCTCAGCGCGGAAGAAATCGAACGCATGGTCGCGGAAGCGGAGAAATACGCCGAAGAGGACAAGGCGACGCGCGAGCGCATCGAAGCGCGCAATGGCCTCGAGAACTACGCGTTCAGCCTCAAGAACCAAGTGAACGACGAGGAAGGTCTGGGTGGGAAGATTGAGGAGGATGACAAGGAGACGCTGCTCGAGGCGGTGCGGGAGGCGACGGCGTGGTTGGAGGAGAACGCGCAGACTGCCGAAGCGGAGGAGTTTGAGGAGCAGAAGCAGAAGTTGAGCGATGTCGCTTACCCGATTACGAGCAAGTTGTATGCTGGTGCTGGGGGTGGGGGTGCGGGGGGGATGCCGGATTATGGGGATGATGAGCCGGAGGGGCATGATGAGTTGTGAGAACGTGGTTTGAGCGGGAGTGTGGGAGTAGAGACACAAATCAGAGCGGTTTGAGCTTGATATTTGGTTGTTGTTGTTGAACTAAGCTGATACATGCTCTGAGGCCCCAATTCGTCCATCTTGCTTGTGCTCCAGAGTTGACGCACTCCACGCCTTGAAGGTTCTAGCTCGTCAAATATGACTCTCACTCAACCCCTGTCATGCCTTTCCGCGTCCTCCTTTCTACCTAACGCCTCAAGCCCAAACTCCACAGCCCCCAAACAAAAGATCGTACAACGTACCGGCATACGCCGAATCAAAGCCCCACTGCTCCTCCTCAAAACCGTCACTGTCGGATAACCGCGCGGATAGCGCAGCACGCATATGCCGCGACTTCTCCGCTGACAGATTACCTAGGTCGCTGATGAGATCGTGGAACCTACGCAGAGGGTGGGAAGTCTCGCTGCTGCTGCTGCTGCTGCTGCTGCTGGGGAGCATGAGGATTGAGTACAAGGGAAAGTATTTGGCGTTTTTGATGTGGACTTCAACGAGCGTCCTCGATGAAGAGGTGGAGGTGGAGCTTGTAGGGATGAGGGAAGCGTGGGTGAAGGTGGCGTGCGTGTACCGTTGATGAAGTTGTAGGTGGGAAGGGTGGTAGTTGGGCGTGATGTCAAGGTGGATGTAGAGTTTGCGGACGTCTGGGTGGGATGGAGCTGAGAGGGAGTGCGAGGGTTCGGTGACTGGGGGTAAGGGTCATTGTTGGCTGGGGCACGTAAAGAGACTGTAGGAAGGTCGTTTGGGGGTTGAAGTTGAGATGGGAGATTGTGATGGTGAAGGGGACTGTTGAGGCGAGCAGTCTGCGGCGGACGTCGGCAAGTTCGGCATGGGCTTGTTTGCTGGTGCGGGAGGCAGAGAAGAGGTCGGCGTGTGTGCGGCTTGGTGCTTGCTGGATTACGTGGTGGATCGGTAAGTTGCCCGCCTTCTTGAAAGCTACGAGCGCGTAGAGTCCATCACAGCATTCCAGGGATAGCGTGAGGAGGAGTGGTGCTGTCACTGTTGCAGCTCGGGTGGCTTGTTGTCAAAGGTAATGTTGGAGAAGGCTATGCATGTTGACAGCACCGATTTGGCCAACCATTGAAAGGCGAAGTCCTGACAATGCAGTGACTACAGTGCCAGCAATTGAGCACTAGCAGTCCCGTCGCAGAGAGCGTCCTATTCCGGTGCCAGGTTGAAATAGACTACAAACAAGCCCGCCTCGGTAGAGAAGTACTACAAGCCTCGCAAATTGGTGAGCAATCGGAAGACTTAGGCCTTCCAGGCACTGGTGTGCATTGTGAGCACATCATACACAGCACCAAACGCCCATTCACTGTAGCATGCCTTCGCAACCCCAAACCAGTCTCCGAATGTCGGTGACAGCCTGCCGGGCGCAAATTCGCTGGTTGGGACTCTTAGAGCTTGAGAATCTAGGCTGGGCGGTCACGCACCGCACGACGGTGCGCGAGCCTCTGCGCCGTGTTATGTGCGCCTAGGGTGTACTTTCTGCCTCTCGTTCTGTTGTGCTCGTGATATAGAGCCATGTCGATCGAAGTTAGCTCCCACCCCGAGCACGGTTGGGGGATGTCTACTCGTGAAAACTTGAGCTTAAGCAAATGGCACTTGTCGCGCCACTTGTCGTTATGGTACCAGGGGCGGCGACTATCTTGTGTTCAACATTGTAGTAAGTGTCCTCAACGGCGAATGATGAGTGATTGTGGGGAATCGAGGTCCTGTGGCTGCACCACGGTCCAAGTCGCCTACTGAGCGTTGCGTAAGTCGGTACAGTGTCTATGTGCAAGACAACTTTAAGCGGACGTTCCGTACCTTTACAATATGTGAAGGCGGAGTACACTGTCAGGAACGGTAGGAGCGCTCTGAAGTCGAAGTTGTAGATGTGAGCCTCGAGCGGTGCCGACACGATCGCAAGCTCGGCATATAGTTGTGCAAATTCACGCTTGATTGAGCGGCAGGTCAAGGCCAATGGGTGAATGCGGAAGTCCTTGGGCGGCTTTGGGAACTGGGACTGACTTGGTGGATCCCTGATATGTCCAGTAGGATAGCGGTTTCGGATCCTGAGACGCTGACATGTCGCTACCAGCTCGTAGATGTTGTTCGAAGCTCCGCCGTAGACTGAAGAATCCGCCGTGAGAGTGGATAGTTCGTCCATTTTCTTGATACGGTCGACAACAGGGGGATAGATTGTTCGCTATGCCAAGTACTGAAATCAAGTTGTGGAAGATGAAAATCGTGCCATGGACAAGACAGCACTGAACAATGGTCCGGGCAGATGCGGTTCTGCGCTTGCTGCCTGCATAAGAAAGAGAGTCGTGTGCACGTGACCTACCATTTATTTGTGCTACGGGCAGACAAAAGCATCCTGTTGGTTGAGCCGTCGCCTAGGCTTGGGAAGAGCGAGATCGTGCACAAAGGAGGTCTGATTTCAAGCAAGTAGCATTGGCGACTCGATCGCCGTGTTCATATTAATACTTCCTTCGGAAACGGGCGAGCCAGCCAAACTAGCAGCTATACGGCCAAAAATGTTGATGGTAATCTCTATTCCGATAAAGTGCTGCATGTATAACTTCCAGTACTGCCGTAAGCACGCGGTTACACCTGTCGATCCTTAAGCGCGAGCATGCGTGGTGAGATCGCGTTTCAGAGGTTGCTCTTTCTCGGTATACGCAAGTATGTGGTCACATGCCGTTCACGATGCCTTTGGTGGCAAGCTTATCGTATATATATGCGATGGAGTTACAGACCATCATGAAGGTGTGTGCCGAACGTCTCTCGGAGGCAACTCCTCGACTCCTCGACACGGGGGAAGGCTCGGCTTGTTCGCCCATTACTGCCGAAATGTCAAGCACAGACGATCGCCTTCTCGCATTTGGCCTTTGACCGAGACGCCAGTTTCGACGCCACACCACATCTCACGCTCATCTCGCGGCCAGTCAATGCTTGCGGCTGCTGACGCTATAGGAAGATCAAGACCTGCTAAAATTTACCCGGCAGAACCTGTCTATTTTGGCGCAGTATCATGGCGCGCTTTCCAGGGTAGCGGGTCTCCGGCTGCCCTGTCGATCCACTATCAACCCGTCGGGAAAGAGGAGTGGGTGCCGTGGGGGCAGCGACGGAGCCATAGAAATCTTTGCCCACGGCCACGACCCCATCGACTCCATCCACTTTTCATCTTGAGGCGCCGCTCCCTCCCAACGCTCCCGGGTCACGCGCTTGAGTGTCTGATGACGGGGAAGACACACGGCCCGTTATCTACCACACTGCCACGAATGCTTCTAGCTCAGAAAGGGGTGAGAAGAAAGCGGGTCCGGCGCGGTCTTGCTGCTCGTCTTGACCGAAGTGCGACTTCCGCGGTCAAGTACAAAAGGGAGGCCTGGCTATGGACTGTCAGCCTTCTAAGGTAGGTCTGTGTCGTGTCCTTGGAGTCTTTGTCTCGCTCGGCGTGTCTTCGTTCAGTCCCCGGCATTCGTTATCTGCGCCTGCTTGAAGACATTGGGAGCATTTGAGCATTCGAGGGACGCTTCACTTTTTTTCGCTCACTCCTGCTTCATTTGACCGCTTTCTGCTTATCTCGACATTCGACACCGCGCCTTCTTCGACCCTATCTGTACCTACCTTCCATTCGCCAGCGGACACGTGCGCTAGCCTCAACGATTCATTGATCTTGTCACTTTTCAGCAATTTCACCATACGACAACACCTGCAGAAATCTGACCCTTCTGAATTCCTATCACTTGCACTTTGTGCAAAAGTTGTGATCTGTGAACGTCGAACAACAACCAATACATCTACAGCTATCTTTCATAGCGTCCAAGCATTTCCAGTTTTGGACTTGCTAGTGAAGCCACAACCTACAACATCCACAACACAAGATGTTCGCTCGAACCACCCTGAGACTCGCCAGCAGGCGCACCGTCGCCATCAGCCGCCCATCAACTTCCATCGCTCCTGTCACACGCGCCACCTTCACAACTAGCATCAAGAGGAGCGACCCAGAGGTTCCCGTCGTTAGCTATGAGGGTGGCAACCGCACCGAAGAAACCATCCGTGTTCCGGCAGCAACAGCGGCCGGTCCAGTCACGCCACCTGGTACAGATGAAGAGAAGAGGGCGTTCCCGCTAAAACCGTCCGTATACGAGCACATTACTCCAACGCTCAGCAAGTTCCTCCTGACCAACAAGGTCGCCATTATCACCGGGTAAGCCGCCTTTTCGTCAGCCTAGAGGTTTGCCATCATTCACTGACCCTTCACATAGCGGTGGGCGTGGTCTTGGACTCAACATGGCCCAGGCCATGACCGAGGCCGGCTGCCGCGGTATCGCCATCATGGACGTGCAGCAAGACCTCGGAGACAAGGCGGCGCGAGAGCTTAGTGAGCAGACCGGTGTGGACGTACGCTTCTACCGTGTCGATGTCCGCGACGGTCAGGCTATGAGCCAGACCGTGCAGGATGTGGTTGACCATTATGGCGCGCTTGACATCCTCATCAACGCCGCCGGCATTGCAGAGTAAGTGCGAGCCCGGAGCGGATTCTTTCCTCCTGATGCCTGCTAACACGCTTCTGCTCGTAGCTCAAACATCAAGGCGGAGGAGTACCCTCACGACAAGTTCCGCCGCCTGATCGACATCAACGTCACCGGCACCTTCCTCACCAACCAAGCATGCGGTATTCAGATGATCCGCAGTGGCAAGGGTGGCAGTATCATCAACATCGCCTCGATGTCCGGCTCCGTCGTCAACTACCCGCAAGAGCAATCCTGCTACAACGCATCCAAGGCCGCAGTGGTCCAGTTCACCAAGAGCGTAGCTGCCGAGTGGGCACGCTACGGCATCCGCGTCAACGCCATCAGCCCGGGTTACATGGACACGGCTCTCAACCGTGTGCCGGCTCTTGATGCGCAGAAGAGGATCTGGGTTGATCACACTCCGTTGAAGAAGCTCGGTGCGGTGGACGACTTGAACAGTCTCGCAGTCTACCTCGCCAGTGACGGATCGAGCTTCATGACTGGTAACAACTGCCTCATCGACGGTGGCTACACTTTGTGGTAAGCCGGTAATGAGTTGGCACCGCAGTTCATAATGGTTGTTCAGGCGGCATCTTCAGCATGGAGCGGAGGAGTTATGGTTTATCTTTGCTGGGGTTGCATACATGCGTGCCGGCGATGCAAACTCGGGCAATGGCGTCCGGGGCCGCAACGCGTGGTGAGCGCGCTTTCATTGCTGCATCACAGCGATGCTGATGCGACAGAGCAGGCGAAAAGCGACGTGTTCTTCGTATGAAGTTGTCCGTCCCTAAGGGGTAGACATAGAGCAGTCATAGACGTTAGACATCCTACAGCGAATAGATCCTAATTCTTCCTCAGCCATCCGGCGCACCGGTACATCGTCGAGGCTCCGAGCATGTGGGTATTCGTGCAACGTGCAATCGCCTGGAAGCTGTTTTGTGTTCCATTCCTTTGTGCGCAGGGTGGATCGAAGCGACATTCCAGCCTCGTGTTGCCGAAATGGGAGCAACACAGCCAGCAGCCGGTCATACGTGGGATTGTGCATCATCATTGTTACCTACAAGCGCTGCTACGATGCCTCAGCAGTGGCAATGCTGAACACTCGCCGAACGACACCTCGAGGATCGTTACACCGAAGCGAGCCGAAACTATCGTCGCTGCTCTCAGGCTTTTGCGCTCGCATTCACCTCGTAAACATCGCGTCTCAGATCGGGGCTTGAGCATGGCGGCGGCGGTATCAGCAGCAGGCTTAGTGCTGTTAGTGGGTGTAGCGATGGCTCACGAGGCTCAGCGTACCATACCAGACTTTCCGGGAGTCAGCGAGTCGTTCAACCTCGTTGAGCTTCCCACGCGGGACGTCAAGCTTCCCTTGTCGCCTCTACAAGTGACGGATAAGACTATCAACCTGAAGAGAACCACCTCGTGGACGCCAAGCTCGATATACGCGGAAGCCCTAAGGCGGCAGGCAGGTGTAGTAAGAGCGACGGTTCGTGACATCCTTCGAAGAGTGCGAGCCCTTGCTAAGTTGTCGCAGAACGGCTCGATAAATCTGACGCCTGTCACTGCCGGCTCCTCATTCCTGGCACAAGTCACAGTGGGTGGACAGAGCTTCGAGATGGTGGTTGACACGGGCAGCAGCGACCCATGGCTGGTTGCTCCAGACTTCGTTTGCGGATATGGCGCTCAGAGCGACTGCGGCTTCGGCCCACCGTACGAGCAGTCAGCAACATACATCGGGCCCTTACAGGATCAGAACTTCAATATCAGCTATGCAGACGGTGAGCGGCTGACGGGCACCATGGGATTCGAGATTTTCACAATCGGCGGTATCACCGTTGATCGTCAAGAGTTCGCCATCGCCGAGTACGCCGAATGGACCGGCGATGGGATTTCCTCTGGTCTGGTCGGCTTCGCCTATTCCAGCTTGACCTCTGCTTATCCCGGCTCGGATCCTGACAACGATCCCGGCCAGATGGCTTTCAAGTACAATACCCTCTTCGACAATCTGGTGCAGACCGAAGGGGTTCCGCCAGTATACAGCATGGCCATTGCAGATGAAGGAGGAGTGATGGCATTTGGTGGCCTTCCAGATGTGCCATACTCGCCTGGCTTTGCCAGCGTACCTATCTTACCATACGGCGTCAACGACTCGAATGGACAGTACGTCTACACTTACTACACGGTTCCCATTGACGGATATGCCTATGCGGCAAGCCCGAATACGCAGTTCAACACCTACAACCTCTCAGATCCACCCACGAACCCACGGAAGATCAACATCGTGGGCGACACCGAGGCCAACGGGCCGTATCCAGCGATTGTAGATTCCGGAAGCACCCTGGTGATGGTTGCAGACTACGTCGCCTCAGGCGTTGCGGACCTCTTCGACCCTCCGGGCACTTTTGACGAAGATAATGGTCTCTACGTCGTTGAGTGCACGGCGACTGCGCCAGTCTTTGGCGTGAGCATCGCGAACAAGATCTTCTACGCGAATCCTGCGGGTAAGCTCACTGTTACCTGTTGCGATTACGTGGCCAATTCAGCTAACGTGTAGCAGATCTCGTGATAGCAGTTGAGGAGGGTTTATGTATCAGTGGCGTGCAGAGCAACTCGGGCGGCCTGACGATCCTGGGAGATGTCTGGATGAAGAGTGTACTATGCGTGTTCGATATTGGAGCGGAGATGATGCGGTTTGCGGCGAGGGAGTTTTATGGACTTACCCTGCAGACTAAGCGTGCTAATACTTAGCCGTGTGGTCTGTAACGGTTATAGAACTCTTCTTGTGTGTACTGATGTCGATACAGACTCCTTACCATTCCTGGTACTGCTACTGGTACTCGCGGTGCTCGGCTCACCGGGTTAGTGGGGTTTGCATTGACAATCAACAAGCAGCGAGGGTCGGTGAATTTGACCATGGCCACGCTTCCCATTGTCACCAAGCCTTTGCGGAGCGCCATCGGCGTTGGAACAGCTTACATGTATGCCAGACAATGTTGAAATGGGATTTATCGCCGGTATCCCTGCCTTTTAGGCAACAACTTAGACACATTCGAGGTCATCTGCTGTCTACAGGAACGATGGACTACCTCATGATGATATTTTGGCAGGAGACTGAATCTGGAAATTGATACAGCAACGAACGCTGACACATACCCTTGCCGTGGCGGGCGGGGTTTCAAGACCACCAGACTCTCATGGAGGCTGTCCCTCATCCAGAACCTCGGTGCAGGTTCGGGCTGGCCGACAACATGCATACCTTCAGAGCTCCTTCGTCTAATGGAGAGGTTCAGCTAGTGTTTGTTGACGTATTTCTAACGATCTTACGTTGAGCCAATTCCCCTCAAACGAGACCATGTCGCCTCCCACAACGGACAGCAGGCTACTAGGCCGTATCGCTGTGATAACGGGAGCTTCTTCCGGCTTAGGAAAGGCCACAGCCATTCGCTTTGCTAATTCTGGAGCGCGAATCATCTGTGCCGATCTGAAGTCCGCTGGTGTTGAAGACGAAATCAGCAAGCAGCACGGCAAAGATAGTGCCACCTTCGTCAGCTGCGATGTGACTGATGAGAGTCAGATCGAGGATTTGGTCAAGCAGGCTGTCAAGTGGGGCGGAAGACTCGACATCATATGCAATTATGCTGGTAGAGACACTCCGACTCGTATCCCAAATGTGGCTGATTGTTCTTCGCAGGCGTCGCAGTAAGCGAGACGATATATTAGCCCTTCGAGATCGTCTAAGGCGCAGCTGACCCTGCTATCCATCCTTCTTCAGGTGGAGACTAGCCACGCCATGCAGACTCGCTGCGATAGCCTGCCTACCAAGGACTTTGACTGGGCGATGTCGATCAACTGCCGCGGTGTCTGGCTGTGTTGCAAGTACGCTCTGAAGCAGATGCTCGCCCAGGAACCTCGCGAGCCAAATGCACGAGGCGAGCGGACAAGAGGCTGGATTGGTACGTCAATGAAGTTCCAATCGCTTGTCTGTCGTGTAAGACGCTGCCACTGATGTCACTGTCTATTCAGTCAATGCCGCATCGATGGCAGGCCTCATTGCGCTGAACAACACTCCAGTCTACACAGCTTCGAAGTTTGCCGTTGTTGGCATGACCAAGCAGATGGCGCTGGACTACGCGCAAGATCGCATCCATGTTAACGCATTGTGTCCGGGCTTCGTTGAGAGTCCCATGATTCAGCATTTCACCGATGATGCGGCGAACAAAGCGCAGCTGGCGAGCAGACACCCCTGGAACTCGCTAGGCAGGCCGGAAGATATTGCGGATGCGGCGTTGTTCCTCTGCAGTGACGAGTCGTAAGCAAGCACGCTCTCATATGCAGTATAAGAAGCTGACTTGGTCAACTGCAGGGCCTGGATCACCGGTCACTCGTTAGTAATGTAAGTTCTGCCGCTGCCCCCTACCGTCCGTATCACTGCAGGACCATCCCGCTGACTGAAGCATAGTGACGGTGCTTATACTTGTGGTTGATTATCGCAAAGACAACGATTCTCATTGCTTGTGTGAGTAACAGTGTAACTGTCCGAGTACCTGCGAGTGCGGTGCACGTGCCTGGCTTCGGCTACAGTAGCGTTGAAGGTGCGGTCCCTGTGCTATCTTTGCTCTCACGAGAAACTGTAGGCTTGCGCCCATATTCACAGCTGAATCCCATAAGAAACTTCGAGTGTCTGTCGCGAAGCCATCCCGACAACATAAAAGAGATGCCGTAGCAGCGACAGAGAGCATGGAGTGTATTGTAGGCTTATATACACACCCAATGTACGCTGGGATAATGTTGAGATAATTTCTGCTAATCACTCAACAACGGCCCGGTACCGAAGACCTCCATCTTGATACGTTCCTGATCCACCCCTTTAGCTCGAAGGCTCTTGCTCGCATCGGCCATGAAGCTTTCCGGCCCGCAGACAAAGTACTTGGTCTTCTGATCGTCGAGAAATAGGTCCTTGCTGCGGTCTAGTACATCAAGCTGAATTCGGGACGCGAATCGATAGTCCACGCCCTCAGTATCAGTCCTGGCGTCCGGTGTCTTGACGAAGATTGAAGCGGTGACGTTGGGATGCTGTGCAACAACCTCGTGGACGTGTCGCCGGAAGGCTTGCAACTTTGTCGTCCGCGCACCGTGGATGAACGATATCTTCTGCTCATGATTCTTCTTGATCGATGTGTTGAGGATGGAGATCATTGGCGTCACGCCTACTCCGGCAGATATTAGCACTACTGGCGTCTGGCTATCCATGTCCTTCTGCGGATCGCAGAAGAACTCGCCAGCTGGATGGCTCAATTTGATAAGGTCGCCGACAGACTTCGTACTGTGCATAATGTTGGAGATCCAACCAGGGTGAGCTTCCGCATCTGGCGCATGCGGATCGAGCCCGCTTTCTTTTTTGATGCTGACGCGGTAGTAACTCGGGTCTGGAGTGTCACTGAGGGAGTACTGCCTGGATTGCATATAGTGCATCTTAGGTACGTCCGTCATAACCGAGATATACTGGCCGGGCAGAAACGGCGGCAATGGCTTGCCGTCCACAGGCTTGAGGTAGAAGCTTGTGATCTCCTCGCTTTCCTGCACCTTGTCTGCGATCCTGAAGTCTCTCCAGTCCCGCCAATCTCCAGCATCGCCCAGCAACTGCTCCTCTCGGTCGATCATTATGTTGGCTAGTTGCCAGTACGCCTGGCCCCAAGCATCCCGCACCTCTGGCGTCAGGGCTGATCCTAAGACATCGCCCATAGCTCGCAGCAGGTACGTCCCAACAACGTCGTACTGCTCTGGCTTGATGTACAGACTTGCATGTTTCTGGCATATCTTTTCGACGGCCGGTGACAGGACGCCCAAGTCATCAATATGCGAGGCATAGGCGTAGAGCGCAGATGCGAGGGCCGCGGCTTGGTGGTTGTTCCGTTGGTTGGCTTGGTTGAAGACATTGTTGAGATCGGGTACCTCAGCCAAGAGCGTCTCATAGAATGATTTGGTTATATCGTTGCCATGCTCCTTGAGTACAGGAACAGTAGAGCGGATAATATCGACTTGGCCTGGTGTTAGTGCCATAAGTATGTCTATAAGCGTTCGTCTCTATACGACTAGTGCAGTAGAACGCATCTGTCTGCAATGCTGAGCGATAAGGAACCATGGCCATATGCCATTCTGATAACAGCGGTACACCGCGGAGAAAGATATGTGAGGATGCTGTGGTACCCACCTAATGCCTACACTCGGTCCTCATACGAGAGCAACGCTGCGGCATCGCGTTGGACGCCTGAAGATGGATCTGGGGTTAGAGGAAGTTGTCGGGATGTCGTGTGGATCGCGCTGACTGATGAGTGTTGCGTCTCCTACTTGCTGCAGAATTATTCCCGCAGAGGCGGCGAGGTCGGAGATAATCCTACAGATATCACGGTCATGGCGCGGATGCATATGCGCCTATACCGCACAGGACCGAGCGGACTCCCAAGAGGGCAGGCTCTTAGATGGTATGTATGATCACGCAGAGTTTTAGCAAAGTAGGAGAAGCTGAAAAGGAAGAGACGGGACGCTCGAATGGCTGGGCGCCAAGGTACCTTAAACCACCTCACTTCGCATATAACTGGTGAGGTATACACCATAAACAACACAGACGCTGCACCTCTGGTTCATCTCGTCATGCCTTGGCTGAGCCCCTGCTCCCAGCCTCACCCCTCGCTGACCGGCTGGCTCCCTCCCTCGACACCTTCTTCAGCGTTCGGTACACTGGATCCCACATCTGTTCCCTGATCCATTCCTCCAAGTCCGCATCATCCTTGGGAATATCTGTCTCCTGGTTCAAGCCCTCCACCACCGTCTGTTTGATGACAGCGGCAGCAATCTTGACACTGATCTCCCGCACGTCTACCACATCCGGCAACAACCCGGCGTCTGGGTCGTTCAACGCTGGTGCTTGGCCCGCCAACGCTTTCGTTGCCGCAACCAGCATTGAGGGTGTCATGAGCTTGGCCCGGGAGAGCACGGCGCCTAGACCGATACCCGGGAAGCAAGTGCTGTTGTTGCATTCGGCTATCTCCCGCTTTTTGCCGTTGCCCATATCAACAGGCGGAAACGGAGAGCCAGTTGCGGTCAGAACCTTACCATCCGTCCACTCATACAAGTCTTTTGGATCGGCTTCGTGCAGTCTTGTCGGATTCGAAAGCGGGAAAATGATTGGACGTTCAACATGCCTCGCCATCTCCTGCACCACTTCCTTCGTGAACGTCTTGGGCTTCGTGCTAGTGCCGATAAGCACATGCGGCTTGACCGCCTTGACAATATCGAGTAGCGACTTGTGCTCGACACTTTCCCACTCATTGTCCGGCTTTGCGTACGGATGTTGAGCAGGGGTAAGATCGTCCTTCATTCCCTGCAACAGCAAACCAGGCTTGTCAACGCACCATATTTGCTTGATCGCTTCTTCTTTAGTTTTGTCGCTCTCCACGGCAATGGCATCTCGTATCTGGTCCGCAATGCCTGTACCCGCCGTGCCAGATCCGAACATGACGACTCGCAGATCCTGCATCTTCAAATTCGCAACATGGATCGCTGCGTAGATTGCCGCAAGCGTGACGCAGCCTGTACCTTGCACGTCATCATTGAAGCAGGCAATCTCAGGCGTATACTTGTCCAAGATCCTTCGCGCATTAGGTAGGCCGAAATCCTCGAAGTGGATATACGCCCTTGGGAAGCGTTTGCGGCAGGCGTGAATGAAGCGGTCCACGAAGCGATCATATTCCTCGCCACGGATGCGCGGACGCTGAAGACCAAGGTATAGTTCGTCGTTGAGCAGCTCATGGTTGTCCGTGCCGACGTCCAGAATCACCGGTAATGTTCGACTAGGGTGTATGCCGGCGCATAGCGTGTAGATGACAAGCTTCGCTATACTGATCAGGATGCCGCCTACGCCTTGGTCGCCGATGCCGAGGATTTGCTCGCCGTCACTGCAGACAATGAGGTCGATGTCTTCGCTCAGGCCCCATCGGTCGAGGGCTTCTTCGATCTCATGCGGACGATCAATGCTCAGGAAACAGCCTTCGGGTTTTCGGAACAATCTGCTGTAGTCTTGAATGGCTTCACCCTCCGTCGGTGTGTAGATCACTGGAAACATCTCCTTCAGATGTTGTTGAATTAGAGCGTAGTACAGGACCTCGTTTTGCTCCTTCATGCTCGTCATGAAGGTGTTCTTGCCAATAGCCGTGCTCCGGGCTTGATACTGGTCGTATGCGCGCTCGCATTGCTCCTCGAGGGTGTTAACGCGGGAGGGTAAGAGGCCAGTAAGGTTGAATTCTTTTCGTTCAGACTCCGGGAATGCCGAGCCTTTATTCAGATACGGTGTTTGCAGGAGTGATGAGCCAGTGAGAGCACACTCCTGCGGTCCCGAGGTCGAGAGCGGCAGATGTGCGAACTTGCTAGGCTTCGGCATTGCGGATTTGGTTCGAGATTGTTGTCCCAATCTGATACAAAGCGTCCCATGTGACAGTCGGCGATATGCGAGTCTTTGATTGCGAGTGCAAGTCGGGAGCATACCTCAACAAGCGTCGATGCTGCCGGTATATGACTTGGATGGCAGGACTACCTGCTTGTGGTGAAGGCCACCGCAGACTCAACATCGTGTTCGACCTATAAGCATTTCCGTGACATATGTGGTGGATTGATTGCACGCTGTGATGCACGATGACGATCATTGTTGATGCTCGAAGCTTTCTCGACATCTTCAAGCTTTCCCAAACGCTCTAGCAAGGATTGGAGCTCCACATGCATGAGGTACCACACCTTCAAGCCTAGAATGGCTGTACATCCGGGCTCGGATCCTAGCAATCCTGCACGAGTTTGTGTACACCGCATACCCGGGCAGACCGAAAACGGTATAGAGAGTAGATGCTCCTCAACCGATGCTGACAAGCTTATGTGGTTACGGGATGCCTGGCGAAGACCATACTCTATACTACTAGGCAAACAGCTGAGGGCGCATCGGCACCACATGCGGAGATGCACAATGGGATGATGTACCGGCTCCTGCGCCGCCAAAGCCGTCTGCGCGCTGATCACGTACTTCCCTCGCGAATTGACCCACCTCCGCAGACTACCATCTTAAAGGTTTGGACGGCTTCAGACAGGCTTCCATTCGTAATGGTACTTGCCTTCCGTCGGCTTGCCCTCCTCATCATCCCCCTTCTTGTCGTACATGTGATTTCCAAAGTAGTCCAACTGCGCCTCGTAGAAGCTCGTCGGCAGGTCAGTACTTGTCTGATACTTGATATACTCCAGCGTCGCGCTCAAAGCCGGAATCACATGATCGCCCTCCACACCCTTCGCAACAACCTTCTTCAAATGCGGAAACCCACGCTTGAGATCGTTTGCGACATCTGACTCGTAAAGGGGGTTAATCTCATCCGGCTTCTCCTTCTTGGAAGTGTAGATAGGTTGTAAAAGCTTCTCGTTGATGTAGTCGGCTTGAATGATGCAACCGGCGCGCCAGATCTGGAGGAGCGAGGTGTAATTGACGTTGAAATGGTTGGCGCGGTCGGCTTTGTCGATGATGATCATGCCTTGGCAGTATGCCGCTAAGCAGGCAGTATAGACGGCCATGCGGAGGTCTTCGAGGAAGGCTTTCCGGTCAGAGACACCTTCGAGCTTTTGCGGTGGGAAGACGGCGGTATGGTCGTCGTTGGGTTTGCCAGAACCGACACCAAATATCTTTTGAATGGTGGCGCGCTGATGACGATCGCCGGACGCGATGCGAAAGTAGTGCGCCATGGTGAGAGTCGGAGCTGGGACGTGTCGTTCGACGGCTTCGGTGTTTGACCAGATACCGGTGCCTTCTTCGCCGGTGTAGTCTTGGACGACTTTGTCCTCGACGGTGTCGAGAACGTACTCGCCCGTCTTCGGATCCTTGGTTCGGCAGATGTCGCGGCTGATCCAGATGAGAAAGGTCTGCTGTAGCTCACCTTTGCTGTTCCACTCGTCGAAGACATTGCTTATTTCATCAAGAGACATGGACAGACCGACACGCATGATCGCGTAGGCTTCGGCGATGGCACTCATCATGCCATGCTCGATGCCGTTATGGATCATTTTGCAGTAATGGCCTGCGCCACCGGTGCCGACAGGAGCGACGCAGGGAGTGCCGTCTGGAGCCTTGGCGGCGATCTTCTTGAGCATTGGTAGCACGAGCTCAAGCGTTTCATCATCCGCGCCTGGGCACATGGAAGGTCCGCGTCTCCTGTTGAGTCATCAGTGTCGTTGTCTTTACATTTGTAGATTGAGGAAAGCGTACGCTGCTTGGTAGCCACCGCTAACACCGCACCCAACGTAGCGAATACCCTTCGTGACACACTTGCCTTGTCTCCGCTCAGTGTTCTCCCAGTGCTCGTTGCCGCAGTCGATGATGATGTCTCCCTTCTCGAGGTACGGTAGCATACTGCCGAGGACTCCGTCGCCAACACCACCGTGCGGTAAGCTCCAGAGGAAGACTCGGGGCCGGTCGAGGTCATCGCAAAGCTTCTGCATGTCGCTATACTTGGAGAATTGCTTTGATGTGTCTTTAGAGCTTGTCTTCTTGGCCGATTGGATTACGGCATCCATCTGCTCCTCACTCGGGTCTTCGAGCAGTAGTTCGTAGTCATTCTCAGCGAGAAGTTGTGCCAGTCCGCCACCCATCGCACCGCAGCCGATCATGGCTACTTTCTTGATTTGGAGAGCCATACTGCCGGAAGATAATGGAAGCCGAATCCTGGTCGAAGAGATTCTGAGAGTAAAATAGGCCAACAAGCTTTATTGTTGTACAGCCAAGCTCTAGTGACATCTGAATGATCAGCTTACGTAGTTCGGCAAACCATGTGTTGTATCGCGCTAGATGCGTACCTGCATATCGTGGGGTGGTCAACGTGATGTAATTTGACGGCCAATCCCGCCTAAGGTCCAACGCAAACGTCAACACCAATTTTGCAGACCTACCGGAACTTCGAAGAGACTTACGGATGGGGTGGGAAGCTTTGGTTTGGGATGAGAAACATCGCGATGGCTGCACTGTGTCCGACCTCCCTACACCGTGCGGCACTCGGTATGAAGGGTGGTCGGCAAGACTGACGAGCTGAGTGGCGTTGACGACGGTGTCGAGCTAGATCTGGAGACTAATATCAAGTGATCCAGTGACAAAAACGCCCGAATGGCGGCGGGGCGAAGTTTGAGTGTACGGTGAAGAGTAGCCATGTTTCGACTGCCCCCCAAAGCCTGATATGTGTGTTTGGCATGGAGGCGAGGCTAGACTGTATCATGAATAGTTAACTCGGCGTACTTCGAGCCCTTGAACAGGCGTGTGTGGTCCGGTTAATACGAGCCAGGCCGAAGTCAACTCCATCTCGGTGCGAGGTCTCCATCTTTATTCGTGCCTGGCGCAAGGACCGGGATTGAGTGATATTGTGATGATGGATGCTCGTGCCACTAATTCGGCTCCTCCTCCTCCTCGTCTTCTACCACATTCTGTCCTTCCCTCTCCCACTCCTGTTCATCATCAACAGGGATAGGATCAAGATGACTCATCGTCCGCTCCATCTGCTCCATCTGCTCCCGCTCATCCTCCACCACCTCATCAGCCCACGCAATACTCTTCCTCCCGCTCGACCGTGCCCCGTCCTCCGAGCCATTCGCAGCCGCCTCCTGCTGTGGCGCAAGCACATCTCCATCCCAGGGTTTGCACTCCTTGACAAGCTCTCCACACCTCAAGCAGATCCAGCCTTCGCCTTCCTCGGCCTCGATGCGCTGCGCGAGGCAGACGAAACAGTAAACACATCCGCACGGAATTGCTTCGTACGGGTTCGTAATGTCTGTGCTGGCATTACCGATGATGCCGCTATTTGCGCCGGCGGAAATGACGTCTTGCTCTGAACGCCCGGCTGTTGGGTTTTGGTCGTGATAGCATATCGCGCATGTACGCTCGGGTAGAAACGCCAGCTCGCCTTTCTGCCCGTCCTCTGCTTCGTCCTGCCCGGCCGACGAAGTGCCTGTGCGTAAGCGGGTGATGCTAGATTTGGCCTTTTTCCAGGCTCGAGCGACCCATCTGCGCCAGCGGCTGATACCCACAAGAGGTAGTAGAAAGAGTAAAAACTCGGTAAATGCATGCCAGACCAGCTGGCGGTTGAGGTACTCGAAGGAGACTTCTCTGCTCGTCGCATTGGATGAAGGCAAGAGTCGTAACCGTAGTAGACGGTCTGTAAGTGTCCTGTACTGGCCATTGTATAGGAAGACGAGGAAGGAGGTGAAGGCCGCAATCTCGTGCGTGGTGCCCGCCAGCGTGGTTATGCGGCTTAGGCTTCGGATTAGTGGGCTCGGCTCATCGTAGCCGTTCTCTGCGTTCGAGAGGTAGTCGGACCATTTCGTCCAAGCATATCGTCCTCCAACTGTGACTAGTCCGTACGAAATCTTCTGCCATGCCGTCGGCGGTTTCCTTCTGGCGCTATCGCTGCCACGCGCATCGACGTATTGCAAACCCTGCAGCGATGCGCCGTAGCTGGCTCCGTGGTCCCAGATTGCAAGCTTCCACAAGATACTCTGCAATACCAACGCGATCTCCGCACCCCAATCATCCTGTAAGTGGTTTCCAAATAGCTTCAATCCCTCGCCAACCTGCTTGCGCAGCAACTCCAATAAATCTTCATCCAGTAGCTCAGCATCGACCTGTCCTACTCGGAAAGCCGGGCGCGTGCCGTACGGGCTTTTGATCACGTCCCAAGCATTCAGTGTTTGATGTGCGATCACACGTAGAGCGGGCGGGAGTCGCAAGAGTTGCGCGTTTCGGGCGTTCTGCTCGACGGTGGCTTGGGCGGCGAGCTGGGCGTCTCGGGCTGCGCGGCGGGCGAGGATACGCTGCTGCGCTGCCGCGAAGTCGCTCATCGCTCTATCATTGTAGCGATTGTAAATCACGGGACTGTCGCAGTCTCATGGTGAGATATGCGTCGGCAGGGACTGATCAGCCGAGGTCTCGGCTTCTGACAGGCGCACGGGCCTGGGGTGGACGAATTCGCTTCATTCGTGTCCCAAGCTGTCTTGCTTCTCGAACACCTTTGTTCATTCGAGACATGCTGTCCGCTCGCTATAGTGCACGTCAGACTTGCATGACCATTCTGGAAGGTTGCGAATCGTGCCTAGTAGATACAGGCGCAGTCTTGCTTAACTTTGCCAGACATGGCCTCTCCGGTTGTCTTCACATAGCCATCTCTGCTTACTGTTGTTGCTCTGTTCAACCTCCACGCTCGTTCGACATGCCCCCCTATAGCACGAGCACTCCCAAAACCTGTGTCGATGACTGTCTCCTGTAGCGGATCTGACTAGTCGTCCCTACGAGCACCGAGCGAGCACCCTGACATCACTAGGATTAATGTATATACTTTGGGACCATTCGCGGCATATCAGCATCGTAGACAACACGACCGGCCACAGTTGTCCGAGATTTCACGAGAACGTAGAGCGACGTGCCGTTATGATCCGCCCTGCATTCAAGCTACCTACACCCCAACAACGCCATGAACCATGTTCCTCGGCCAGATGATGCTGCTCCGCGGCCAGTCCAATGCTATCAGCTGGCAGGTGGCCGCAGGCACTGGCTCTATTGAAATGTCCTTACCACGCGTCCGATTATTCTCGGTTCAGCGTCCAATCAAATCGAGAAATGGGTATGCGAGTACCAGACTGCAAGCACCGCAACAATACTCTTTGTTCGGAGGTGGATGGCATTGTTGAGTATACACTTCCATTCCTTGTTCCCTACGCGGAACACTTGTGAACACCTCACGGGACGAACAATGCCATACAAGCACGCACGAAGGATCTTTGAAAAGCCAAGGTTCAACCAACGAAGACTTAGCCTCTCGGAAACCTTTGAACAGCCAAGCAGACGAACAAGAACCCAAAGCCTTAGGAACCTAAGCACAGCTCTACACACCCTACAACCAACAAAGTCACACAACAATGTCGGGATCAGCCAACCTGATCCAGCTTACTCCTTTCAGCCCTATACATACCGTCAACATTATCTACCCATGCACACTCTATACCGGTTCCCTCGAGCGTGATGAGTTGGAGGGCTTCGAGCTCTTCCTGCCGTCAGTCGCTGACGCACCAACCAGGTACAAGCCTCTTCCACTTGTCGAGAACCAGGCTGTAATTTACCATAGCACCGGAGACCCATGGGGAACTACTGGCATTCTGTCTCGCTACCCGGTCACCTTTCAGGGAGACAGCAGGCAGTACAACGAGATTGCCCTGGACTTACTGCAAGACGGCCCGGCTCCCATACGGCTTGAGAATGACATGGGAGTCATGATTAGGTGTCAAGGCAGCACGAACCTCAGGACGCTGACTTACCGTTACAGGCACCCGAGTGGCAAGGTCGAAGCGACGATCGTCATCTGGCGCTGTTCACGTATTATGCTGAGCACTGGCGTGGACAGGATAAAGGTAAGTAATGGGACCTACATTATGCCGCTTGAGGATTTTAAGCGGCTGGACTTGAAGCAGCATACGTGGTACGTCGACAGCAGTGATGTCGTTCATCGCCGCTCCAATCAAGCTGTCCGCCATATCAACCACCAACTCTGGTGCGACACAGACCCGGACCATCGAGTACAGAACGTCGAGCAGAATTGGATGCCGAAGAGAATCTTGCCATTTCACCAATTCGAGGACACCGTTGGTCGCGTCGTGAACGGCGAGGATATTGTGGACGACGTGTGCCCCTTGTGCTTGGAGACACTAAAGGACATTGACGAGGCGGTCCTGGCGTTGCATTGCTGCGACCACAAAAAGATGGTATGCCGAGGCTGCTTCATCTCACTTGCCGACAGTCGAGGGCTCGTGGACGAATGCTGTCCCAGAGGTCTGCTCGACGCTTGCTGCCCCTTCTGCCGTCACCGCTTCTTTGACGAAGCGACAGTGGACGCGCTGACATTCGGCTTAGTTGGCGGCATCTACGATAGGAGCCTTGTTGGCAATGACAGGTACAGTCCTAACGAGACTTTCGAGCGGGCTAACGCTGATCTTGACAGGCAGCTTGCTCTGAACGAGACTAAGCCAATCACAGTGGATGCGGAGCTAATGCGCAAGGTCTTAAAGATCCTCGTCGAAGGCGCTATGCTTGAGCTTGCGACTTCGACACCTCTCCACATGCAAGCCATCCGTTCCACAGAGGTAAAGATGATCGTCGACACATTCATCCCTCATATTCTGGCTGAAGAGAACACTAGGACCATGGGGACTAAAGCTCTCGAGGCCCTCGTCATGCAGAGAATCATCAACGAAATCTGCCGGCGGTTTAGGGTCAACGGCG
Source organism: Baudoinia panamericana UAMH 10762 (assembly GCF_000338955.1). Taxonomy (NCBI): domain Eukaryota; kingdom Fungi; phylum Ascomycota; class Dothideomycetes; order Mycosphaerellales; family Teratosphaeriaceae; genus Baudoinia; species Baudoinia panamericana. Next base: position 102,235 of record NW_006911258.1, read on the forward strand.
TGCATGGCTACTTCGAACCTGCCGAGCTTCACGCTATCGACCGCATGCTACCACGCGAGCGGGTAGTAGCCCTAGGGTTCAGAAAGGTTATGCTGCACTTCGTGACGCGTACGGTCAGCCGGGCCTCGAAGTCCTACCATCTGAGGCGGTGCAGGAAGGAGGGGTGCGGCGACGGCTTGCATAAGCATGGCGAGCGGTACTACTACACCGGCATCGGGTTTAAGGTGTCGCTGTGGGGCGTGTGGGGCGGAAAGAGGAGGTTGCCGGCCGGCTTCGAAATGTCGGACGACTCGGACGATTCGGACGACTGCAAGAAACGAAACGCTAAAGGTCGTCGTACGGGCGCATAAGCGACATATTATAACGAAGGGTAAGTGCGAGGTGCGATACGGAGAAGGAGGATGGTCTGTAGCGTTAAAGACAGTATCTTGACAAGGCATCTTAGGAGACATAGTTCGGCCAGAATATACTATCCTGCCTGTGTGAACGTAAAGTGCAGACTCCCTCTATGCTTTCAGCAATGCGAGTTACGCGCTTCTCAACGGTCCAAATCAACGTTGAGGTGTACAGCTACTTCCCTGAATCCTTGTCAAGCTCAAGTTCGAAACCATGACCGCCAAAGACCTCTACAATGTGGTCACACAAAGCCTCCAGATCGAGGTCTGCGTCGGTTTCGGAAGAGCTGGGTGGGCGACTACTTGTCCGCGATTGAGTTTTACATTATTAAAACAACGAAGGCAGAAAAATTGCGAGAGCTCGGGCTCAGATGAACGGGTAGTAAACCGGTTGCTGATGGTCTACCACATCAGGCACTGTGAGAGGGTGGGGTGCGATGGCTTCCACAAGCACAGCGAGCAACGCTGCTACCAGACTTATGCTGCCTATGTGATGCTGATGCTGCGAAGAGGGAGACGCCATGCAAAGATGGAGGATGAAGCGAAAGATGCAGGCGGCCACAGACGTATGCAATACCCTGCTGTTGTAAGAGGTAAGCATGCGCTGTCATGCGAAGAACTGAGATTGTCATGTGAAAGGCGACATATATATACTGTATGCCGCGCTGACTGTCCGATCAATTCATACATTCTACAATCATTATTGTTTCATTCACTTGACCATCTCCACGGACTGGGCTCCGACTTGCCGGTATAGTTCGAATGGCGCTGGACGCTTGCAGTGAAATGACGCTTGCATGATGATCGGCTTCCATCGGTTTGCCGTACTTCCAGCATCGTCAAAGACTGGCGACCAGACGACGAAAGCATGCTGTGGATCTGGGCTTCGGTGAGCTCGGAACAGACATCATTTTCGCCCTGTCACGTCACGTCTGTACGGCACAAGATAGAACACGACCCTGCAATACCGGTGTCTCTTGTAGCAATCGAGCGCATATCAGGTTTTCAAGGTAGTCTACTTCCTCTTCATCTGCTTGCAGAAGGTCAAATTGCTTAGAGTACTACTGCTACCTTTAATATCCCAACCATAGAGCCTGTCAACATGACTTCCCACGACATCCCAACAACCGGCACCCGGACCTCACTCCATCCCGAGATCCAAAAGTTTCTCAGCGACAACCCCGGCCTCCATCTTGGCGGCGAAGAAGACTTTCACGCCGAACGTCGTCACCACCTCGAGGTCTTCGGCATTCACGCCATACCCCAGGAGAAGATCCACCCAATCGATGAGGTCGAGTTCACAGCCATCCGCGGCCCTCATGGAACCATTCCACTCCGCGTCCTCTACCCCAAAGCAGCCGCCAAAGGAAGCAATGGCGCTGCAGCCCTCATCTACTTCCACGGCGGTGGCTACACTGTAGGCTCCGTCGACGAGTTTGAGAATGGACTACGTCTTCTTGCTGAGGAGAGTGGCGCTCAGGTGTACGCTGCGGACTACCGTCTCGCGCCCGAGTTTCGCTACCCGACACAGCTGGATGAGTACTCAGCCATCATTGACGCGCTACAAGGCGACTTTGGCTCCCAGCGCGGCGTTGCGAAGAACCTTGTGTTCGGCGGCGGCGACTCAGCTGGTGGGAACATGACCGCGGCGATTGCGCTCCGAAGGAGAGACGAGGGCAAGGGCAACATCGCTGGTCAAATGCTGTACTACCCTGAAGCCCGCGTTCCATTCGACACACCGGCCGCCACGGAGAACAACACTGGACTGTACCTCGAGTGCAACGGCATCTTTAGCTTCGCGGACCACTACCTCCCCCGCGGCGTTACGCCGGCGTTCAAGTACATCAGCCCAGGTATGCAGAGCAACGACGAGCTCAAGGGCGTACCACCAGCGAGAGTATTCACGAGCGGTTTCGACCCATTGAGGGACGTAGGTGTCGAGTATGCCCACAAGCTGTCTCAGGTGGGCGTGGACGTTAAGTGGCGTCACTACGAAGACTGCACGCACGGGTGGCTGCAGATGACGGCGTGGTCTCTTCGCGCACAGGAAGCGGTAAAGGATTCAGCTAAGGATCTGAAGGAAATGATTCAGAGCATAAAATGAGGTGGCGGCCACCGTTGCTCTTGGCAAGAGAATAGGGTTGGGAGCGTACTCAGTGCATATAGATACAAATAATACCTTGGCTCCCGGATGAGCGACTTCCCATAATCATAGTAGCGCGTTACGCTGCTGTTGCTCCGTTGAAAACTATTTGAATGGATATAATCGCAGTGGGATGCATGGCAATAAGTGGTTCGACGCTTTCCGAGAGGACATGTTTCCAGAACCGTAGCCGCGCAACAGGCTCTTCTGCTCCCTATGAAGTGGTATTGAGATACGTGAAATGCCATCGGGTTGGGCGTATCAGTGATACGGTGAAACATTGGACAATACTCGTACAGAGCGTGCTAAAGTACAGATGAAGACAACTCAAGCAAAACAGAGAGTGCAAACCAACAACGAGTACACGCTTCGTCTCATCGTAAACGCATCCAAACGTGAGTAGTCCGTACAATCGTCAAAACAACAACAATCGGTCACTGTCGCTGCCCATGCACAATCTGCTCCTTGAGCAGACGACGCCTCTTCTCCCTCTCCCGCTCCTCCCTGTTCCGCCGAATCCCACTCAAACTCCTGCTCAAAACAGACGGACGCGCCGTCTTCTTCTCACCATTTGCCCGGGTGAGCTGGTCCTCGCTTGGCCGCTTCCTCACAACGCCCTGGCTCACATAAGAGCCGCGACTGCCCATCCCACCCGAACTGCTCTTCTTCACCACGTAATGGCGGCGGTTGTTGGTTCCATGCCTATCCAGACCGAGACTGTTACCGACAAGAAAGCCACCCCTGCCCCTGAACCCAGGCATACGCACGCTCATCTGTCTCGGCCAGAGAGCGCGACGCTTAACGCTTTCGACGTCAGAGGTATCGCCACCCTGTGGGAGTCTGCCAATGGGTAAGCCATCCAGGTCCTCGCTATCATACAATTCCTCCTCACTGTCGTAGCCATCCCAGAAACGGCGTGGTTGCCAGAGCGGCGACAGGTTCTGTGGCCGGTCTTCATCGGCGGTGTTCGGACGCTTAGGCTTGCGTAGGCTGAGGGAGCGCGTGAGAAAGGGTTGCTCAATGAAGGATTCGCTTAAGCGGCGCGCGCGCTGCATTAGGCTTGAACGCGGTTGGAAAGTGGTACTGCCGTGGTCATGATCGGGCTCAAGCTCGCGCTCACGCTCGCGCTCTAGGAGCTCCTTGTTCGGCGTGGGAGGTATGATCTTGAAGGCTGGCGGCGTTGGTGCCGAACGAGGGTTCGTAAGTGGGCTATCGACGTGGATGGTAGGGTTGTGCTCGCCATCAGTCGGTGACGTCTGCGTGATTTGTGCTGAGAACGAAGGCATATGCTCAGCACGATTGAGCTGGGCGGTCGTCGACGACGTGGACGGCAATTTGCTCACTGGTCGTGACACATGCTGCACCACTAACAGACTCTCGTTGTGGTGTGGGTAGATGTTGATGCCTTGAGCCTCGCAGACCTCCATCTCGCTTCGCTCCGACCACTGACTGGTTGACAGTGGCGTAGGGCTCGGATGCAGGAAGCGAGCGTCGAAGCTCTTTCGTGGCGAGGACGGCATGAAAGCGCCGCCGTTGGTGTCCATGCTGGCGCGCTGTCTGCGAGAGTCATTGGAGACGGCGGAGGCTTTGCGAGAATGGTACGCTGTCGGCAATGCCTCGAATCCCGGGTGGAGTAGTTCCTCGTCAGGCGTGGCAATGTCGAAGCCCGCGCCAACAGGCTGAACAGGAATATGCTGTTCAACTTGTGCATCGCGCGGAGTGTGGCGTTGTTGCTTCGCTGCGTTGTTCAACCCTAGCAGAGATGGAACCGATGAGGTAGCCAGCAAGCGATCGTTACTAGTCTCCTTCGCCGTAGTGAGACGTCTAATGGTAAGGGTGTCTTCGAGTCGATTACGGTGCGACACACGGCACAAAGTGTGATGCTGCTGCTGCTGCTTACGATGCACACTCATATCCGTCAGCGAAGACGGTAAACCCTCGACCGCCATGGGAGCTGCACTACGAGCCCACCAGAACAGGTCAGAATCTGCGGCACCCGACTCCCTGACGGGAGACGCTTCGAAGGATTTAGCTGGTATTTGCGCCCTCTTATGGCGTAGTTGCTTCGGCGCTGTATCAAGGCTAGTGCGTGGGCTATTCTCGCTTCTCGAGACATTGCGAAGTGATTCGTGCCTCGCGCTACGCTTGAGCGTATGCTGACGTCCATCAGGCGAGTGAAGACCTGCGGGTGCCGCGCTGCCATGGCTTAACGCGCTGTGTCGCTTGACGTTCTCTTCTTGAATTTGCTTGTAGACGGAGTTGTTGACATCTTCGGCGCTGGTTTGATCCGACGGCGTCAGCCCGCTCGCCAGCCAGGAAGAAGCGGCGAGGCCCTGCAAGTCACGTAGGTTGCCCCTATGGTTCGGAGAAGGGTCAGCTTCCTCCTCATTGCTAATGTACGATATGTGCTTGTCCACGTCGCCATCCGAATCCGGAGTGTGGAGTGGAGAAGCAACTCGGTCCGCGGCAGTTAAAGAGTGAATGGCAGTGATCATCCGGCGATTTGGCACCTCATGCGTGTCCGGAGGATCATATGGAGAAGCAGCTGGACCGGGGTGCCCGTGATAGATTGCAGTGATATCCCGACGGCAGGGCATCTCCCTGGCTTCGTTAACGGCGCTTCGCTTTGCCATACTGGGATCGACGTTAGCGAGCCGTAACCCACGTGTCGAATCCATCCAGTGCTGCAGCGGCGCGGGAGAAGGCGTTTGCGGTAAATGCAGCTGGCTCCGGCTTGAATGTTCGCGTGCGGTATAGAAGGATTCGGCTCTTGAACTGGGATATTGTTTTAGGCGATGCGCGATCAGAGGGTGAAGATATGTTGCATCCAATGTTGGCGAAGTCAAGTTTCCACTCGTGCCCGGCGGAGAGGGATCGGGGGTGGGGAGGTTCCGCCCGGGCGTGCTTAGGCCTGATTTCTGTGTACGCAACGCCTCCCTCACAGCATCAGCGAACTGAACATTCGCCGCAAGACTTTCAGCGCGAGGTTCCGCTATGTCAGAATTTGCCATTGTCGGAGGCGTAGGAGGGAGGCCAGTACCGCCCTTGATCAGGTGAGGCGGCGTCTGTGGGCGGTGGTTGTTATCGCTATTGAATTTGCTTCGATCGATCCCGCGGGAAGTAACATTGCTATGGTCGACGCCCGTATCTACATCACAGTCCAGATCAATGCTACCCTCCTCGTCTGAGCTCGGAATATCCGCAAACGTCGTCGGTACGCTTCGGTGTTTCTCTTTGATCGATTTGCTTCTGCTAAACATGCTCTCATTGAGGGGCTTGTACTCAGCACCCTGGAACGCCCTCTCGAGCATGTCGAAACTCTTCTCATCAAGGGGCGCAAAGGCCGTGGTATGCGGCCTGCGGAAACCTGGCATCTTCTTGCAGCCTACTTCATGTTCCTATCTCATCGTCGCGCAACAAGCAGTGCAGCAAACTTCACTTCCCTCTCTCTGCGTGAATTGCAGCTTCGGGTTCTCTCAGACGGTCTCTCTTTCCCTCGAGCCGCCAGTCGTTTTGTTCCGTCTCTGCTTCGAGTTTCTCGAACCAACCCGCCAAAGATGTACTCAAGTCGGTCGTACGTGGCGTAGCAATGGCGCCCAGTGCCAACCGAGAGTCGTCGCACAGCCCGCTTCCGTTGCGCACGCCGTCGAGGCACCCTCGGCTGCAGCTGTGCGTATGCGCTGCGCGAGGCGCGCATCGATCAGCCAAGGCTGCGTCTAGGGACCTCTGCTGTGTCGCGAAGGCAGTACTATAGCTGATATGAAAGGATACTGTGCGAGCGCCGAGCAATGACGATGCCGTTGGAGGTGGGTGACAGCTAGTCAGGAGAAGGGCGCAGGTGCATGGCGAAGATGCAGGTCGATCCCTTCAGCGCAACCTTGGCAGCAAGACCAGACGAATTGCAAGCCTCGGTGATGTAATGCCTGGCGGTAAATGTGCGGTGTCACGTGGGGGGTGTACCTCGAATTCACGTTGCGCTTGCCGTTTCTGACAGCATAACTTTCTCTTTTCTTTACAGCATTCCTCGAACGACTATCTACTATGCCCGAGTATGTTACTTGTTGATGACAAGCGACTGCACTCAGCTTTTCGCACAACTCAGTGGACTTCTGCACGCTTGCGCGGTCCTGCAGCGTCTCCTTTTGGACCTAGTCGCCCTTGGCTTGGAATGTTGGCTGCACGTCGTCTGCACAGGCAGTTCGCGCGCCAATGAGGTGCGAGAGCGGCATCGCTTCAGTAAACTGTTTCCAGGTCACTGACCGCAAAGCTGCATGTCACTGTATGACAGAATAGCCTGTGGAAACAGTGCCGCTGATGGACCTCGAATACGGCGTGCATGCAATCATAGCTCTCCGTACTCTGCTCGAGGTAGGTTTCCCACGAATACGGATCGGTGAGAAATATCTGCTCGGCTTGCATAACATTACGATCTCTCGCGCCACCGTCTGCTAGATACTACTGTCCTATATTATTCCCAATTGCGTAAACGCCGCTACAACCTCCTTGTCCACATTAACCAACCACTCCCGTTGAAACCTCTCACTCCCCCCCGCAGCAGCAACAGCCTGCTCCAAGTAAAACTTCACGAACTCCGGCAGGTTGACCGTATGCACTTCATCACTACAAGTCAACTCCCTCCTGCGCACATCCTCAGGCGCTTCAAGACCCTCCGAGCTGGCTTCAGCAGCAGCAGATGCGTAGACCAGTGAGTCGCCTGTCGTGTCCTCCGCGCCTTCGCGCAGCTCCGTGATGATGTCGGTCCAGACGGTCATGAGTGACTGCAGGTGCAGCAGAATGAAAGGTTGGTTCGTCGCGAGCAGCTTGGTTAAAGCTAAGCACATCAGCTTCCGCCTTCCAGGATCGCCGACGTTCTCAAAGTGGTTGAACCACTCTTCCAGTAGCCACTTCATCGTGCCTTCTACGTCCACGTTGTCACTGGAGAAGCCCGCCGAAGCCGTCCTGATGGCCGCACTAAAGCCGTCAAGCGAGCCGAGAATGAGCCGGGCAAGGACGGCGAAGTAATCGGTCTCTACGATACCATCGACAGGCGGCTCCTTCGCCAGGGGACCGGTGGTGCAGTGGGCCATCCAGCTGCCTCGCAGGCCTACAAGTAGTGTCTGTAACAAACGACTCCGGGTCATGGAGACAGCAATCTCGGCTACGGCACCCTCGCCGCCGAGCTTCTGCGCGGAGCGGATGAGGAGTTCGATGATGTTGCAGACCATACCGTTAGCCTCTGCCTTGCTCTGGAGAGAGTCCAGCAACGACCGTAGTTGGTCTAGAAGCGGCAGAGTGTTGTGTAGAATATTAGCCGGAGCAAGCACGACGTACGATTCGGTGATCTGCAGAGCCTGGCGTAACTCCTCTGAGCCGAACTCGAAGACTCGGAAGATCTCAGGCATGAGGTTAAGTATCTCGTCCGACGCTGGCCGTGGAGTCTGCACGAGTATCGTACCCCAAAGATCCAGAGCGTCTTCGAGCAGGAAGAAGTCGATCTCTGGCCCTGCCTTCATGGTAGCGGTAATGATCGGCCACATGATGCCGTGGAAGGGTACGGAGTCCGCTTTCATGGCGTTGAGGAGTCGGACTAGCAAACTAAGGATCGCTTGCTTTAGCAGGACATCGTCAGTCCTCTTCTCCCAGAGTGTCGGTAGCGTAGCCATGATCATGTCAGCATGCGGAGAGATACGATGCTCCATTCTCTCCACAACCACAGAGACGGTGTTGAGGAGCTCCATTCGTGTGTCGATATAGGTGACCTCGATTGTCAGCGCCAGGAGCCTCCTGAGAATGCTCTGCACGTACGGCTGCAGCTCTTCGGCTTTCGTACCCCAGTCGTCAATCACGGCGTGTAGCTGTTTACCCGCGGTGACTCGGACGACTAAGTCGTTGAGTTCCTTGTCAGGGTCGAGTAGGAAGTTATAGATCTGGAAGACGAGCTGTCGCTCGTTGATCTTGACCGAGATCCACTGCGCGAGCAAAATGGCTGCTCGCCGGCGCACAATGTTGTAGCCTGCAGTCTGTTTCTGCACTTCTTGCACCAAAACATCTCGGATGAACGCATCGAAGTCGAGCGAGTCGTGCAGTATGGGCGCGGCAAGGCCAACGGCAGTATAAACGGAATCCTTAAACATGACATCTTCGTGCTCTGGCTTGGCGACTTCATAGAAGACTTGCAGGAGCGGCTGTAGAAGTATGTCCTTGTAGTTGATCGCCAGATCCAAGAATAACTTCTCTGCACAAGGCCTGACTTCGTATGCCCAAGCCTCAGCTAAGCCGGTGTGTTCTTCGCCCTTCTCCCAATCTTCGGGCTCATCTTCCCATTCGCGGAGGTCTTTCGCGCGGAAAATGAAGAAGCGTGTGACCAGCGACTGGAAGACCTCTTGTACGAACGCAATCGAGAATAGCTCGGTGCGTAACAGCTCGGTTGCTTGGTTCTTCTGCTCCTTGTCTTCAGCGGTGCGATACTTGAACGCCTGAGCTGGATAGTGCACCATCTGCACACAAGCCCGTAGAATTAGCAAGCCGCGCAATGAGAGTTTCTCGGCGTGCCCTTTCTCGTCTGGCTCTCCGTTGGTATCAATCCTTCCATCAGCAACGGCTATGCTGACAGTCTCTCCAGTACCTATCTGCTCACCGTATGTCTTGACGAAGGTCCAGTATGCGCGAGCGAGGTCGACGCTGTTCGGCAAGAGAACGAATGACGCCGGATGCTCCATGGACATAGTATGGTGTAGCTTCGCCAATTGCAGCGTGAGCTTGTCAAACACTTCTGATGCGGGTATCTCCGACCGCATTCCCAAGAGCTTGGACAGATGCTGCTGTGTCATCTCCCACACAGTGACGACTTCCTCATGACGATGCGGATGTTCGTAGCCTACGATCACCAGTCGTCTCAACACCTTCATGGTCATTAGGCTTAACCTTATCGCACTTTCGTCCAGGTCATGGGGTAGTTGAGGCTGCCAGTGAAGGACAGTCTGGCTGTATAGACTGCCAAGCACATGCACCAGCTCTGGCGTCGCAGCCTGGAGGTTCTGGCGTGACCGCTGTAACCGTCCAGTCGCAAGCTCTTTGATGATATGTAGCAGTGTCAGAAGCGCCCTTACGAGCTGTAGTGGTGCTATCTGGGAAGCGTTTCGGATAATGTTCGTTAGTGCCGGTATCAATTCCGGCCAATCGTGAGGGTACTCAAAGCGTGCAATCTTCGCGATGACCAAGGCATTTTGCAGCGCGAGGCGATCATCGGTCTCGTTTAGGCAGCTGTCCAGCTGCCTAGAGCGGATGGCTGCTTTGTCCGCCTTGGAGACGGCATTAGTTGCAGTCTTTCGCCAGTACTTGTCGATGCCATTCTTGAGTTGTATGATAGCCAGATAGCGAAGTTCAGTGGGTAGTCTGGAGTCTAGGTACGCGCTCTGAAGGTGCTTATAGTAGCCTTCGCTACGCTCCCATCGCTCAAGTTGGGTCGTGGCGCTACGTATCTGGCCTTGGTCGGACGAGGCAGCCGAGCCAAGAGTGTGAACAAGTTGCTCTTCGGTAAGTGGGTTCGCCTCTCCGGGGACCTCTATGGCGAAGGAAGGCATCTTACAGGTGCACGGATCTCAGTCAACAGTTTTGATCGAAGTTGGAGGTCCGAGCCGCTGCGCTTTCCAGGTAAGGAAGGCACGCTGGAGTCTCTGCAAGCGGACAAATTTCGAAGTATTGCCGTCTCGACACTGATTTTAGCCATAACATTCCAGTCCTACCAGTGTGCTCGCAAGCTGTGAGATAAGCGTATTCTTAACATCGCTTGATCGTTTTATATCTCAGTGCTCCGTTCAGTCGTGTGGTTGACAGTGAGTTTTTGCGGCCTAAGGCTCACATTTCTCCCAATCGCCGCCTCTCAAAACTCTCCGCTCCGTCTTTCCATTGGGCTTTCTTTCTTTTCTTCTACAAAGTTGATTTGAACCCCACTGCAGATAAAAGGCTTCCCATCCGCACTCCAACCGAGCAGCACCTGGATCGGCAGCTGAATCAGCTGGGCAGACGGAACCTCAAAGGCTGTACAAAGAAGCGCAGAGGACGAGTCAAGATTCCCTGTGTCTCCCGTTATCAGCAAACAAGCCAGCCCTTTCTGGAACCGCGGGGACGTACTGTACCTACATCAAGTACTGCTTTTAGCATTGTCTTCTGCATCAACACATCAAGTCTTGTCAATGTCATCCAGCTTCACTGCGCAGAGCCTCATTCGACCTACCAACCACCACTCGCTCGCCGACGCAGCCATTGTCACAATGGCTGCATAGACGTCAGCGGATCATCCGCAATGGCCGGTGGCTTCGTCAAGGTCGCGTGCCCAACAACTACTTCCTCGTTTGTAGCACTGTAAGAGCTTGTCTATTCTTTGAATACCTATTGAATACCGCTCTTCCTACGTAACGATGCCGCCACGGAAGAAGAACGATTCCGTAGCCACCAGCGTCGCCACCTCGGCCGACTCAAGCGCCTACCCAAGCAGATCGTCCTCACCATCACCCAAGCAGTCCTTTCGCTTCTTCGATCTGCCCGCGGAGCTGCGCTTGCAGATACTAGAACATGTGCTTCACATCGGCAAGCCGCTGGACCTAGGTAAGCCATCCTATCCCAACAGCCTCACCACCTCCATATAGTACTCTGACAAGCCATGAATCAGATCCATACAACTACCGCACCATCATCCCACGCCTCGCACTTTTTCTCGTCTCTAAACGAATGCATGAAGAAGCGCATCGAGTCTTCTACTCCCAACCCATGCTACTCTTCCCATACTCTGATCGCTTCTTCAACACAAAGAAACCTCTTCTCTCCCGCTTGCCACCACACTACCGCGCAGAGATCACGACCTTCGAAATCAGACTTGGAAAAGGCTGGAGCGCACCGCCACGGTGCCAGAAGGTTACGGAGACGCTTGGCCTGGCAGACTGCACAAGCTTACGGACACTGAAGATCTTCGTGGAATTGGATCCAAGTGAGAGCTTCTTCAATGGCTTTCGAGGCAAGAATGCTACGGAGGACACGTATAAGTGGTTCTGCATGGACTTGTTGCGGGGTCTCATTGATGAGCTGCCTAGTCTGGAGACGGTGGAGATTGATGCGTACATTAAGCGTGGCTCGCCGTTGATCGTGGGGTTGAGGAGGGTGGTTGACGAGGCGCAATTGCGGTTTGTATGGGGACCGTTAAGAAGGCAGGAGCGGGAGGTAGAGGAGGTTAGTGATATGGGAGCACTGGAGAAGGCTGTGGCGGGGTTGAAGCTGGATGATTTGCCACGTATGGTGGAGGCCAGTGCTTAGTGGGTATGAATGTGGCAGGATGGGACGCTGAGCCATAGAGACTGCAGGACACCATGCCATTCAACCGCCAATCTTAGGCACATCCGTTGAGCAACATTCTTCTGCTGTGCATCGTCCCGGGGAGACTGCCGTCGATATAGCACAACCCTTGATCATGCCACTTCGTCGCTCGAAAGGACCACGATAGCACTCAGCGCCAGATTCGCTCTGTGTGCGGATCTTAGTAGGTTCGCCGCCTTGCGTAACCGTGCCTAGTGGTGGAAGCTTAGGGTAAGGACATGGTTGTAGGCTCGGGCCTTTGCTTGTTCAAGTATACAGTCTCAGCCAGTGTTAGACTGGTTCACGACGAGAAGAGAAGATGCTGCAGAGGCCATATTGTGTCAGGCCTTATTGACTTCATGATCCTACGGCAGCTGGATGGAAGTGAAGGTAGACAGCAGTCACGATACATATGCTGCAGCGCTAGATCAGTAGAGCTTTTCTGGACAGCCTGCCCTAAGCATTATCTTTGTTATGTTCTTGACACGACATGATATGTGTAGCGATCTCGAATACCACAACAGTAACGTCCGTGCACACACGCTAATGCAGGCTACATGCAATGCCTCATGAAATGTTCCTGAGTGCACAGATGAGTAACCCAGCACAAGAACATTTACCGTAGTGAACTTACAACAGCTAAAGCAAGTCGCATACCTTCCGCCGCCATGCCCGGGACAAGAGGCCCAGTGCCAGTGCCTCTCCACCCCAATGGCGGCGACCGCGACCTTACCCAAGAAATCTTGAACGCCGTCGACGAACATGAAACCGTACCGACCAACGAGCTCTTCCCGCACACATCACAAGCCGAGATCAAGGCCGCACTAGATCGGTTAGCGAGTCGGCAGATGGTCGAATATGACACCAACGACAAGGAGCACGTCGTCCTGACACAAGAAGGCCAAGATATCGTGGATGAAGGCAGCCATGAGTACAAGGTCTGGGATGCAGTACACAAGGCTGGCAAGCTGTCGCCAAAGGACCAAGCATTATCAACACCTTCAGCCAAGCTCGGGCAGGGCAATGCGATCAAGCTGAAGTGGATCAAGAAGGATGGCGACGCTTTCGTGCCACTCACAGATTCGGTGACGGATACGACGAGAGAGCAACTACGGTATGCGTCGGAGCACCACGCTTTCGAGGATGCTAAGCTGCTCAAGGATTACCAGAAGCGAAAGTTAGTGGCGACGCAAAAGGTGATCACGTACATTGCGCGAAAAGGACCGAGATGGGCGCGAGAGATACCCGTAGAGGTGACGGATCTGACGGCAGAGATGATCGCGGATGGCAGCTGGAAGACGGCCACCTTCAAACCATACAACTTCAAAGCGAGAGGTGTGCTAGGTGAGGCCGGCCACGGCGGGACGGGCGCCTTGCACCCTCTAAACAAAGTCCGGGAAGAGTTCCGCAAGATCTTCTTCAATATGGGCTTCGTGGAGATGCCAACGGCACGCTTCGTCGACTCCGGCTTTTGGAACTTCGACGCCCTTTTCGTGCCGCAACAACATCCCGCCCGGGACCTGCAGGACACCTTTTACGTCTCCGACCCCGCCGAAGCCGGACCACCAGGCGCAGACGAGTCCGTCGACGTCGTGTTGGCGGAAACGGCAGAAGAAGATGACGACGAAAGCGACAAACCCACATCTTCTGACCCCGCCACCCGCGCCGCTGAAACGACATCAAAACTAGATTACAACGAGTACTTTGAAAACGTGAAACGCGTGCACCAAGACGGCGCCTTCGGCTCGATCGGCTACCGCTACCCCTACAACGACGCCGAAACGCGCCGTCTCGTCCTCCGCACCCATACCACTGCCATCTCGGCTTACTGTCTGCATCGCCTTGCCGCTAATCCGCGTCCGTGTCGTTACTTCTCCATCGACCGCGTCTTCCGCAACGAAACGGTCGACGCCACACATCTTGCTGAATTCCACCAGATTGAGGGTGTCATTGCGGATTACAACCTTACGTTGGGTGGATTACAGGCGTTCCTGAAACGCTTCTTCCGCAATATCGGCGTCCCGGATCTCAAGTTCAAGCCCGCGTACAACCCCTACACGGAACCGAGTATGGAAGTCTACGCGTGGCATGAGGGGCTAGGCAAGTTAGTCGAGATTGGGAATAGTGGTATGTTCCGGCCGGAGATGTTGTTGGCGATGGGACTGCCTGAAGATCTACGATGCTATGGCTTTGGGTTGTCGCTCGAGAGACCGACGATGATTAAGTACGGTATATCGAACATTAGGGAGTTGCTGGGGCATAAGGTGGACATTGGGGATATTGAGAAGATGCCGGCGGTTAGGCTAGACAGGGAGTAGGGTGCTCGCATGACCAGCGCCCGTCGCAGGAGCGATTGTCTTGTCAATGCTCTACTTGGCATCGCTTACTGCCGCCTTGCTCAAAGGGTCAAAAGAGCGTGCTTTATATCACGTCACGTGCGCAAACCACCGTCTTAGTATCACGTGGTGCCTCCAAGGTGGCTTACGCTTGTTGATCCTTCGTCCCTTTCCAGATCCTGCTGTCTCTCTCTCTCTCTCACTCTCACGCCGTCTTATGCATCCTGCATAGCTGTTCCCTCATCTTCCCATTGCACATTGTTGTCCACACTCTACAGAAACAGCGCATACACGTAGCGGTGCGGCTCGCCTATCTGCTATCTCACTTTAGCCGCCACCTTGGACGTGAAGATCTGCATCAGCGACGTCACCTATGCTGTCCCTTGCAGAGATCTGGAAAGCTTCGAAGAGAATGAACAATTGCCGCGCGGAGTTTGCTCCGGGACGATGAACCCTCATATGGGAGAGGACGTAATGGCACGAACACGCTGTTCTAGTACTCGGCTGGTGCGGCGATCGCGGCGATATTCTGTTATCGATACGATCTGCCCATTGGAATTGTGGCACGCATATGTCATCAAGTCGGACGTTGTTCATGGCGAAGTAAAGTATAACTGTTCCCTCAACCTCTTTCCAGCTATTTTTGTAGTTCCATCCAGCACACTTGAAGAAACACTACTTTCAAGCTCACTAAAACGTCACACGCCAATATGTCTAACGACTACAGCTTCGAAGGATGGCTCGGCAAGGGCCCCGAGTCCGCCCAAGGCAAGATGGAATGGGGCAAGTTCCCTCACCCGAAGCCATTCGAGGAGACCGATGTCGACATCCAAATAACACACTGCGGTATCTGCGGTTCTGACCTACGTAAGCCTCCCAATCCCATCCCACTCCCATCAACGCAGCTATGCTGACGATATCACCAGACACCCTCCGCTCCGGCTGGGGTCCTACACCCTACCCCTGCTGCGTCGGCCATGAAATCGTTGGCAAAGCCGTTCGCGTCGGCTCCAAAGCGGAAAAGGGAATCAAAGTTGGCGACCGCGTCGGCGTCGGCGCGCAGAACTCCTCCTGCCTCAAGCCCGACTGCGAGGAATGCTCGTCAGGTCTGGAGAACCACTGTCAACATACCGTCAACACCTTCGCGGATCAGTACCCGGATGGGAGTTACTCGTACGGGGGGTATGCGGACTATCACCGCTGTCCTTCCCATTTTGTAGTCAAGATTCCAGAATCTTTACCATCGGAGGAGGCGGCGCCAATGTTATGTGGTGGTGTTACGCTTTACTCCCCACTCAAGAACAACGGCTGTGGGCCGGGGAAGAAGGTGGGAATAATAGGTGTAGGCGGACTAGGGCACTTCGGTGTGATGTTCGCGAAGGCACTGGGCGCGGATAAGGTTGTCGGTATCTCCCGATCGCACAACAAGAAGGACGATGTGCTTAAGATGGGCGCAGACGAATATATCGCCACTGACGATGACAAGGACTGGGCGAAGCATCACGCGCGGAGTCTGGATCTGATTGTCTGCACCGTGTCGTCGCCAAAGATGCCGTTGATGGACTACCTGCAGCTGCTCCGCGTGAAAGGGACGTTCATCCAAGTCGGCGCTCCCGAGGACAAGTTGCCGGATATGAATGCTTTTGCGTTCATTGCCAAAGGTGTCAAGTTTGGTGGCAGTATGATTGGGCCGCCGTGGCAGATTGAGGAGATGCTCAAATTTGCGGCGGAGAAGAACTTGCATCCCTGGATCAATAAGTACCCGATGAGCGAGGCGAACAAGGCGATCGTGGATATGGATC
This sequence comes from Baudoinia panamericana UAMH 10762, assembly GCF_000338955.1. Taxonomy (NCBI): domain Eukaryota; kingdom Fungi; phylum Ascomycota; class Dothideomycetes; order Mycosphaerellales; family Teratosphaeriaceae; genus Baudoinia; species Baudoinia panamericana. The sequence continues at coordinate 118,259 of NW_006911258.1, forward strand.
AAGGGAAGGCGAGGTATCGGATTACGTTGGTCAATGAGAAGCACTTGTAAGGAATGTAGGCAGGTTGAAAGTGCGCCCAACCGCGACGTGATATCACTGTATGTAGAGTAGATATCGACTGCCTAGCTATAATGAACTTCTAAGACCGTTCCCTGCAAACGTGGCTTACGAGTCGTATCAGCGCTGCGTGACTTCGTGACTAGAACACGGTATCAAGTAGTCGAGCGATATTGGGAAGTGGTAAGAAGAGAGCACATATTCGTTCATATCGTCGGAAATAACCAGTAAAGGACGAGGCAATCGGCAAGATCTCAGGTACCATATGATTCGAAGCCAATAGCAAGATGTCGAAATTACGGATGAAGAGGTAGAAGCAATGGATGAGAAAGTAGAAGCCACCCGTGAAAGTCGTAGCACTCATCTCTGTCTCAGAAGCACCGGTACCACGATACTAGCTCGAGGTACTCGTACTCGCCACCGTACACTTCTGCCACTTACTCCCCCAGAGCGGCGTCATCGTCGTAACCGTCGAGCCAGCCGTGCAAGTCACCGTCCCCACATCCGTACTCGCAGTGGTAATCAACTGCGGCGGGTCGGAGCACTTGTATGGCGAATTGGAGTTAGGTGGGGCTAAGAGACCAGGGATTTGGATGGGTCGGCAGCCTGGGGAGCACGAAGCGTAGTTGGATGGGACGGTGGTGAAGGGGCCGCAGTCGGAGTTTGGGAGGGTGGAGGTGGAGTAGGAGACTGAGGTGGTGGTGTAGACGGTTGCCACGGTTGCTGGGGTTGTCGCGGCTGGCATGGCGTTGACCACTGCGGTGAGGCCAAGGCCGAGTAAGACGTAAGTGAACATGTTCTGGTTGTAGCGATTGATTCCGGGTCCCTCGACTAGGTGTTGCAAGTTGACTGCTACGTTTGGGGGGAATGCTCGCTTGGAGGTAATACTGCGCTTGAAGAATTCATCGTATTATATCACAGTGCTGGTGTGCGAACAAAGAGCTACCATCTAATCCACCCATGCTCGAAGCGGTCGTCATGATACATCGACAGACAAAGGAAACGTGTGTGGTGTAGACTGCAACCATTGGCTGTCTGCTACTATTGCTTTGTTGAAGTCGCAGTCCAGACGCAGCAGAGCGAGAGAACACACTGGATACGTCAGCTCCAGTCTTCAGACTTCTGTTGTGTGCATAGAGTTCATAAGTGAGGAAGTTGACGAGGTAGAGTTTCAGTATCCGGTGATAATGCACGGGCATCGTCAGCTTCTTGGCGTTCTCCCGTGCCTACCGCGCTAGAGCGCAGCAATAGTGCCGGACGCACTGTTCGGCATCTGGTGCCGACGAATGTTTGGCTGCATAGTGGAAACGTGCCGCTCCGTCCCTTACGTCGCTCAGTGATATAGTTTGCTGCCGTACAAAAGGTCGAAGCACCGTTGGGGGGGAGGACAGCTGCTTAGTAAGTCAGTTAGAGACAGACGGACGAAGCCGCCACCAACAGGCGTACTGTACTAAGTCCCGGCCGAAGATGATATGCCAAGCATATTCCATTATCCTGCCGCTAATGTCGTCAGATAGCGTGGTATGCATCAACCAGCGGTGAAAGCGCTCGTAGTCCGCTAGGGGCCGCTTGCGGACTTCATCCCGACTAACAGCAAACTGTGCGCAACACGGAGCTGCGATCTCGAAGGGTATTGGTTGTCCTGGGAACAAGCCACGCCACGCTTCGAGCCATGCGACCTCTGCTAGACTATCGCGCTCCATAGGCTGGGGTTCTCCGACATGCCGAAACGGTTCGATGCGCCCGTCTCGCGAGCAGCCTGGATCGTGAAGACAGCGAAGGTTGACGTAGCCTTCGGCTTGCACATGGGTGGTGTTGAGGTAAGTTAAAGTCTTCACGATGTCGTGGTTGAGGCCTTCGGTGTGCCAGGCGGCCGGATAGCCTTGGCGGTGACTGTGGACAAAGGCTATCGTTTCGGGCAGGTCATGGTACGCGTCGATGATGTATGTGAGGTACGCGTTGGCTTCTCTGCCTTTGTTGTAAGCTGTGTGCAGAGGCGCAGACGTATCATTGACTGTATAGACTGCTGCTTGCCATCTAGTAAATCTTTCAGTAAGCCCGACCTTTGACAATTCCTAGCGGTGCTTCTTTACTTCGGCGCAAGCTCTTTGGTCCAGGTCGTATCTTGAGAGCTCAACTTGCCGATGACCACAGTATCCGCAAGAGGACCCGGGAGCTGTTTGGCAGACGGTGTCTTAGGAAGATTGATCTCGAGCGAGGTATATGTGATGCGGTATGACGGTAGGCCAAGCTCATGTAGGCGACGATAGACCAGCCACAGCCCCAGCAAGCAGAGGAAAGGCACGGACAACTGTGATACAATCTTTCTCGAGCCGTGAAACGCTGGGTTGCAGAAAAACGAGACAGCCATGAGCAGATGAGAAAGTGGAACGTAGCTCACGACGATGAGATGTGTGACGCCGGAGACATCTTGGTGGCGACTGTGCATTCCTGCGCAGTAACGCCTTGCGCCACTGATAGCATTGAAGGTCCGATACAGAAAGAAACGAGGGGACCTTCCACTGACTGGGGGTTGTACGCCCGACTCACAGCGTGGTTGTAATTGTATCATCTCTCGAGTCTGGTATGCAACATATTCGCATCGTGTACCGACTGCAGTAGGAACATGCTTGCAACGATGTTGAATTCCGATTATGAGCCGTCTAGCCTTGGTCGGTGCAATAGCTTCTCTGGTCCGCACGAATTGTCCCGATCCGGTAGGACGCCTCAAAACCTATTGTAGGAATGTACTGCAGGAAGTGAAGATGCCCTGTGTTGGAGAGATGAGAGACGAACGGCAAGCGTGGTCTCCGCTCGGAACGCGGCAAGGCTGTGCAGATCGAGACCTCATGACGCGGTCACACCCTCCTTCCTCCTTCGTCGTGAGCCTGAACCGCAGCTGCGCCACTCTCGTGCTTAAAGATGGACAAGCTCAAAGATAAGCTCATGCTCGCTCTTGGTATTCTTCATCGTACAGCAATCCTGTCCGATGGCGACCACAACTTCCGAAACGCAGCAGCTTGCTACGCTCCTGCCCGTGGACGAACAAGAATTACATGACATACTCTCCTATGTGCATACACTCCCCAAGCAGGATGCTGCCGAACATCTCAGAGGCTTGCTTGGCGACTCACCGGAAGCGATCCGATTCATCACTACATTCGATGAGGGCACCGTGAGCGGAAGTGCGGAGAGGTCCACGTTTTCCTACGGTCAGACCGACGAGAAGGCACCCTTCGCCACCGCCGACTCAGACCAGAAACCTCCGTGGATGGATGGCACAGTACCCAGCAATGACCCGTCGACAAACGTACCGATTGACGGCCCCTCTGCGTACGGAGATTTGTCGGGCATGCAGAAGGCTCCTACGAGCAGTGGCAACCATGACCGACTGCACCACGGTCCATCTACGAACATGGATCTGTCAAGCTCTGCGGTTCACTACTCCAACGACTCGAAGACATACGCACCGCCGCCATATGCCCCACCGTCGGGGACACCAATCGTAGGAAACTCGACAGCTCCGGACGGCGCCGTCGGCAAGACCACTGCACCTTCCGCTTATGCACCTCCCTCAGGTCAACCACCCGTTGGAAAACATCGCCAACACGATAACCAGGTTATCCGAGCTGCTCATGTTCGTGCGCATGATGAGCAGGAGATGCAGCAGATGTTGCAATCTTTGCAGTACAAGTACGGCATTTACAACTCCGATATTGAGCCAGAGCATGAGACCGAATACTACTGCACATGTCCCATCCATCAGTATCAGATGCGCAAGTGGAATCGCTATGGTGTACAGAAGATGTGGTCTGAGGCCGTGATGTACCCCGGCGAGAAAGCTTATAATGACAATCCCAACAACACCCTCTTCACCTCGAACCCGTACAGGTGGCGAGTCATGTCGCCGTATGGGTACAGGCAAGTAACATGGGGCGGACCATCTCGACCGATTGCGTCGTATCACGCGCAGAATATCCATCAAACCATCAATCTCAACAACCAGCTGAACAAGGAAGCGCAGGAAAACATCGATGCTCGGGAACCAAAGCACAACATCTGGGCCGCTGATGACGTGCTCAAGGATGCCTTTTCTAAGTTGCAGGTCGACGACAAGAAGTCGGGCAGGAAGATGAGCGAGAAGGGCCCGATTGACACAAAATCACTCGATGCTTCTGCGGTTGATGGTGCAGCATCTCCAGCTGGCTCGGAGAAGCCTAAGGCTGGTCGGTTTGCGAGCTTTCGGAAGTCGATCGGCATCAAGTCTTCAGAGGAACGCTCCATCGCGAAGGTCGAGAAAGCTGTTGATAAAGGCAGGTCGCTCAGCGACCAGATCTTAACAGAAGAAAACGGGAGATGGCCAGATGATCAATGGCGCTCTCTAGTCTCCGCCTATCAGGAGCACATGGGAATGTCCGGAAAGATTGCTCACCTTCGCCAACACCAACCCATACAGTATCTTCATCTCCTCCGCGCTGGCTTTTTCGAACCAATCCCAGTGGCCTGGGCGAACCAGAACTCTAACCCGCTTAAGTTCTCTATCGAGGCGGCAGCTGGTTGGCGTGGTATCACGCCGGCGTGGCGAGGCTACGAAGACACGGCTGAGGAGCGATTGTACTGGGTTCTCAACCACCGCGAGGGCAGTGGCGTCGTTACACGGATGAAGCCAGACTACATCTCCGAGATGAACATGGCTCGTGACCGGATGGCGAAAGCTGTGGAGCCGCCGCCAATGTATTTCTCCGCCGATGATACCTGCCATCTCCAGCACACGTCTGAGGGCTACTCCAAGCAAGTCATGCCGCCACCGTTCAGACCGTTCGACCGGCCTGAGACGGCTACCGATGACACGATGATACTTCTCGACGTATCTGGCAGCATGGACTTTGACCCGGTGAGACCGGTATACGATCAGTACCTGATCACGCGTTGGGCTCGGTCTACGCAGCCGAAGAACAAGGACGTTGCAAAAGCTGTCATCCGTCGCTTTACTGATGCCATGGCCAACCATGATCACCTGTCGGCCGGCTACGATCTCACCACCTTCTCCGATCGCGCGACCTACATCGGCACCGTCAATTTCCGCAATCTGGACGCTATGTGGCGCAATGTCCGACTTGGAGGTGGCACCAGGGTGATGACCGGCTGGCAGAAGATCAAGGAACTGCACTTCCAGAAGCACTCCGAATCCGCTACCTACCATCCAGTATACGGGTGGCAAGCCGGTCCGGAGACGCCAATGCTTCGCCTCCTTCTTCTACTGGACGGCGAGGCGACGGACATGGATGAGTTCGAGCTGGATCTGCTTGGTCTCTCGTGGGCGCATGTCACCATCTTCCTCATCGGTGTGGACGGCTGTCCACATCATCATCGACACGCCAACGAGCTGCAGCGCATTAGCGACGTCAACCACCATGTGTCCTTTGTGGATGCGCAAGGTAATACGCCGGAGCGGTATGTCACGCACGAGCTGTTGAAGCGCCATTTGGGCTACGATATCCCGATCCAGGAGTTTCAGGCCATGGAGGAGCTGCCAGCTTATTCGGAGTAAGGGTACAGTAGTTTGTAAGATACCAGCGGCACATTAGCCATTACGCGAGCTTGTACGTTATTTCTCAGAATGCATCGGAAGATATCATGGCAGACCATCATCTTTAAAACGGCCATACAGCTTCATGAGATCAATTGCCCCGAACCTGACAGCATTACCAAAGTGTTGACATACTGCCTGAAAAGTAAGGCGGCGGTATTGTGGTGTCTCTTGATGCCACTTGCAATGGATTCACAGACTCTGAAGTACATACTCATCATGAACTTCGTGCCGCCGATTGAGTGAGACAGCATGGTCGTCGAACACTAGTTCCGAGGTTGCGAAGTCACAGGCATGTAGAGCTGCCAGCTTATGGTCAGGTACATGAGTATCGAGCTAAGGAAGGCTTGTGAGCGGTAACACCCAGCATGGCATGGATTTCTGGTGTGAGTGAGACTGCGTTCCTAATTTTTGCTTCGTACTTTGTTCCATCAGGTTGTTAGCGGTTCCCAAATCTCTCTCATGTCATGTTCAAACGCGCACACACCTGGCTTTAGTATCCGCAAACTAAACGGAGTCGAGACCCATGCTACCGCTCAGAGAAAGCGGTACCGAACCGGTGGATGATGACCCCACCACCGGCACCGGCATGCGTGATGACTGTAGGATTTAGCTAATCCACAGCGATGTCAGCTCAGTTGTTTCATTTGCTGGGGCTTGCGTCAGTTCCCGGTATCACTTTCCGTAAGCGCCAAGGCGTCGCAATTACTGTACAAATGATGGTGGCCGATGTCACCTCCATCTGCAGTAACGCAGTGTGATCAATCATGCTGGAGAACTCCTCCCACTCCAGGGCCGTGACGGCGGTGTTGAAAGGCCCCTCGCCAGCCTCGAAAGACACCTTCTGCTTCGTCCCAGTCACTGGGACTGAAGCTGCAAAAGGCAGGGGCCCCGCGAAGAGAGCCGTAAGGGCACATGTAACGCGAGTTCAGCATTTGAAGTCAAGCACTCTAAGTGCTACTCAAGACCTGCAGACATGGACCGTCAAGCCGTACATTCACCGCGATACTGCCGTCGCTATCAAACGGAAGACAAGACCTTCGCCTGCAGTGATGGGCAAGATTAAGCGTCGCACTGATAGTAGCAGCGAAGAGAGCAGTGACTCTGGTCCATCATCTTCTAGCTCATCTGCCGTTAGCGTTCCAACTTTGCCGGCCGGATCCCACCTTCAGGACCCGTTCTGGGTGGTTGCAGCTGACTATCAACCAGAGCTGCCTAGGATCTTCGCACACTACGTACAGAACATAGCTGTGGATATACCAGAGCTGGATGGGCCCGCCTCGAAAGGCCTGCTTCGCCGTAACTTGGTGAGTCTTGCCATGAACGCCGAAGATATCGTATGGATGACTGATCAGGCACTTGTTTCACCCACAGCTACCACTCATGATGACGGAAGCATCGGCCATGTATGCCGTGCTCCTCATGGGCGCTTCTCACTTCGCCGTGGTACAGCCTACAAAGAATGCTACGCTAGACCTACTACATCTGAAAGCCCGAGCGTTGACCGAAATCAACCTGGCGCTTGCCGACCAGAAGCGAGCAACCAGCGACGCTCTCATTTCCGCCGTCATGAAAATGGCTGCGTACGAAGCGATCTTCGGCGACTCAGCGACATTCGCAGCGCATATGAGAGGCCTGAAGATGATGCTGAAGCTGCGTGGTGGGTTTCCAACTCTCGGTCTCAACGGGCTGCTCGAGCGCATGGTACTCTGGGTCGACCTCAACGCTGCGTTCATTACCAGTATGGACAGGCACCTCATGGACGATGCGTTGCCGACCGCAGTCGTGTTCGAAGCACCTGACCCTTTCCACTTCGCCGGCATTCAGTAGCAAGTCCATACCGCCACCGTCTCCCACTTCTGAACTTCTTCCGCGGTTTCCGGAGCAGGGTCGTGTTGCAGGCGGGTTGCTCGATTTGGCAAAAATGATGTCGGCGGCTCATATCCTATCAAATGCTATCGAGCACGGCCCGAGCACCCTCATGATCGTGGGTAGCTGCATACACGAGGCGGTGCTCCTTGCGAGTAGCCTGTTCGTACATTCAGCCGATCATGGTTACGCCTCTCGTGCCACTACGCTTCCTTGGAGCGGAGTCTGTGTTGCAGAATGACACAATCGTCTTGAACAAGACCTTGACCTCCCCAGACTTCAACTTCGAGTCCGTTAGTATCGACTGGACAGTCTCGGCGAGGAAACCTAAGGAGATGCCTGCGTCGCAGTGAAGCTTCGCACACGGGAAGGGACGGTCATCCAATCGCTCAACCTCTTTACCTTTCGCGGAGAAACTTTTGGTGTCATCATGACTTACGATGAAAGCCTGCATGTTGATGGGTGGCGGCTGTCCTATCAGGAGGCCTTCATAGCGTAGCAGGCCCTTGGCAGGGAGTCCTGAGGAAGACGTAGGCCAGTCAGCCTTGGTGTTAGATGATCTCGAGCCAAGCCCGCCGCGCAGACCTTCGTAGATTGACCGAGACCGCACGCGTCTGGTAGGACTGGAGTTCGGAAGAATGTAGCGAGCCGCGCGGGCTGTCATGCTCACGTGCACCCACTGTCCCAGATGCAGAGGCTCGCCAAGTTTGACGTCGAGGCCTGGCATACACAGCGGCAACAGTTGGAAATCTGATCCCAGGCGAGCGAACTGCGGCAAACAGAAGAGGTGCAGTCGGAGCTCAGGCGAGGTGCGAACAACCGTATCCCATCGAGGACTTGTTAGTCGAACCTCAAGGACATTCCTAGTGTCCAAGTAGCTCAAGACAAGCTCCAGCAGCTCCGGCGTTGCGAACACCTTGGATACTGCGCATTCGGTGGCGTGACAAATGTGCGGCTTCAGCGATGGTCCAGATGCAGGATCTAGTCCGTCAGAGATGGAGGCTTTGCCACCGTATCGATGGCTCTGCTCGTCAGGTGCGGGAAGCCATCGAGAGCCATCTCTGCTTCTAACAGCAATGGGCTCTGGCCTCAGTACGGGTGCGGTAGTGGTAGTTCCACGGTCAGTGTCCGAGAAGCGGCGTGGTCGTTCGGCGTTCTGCTGTGCCAGCGTTGGTCGATTGCTCAGACGTAGCACACTGTTCAACGTCTCCAGAAGTGGATCGCTGACATCCTCGATGGTTGCATTGTCGGTCGATGCGCGCGTGTTCGCGCCGTCCATAATATGCTGCTTGCAGAGCGATCGGTACAACAGCTTAGGGTGAGCTGTAGAGTGCAACTGCAGGCTCTGATGTAGTAATGTTGTTCCTAGCCTGACTGTACATTTGACACATGTTATAGTTGAAGTGTTTGCACGGAAGTGTTTCTGCCTCACCTGCCTTCACATGCACGTCAACGTCCGCGTCGGTACTGCCGAGATCCGAAACGGCCCGCTGCCGATAGCGGGGCCCGCGATCAATCCTCACATGCCACTATTTACATGCTACCTTCGTGCCGAGACTCTGCTATTAACTGCTCTCTGCAGCAGGAGGATGAGGAGAGAAGACGACAGCAACTTGGTTGTTACGAAGTACGTGATGTTGTATCCGTGACGGCCTGTCGGGCTTTACGCTCGAGCATCGGTGCTCCCAGCCCCGCCAGCCATTTCCGCCAACAATTTGTAGGCTGGGAAGCAGCCAACCACTGCAATATCCGTCACACAATGTAAACAAAAGATGCCGACGCTGCGTCGAAGGAGAGTAAGTGTCGTCCTGTTTATCTACATCGAGGCACCATTATATCCGTTCGTCTCTCAAACACAACGTACTTTCGGAAGAACATCAACCCCCAAGTCCAGCTTCCATACGTTAGACGAACACACGACCCTACAGACAACCCCCCGTTTACTCGTTACCCAGCGCAATACGTATACACGTGTGCAATTCATACATCGCAATACCACACAGCTAGGGGACAAACATACACAAGGAAGGCGTAACGCCGCCCGCATACTGCAGCTCCGCGAGCACGACCATCGCCACTCGCTGCCGGCTCCCGAGCCCGCTCAAACACCAGGATGCCGGGCAACATTGTCGTCTTTCTGATCATCATCATCCTATTCATCGTACTGGCGCTGGTCGGCTTTGGCATCTACTGGGCACAGAGCGGCTTCAGGAGAGGGCGAGGAGGCGCGAGTGAGACGGACGAAGAGGGCGCGTAGGCATTTGATCAAGATGATATGACTTGCGATTGTGACTGTTGCATTTATGCGGCGCAGGGAAGGGTACAGCTCAGGAAGGCTTGTTCTCACTATGGTTTTGCGGTTGTGCTGCTCGTTTTCGGACAGAGTGCATAGCGTTGGCGGTCTGATCGGCAAAGCGGTGGTGTTCGGAATTAACGAAACGGCAACGCGAGCAATTTGTGAGCTGCATGAAAGACGCAATGACGTCGTGTTTGTATTGCGAGATACCCGCATTGGCTGCTTCGCTGTTGTAGCGAACGCTATTCGCCGCTCATCATGAATGTGTATACATTTCGCATCGCCAGCGCCTCCCATCGTCACATAGTCACACACCCGGACGCCGTGAACGCCGCTCATACAACACGTAACCACCCTCACACGATCTAGGCAAGAATCTAGCTTCGAGGCGAAATCAGCCAGCAGAGCTTGGGCCTGCTACGCCTTTGCTCTCGCCCGGCTTTCGCTTGTCACCGCTGCCGGAGCCGGTACTTGCGGCGCCGTCTTCCTCGTACAAGTCGTGCTCCTCGATGTAATTGACCACGGGCTCCGGGACGAGATATCTGATAGACATGTCTCGCCGACGGAAAAGCCGGATCTTGGTAGACGAAATGTCGTTTTGCACAAGTTGTTGGATGACGAAAATGTTGGATTTGTAGGTTTGGAGGGTGGAGAGAGCTTCGTCGATATCGGTGCCCGAGCGCTGCAATGCAAATCAGTATCGATGCCCGTTCGGTGCAGCATGGATATGCTTTACCTCCACGATGAAAGCGCCAAAGTTCCGCAGAATGTATTCAATATCTTTATCCGCCCACACGCCCGGTGTACTCATGGTCTGTATCAGATCCGCGCCGGCCAGCAACGCAATACGGCATTGCTTCCTGCCCTCCGGCGTCTCCACCCCACCCAACACCTCGTTGATCTCATGGTGGAAGTGATCCAGCACCTTCGCCGTCTCCAGGTACTCCTCATGCAAGGCCTCCCACGGGTCAACGCTAATCCACGAGCTCTGCGCGACCGCCAGACTGCACATGTTGATCCGGTGCTCGGCCTTGACGAGGCCGGTCTTTTTGTATGCGTCGCCGACGCAAGACAGGTATGCGCCCACCACTTCGAACTCGGTGTTGAAGCGGGCGTAGTCGGCGGCCATTTCGAACATGCGGAGGTGAAGGAAGGTGATGGGGCTGAAGGAGCCGCAGGCGATGAGCACGAGTGGTGTTCGATCGGGTGTTGTGATCCGTCGTCGTAGGCGTGAGTGTGGGAATGTGTAGTCGTCCAGAGACATGTCGCCGCGGACGTTGTCGGCGGCCGCCATGGTGGGTAGTGATAGTTTAGCTGATAGCGGAGGGTGAGTGTAATCTAGCAGTCCGGAGAGCACGATCTTGCGAAGCCGTCGTTGAGCAGAGAAGTTGCGGCGGATGGCCGGGCACGGATGGGAGGCTGCGAAAGACGCAGATACGGCGAGGCTTCGGCGCAGTGGAAGCCTGGAGGCAGCGACTGCGGCGCTGCGCAGTGAAGGCACTTTGAGAACGGTAGGGTAGCAGTCGATGAGTATCGAGAGTCCAGCGAGAGAATATAATGAAGCGGGCGCAGCGATGACCAAATCGTGAATTGCTTATTGATTCGTTATTTTGATGATGCCCGCCCGCCGGAGACCGCTCCATTCATCACTTTGCCGAATGGTAAAGAGTGGGATGCGCTGAAAAGGTGGGGTCGTCACCGGCTGCGTTGCCGGCCCACGACCTGCCGAAACGGAGGCAGGGAATCAGTCTGCTGCCGAAGACGGACGCATGCAGATATCACGACGTGAGAAGTGGACGTACAATACTGAAATGCGCCAAATCATGTAAGGACTGACATACTACAACTTCTCCCAGCTATCCTCTGCAGTATACGAGCGTGGAAGACAATAAGGCTGCGGTCAATCTGCTCAACATCAAGTGATCGTTCGAATCGAATAGTGTTACTTCTGTCAGCGACCGATGTCCAGTCCACGAAACTCCTTGTCTTTCCCAATGCGACTACTTCAGCATGTTGACAAGTGCGGTATAAGCCGTCTTCGGCTGGAAGTTGCTGAACAAGGTTGGTTTACTGCTAGATCTCCAGCTCTGCGAGTCGTCAACACCCCATTCAGTAATACCCTGGTCATGTGTCAGCCGGATCACGCTTCCTCGCACACGATGTCGTAGACCTACAATGCACTTGGGAACAGCTAGGCAGGCATTGACGACCTCTTCGTAGTCTGCGGTGGCTGCGCCAGCGATGTCAAGCTCTCTACACACGTTGTCAGCTTGACCCTATTGTGCATTCGGGTCACACGGTACGTACGTAATAGCGACTTCGCTCACACCAGAGTTCACCAGGACTTGCAAAGCAGCCTGAGTACCCGTGACACCGGCGCTAAGGTGAGATTGCGAGCCAATGCCATCGATAGGCACACCTTGGGCCAGCCACTTCTTGACTTGACTCGCCAGGCCGGTTGTCTTCGCATACGTCGCAGAGTCCAGGTTGAAGTCGTTGATGTACAGTTTTGCATACGGATCGGCCTTCTTCGCCGCGTTGAAAGCAATGCTGACATAGCTGGGACCAATGACATCGAGGAAGACATTGGATTCAAGCTGACCATTCTCGCCGAAGATCTCATTGACCACATCCCAAGCGTAACACTTGCCCTTGAAGTGACCTGCTACGTTGGCAATGTGATTTTGGAGGACGGAGACCAGAGTGGCGTTGTCACTGATGGCAGAGACCCAGCTAGGAAGCTGGCTGTGCCAGAGCAGGTTGTGGCAGCGAAGCGTCTTATTGTGCGACACGGCGTAGTTAGCGAGGTAGTCGCCGGCTGTGTAAGTGAACTGGTTTCGATTCGGCTCTGTGGCATCCCACCTGCACTAAGTTAGGCTTTGCTCCCACGACACGCACTCTCGGCCACTTACTTCATGCTGTTCTCAGGAGTCAAAGCACCAAAATCGGCATTGATTATATTCTGCGTTTGGCTGTTGCCTAGCGTGCCTTGATCACCGATGTTGCCGAAGTAGTGCTTGCCTTTCTTGACAAAAGCCTCGTTAAGACTGTTGGCTCCGCCTGTAGAGGTACCAGTGACACGAGGAGTCGTCGCAGTTGTGGCTCTCGCTTCGATTACCACTGGTGTGGGACCCTCGGCCTCCGGCTTTGCGTCTCTCTTCTTCTTTGGGGCATAGGGGCTGAGCTGGAACCACATCATGTCTTGCGTGCTGCGGAGAATTAGCGGCACCAACAAACTAGCGATGACAGTTGGGTCTCACCCATTAATGGGAACAGTGTGGCCGACATTGAGCGCGTAGATACCCTGAACGGTACCCAGTGGGTTCGCCGTGGTGACACCCCAGATGTCGGTTGTGTAGCCGGAGTGAGGGAAGTTTGCCTTCCTGGTCTGTGGCGCCAGGTAGTTGTAGCCGAAGACGCCAGTCCACTCCTTAACGGATTCGTTGTAGTTCGGCGGGTACAGTGTAGTGTCGATCGAACCGTGGTAAACCTGGAAACGAGGACGAGACCCTGTATAGCCTTGATACATGTTCTTTACAACATTCGTCCAGTACTGCGGTGTAGCATTGACCTTGCCTGAAGCGCAGGTAGAGTTCCAGGCATCGACTTGGCCAGAGCTAGAGACAAAGCAGCCAGCCGGTACGCCGGAATAGGCGGTAGCCGCAGCGAACAGCTCAGGGTAAGTAGCGGCCATGACATTGGTCATCATCGCACCAGAGCTGGAGCCGGTAACGAAGACCTTGGCGGTGTCTCCGTTGTGTTTGGAGAGAGCGTAGGTTACCATATTGGCGATCGAGTTGCTGTCTCCGCCACCGTTGTGGGTGAGAGATGCCTTCGAAGACACGTCCCAGCACGTACCACTGTACGGCGACTGTGGGTAGATGACAATGAACCCGTACTGGTCAGCCAGCTGAGCGTACGGAGATCCTTGGTAGTAAGCCTGTGCCGTGCCTTGGCAGTAATGGATGGCTACAATGATCGGAGGGTTTGCGGCTAGCTTGGTTGGTACATAGATGTACCTTGAGATAGTCAGTCATTGTTCGACACTGGAGCTAATAGCGCTGTCTGCAAGAACCCTTGGTAGCTCACATCAAAGTGTTAGTCGGGTTGCTGCCGAAGTTGGTGACCTGGGTCAACGCAGCGCGCTTCTCAAGCGGCGCAGCCTTGCTGCAGCCCAAGAGGGCGAGAGCAGCAGTGAGAAAGGAGGAACGCATCGTGTCAAAAGAAAGAACTTAACCGAACTGGACTGCACTGCAGCTAGAAATGGAGCAAACGGAATGAACAACAAGACTACAAGCTGACCGTCGTGAAGCGTGGTCGATTTATACGACTTTGATGTGTGTTCATCATGCGCAACCGCAATAGTGGAATCCGGTGTCAGATATATTATTGCTGTGCCTAGGTAATGCGTCAGGAAATTTCTCCGGACGTAGCGGTCAACGACTCGTCGAAATATGTCCGGCTAAAGACGTCTCGTATATCATACGACGAGATCACCAAAGCGTGGAGGAGGTTGCGCACGTGGCGACGTAGCATGATGGTGAGAGCCCCGTCAGTGTCACAGGCTCCGGGGTACAGCAGGTCCCAGATCATGTCTATCGCTAACACCGTCGCACCGCATGTTCTCACTAGTAGATTGCCCGTCTGTCCTCGTGCTGGCACAAGCGCAGCCCCATCAGTCTAGGTCCGAGGGTCAATATATATTGCGTCGAGTGCTTGAAACACCTTGGCACCATGGTCGCATTACAATGGGACACTCTTCTTCGGCGCCGGAGCTGCCCCCAACAGTCTTCTGAAGCTTGTCGCAGGACGTGTATACAACATCCAGCCAGGGTGGGTTGGATTCCTGTTCTCCTGCTAAACAAGAGCCATTCGATCCACACCTCAGTCTGAAGTCATGCAGCAAGTTCTACAGGGGTACGGTATCCACTCGGAGCGTCCCGCGCGGGAACACCACAGACCTCATCTGTGGAACTTAATATAGCCGTGGTTCTAGACTCACCAAATGCTCCGAGTGTGCCATGATACTACAACCATTCGTGCACAAGGTCTCATAATAGGGCAACGTCGGGTTGTCTCAAATTTGGCCCAAAAATATCTCAAACGTAAGTCACCTCCTGCATTGTAGACGCGTTCGTGATGTGAAGCTGCTGAACGTTTGAAAAGGTCAGCTGAATGCAAAGTTCATACCGCCGCTCGTGTTCTTCCGTGGTGGTCAGAGTCCGGAACGCGCGTCACGTCGTGGCCAAGCATAAACGTTTCACCAGAGTGAGGTCCATATCCACGTCATATACCAGACATGATATATCATACACGTCCGTATCTTACATGGCAGAGGTCTCGACCTTCGGCTGATCATGCCTCACAATAGCGGCGGCTCAAGCGTGCTATGAACGCAGCCTACTGCGGCGACCAAACCCACGTCCACCGCCCATGTGAACAATCTGCAGCTGACCGTATTCGTCGATTACTGGTCGCTCATCGCCAAACATTGTATATTGCTGGTTGTGACTCCCTTCCCTGGGGAAGCCGCCACTCTTCAACCAAAGTGCTTCCATCTCCTCACGCTTGCCAGCTTTTTGCTTTCCTTGCTTGATCCTCAGTTTCTCCAGGAAGACGTAGGCCGCATAGAAAAATATATCAACAGAACGTCAATTGCTAAATGTCGCAGTATGGAAAATAAGGCGTACTGTGACCACCAGCCTTTGGTCCCTTTATTTTCATAAAGTTGGTCATTTGGCGCGCTTGAACATGGCTCTCGGGCATCATCTCGCTCAACTCGCGACAAAATGCAGCTTGGCTGGTGCCAGACTTCTTGACATATGCCTTTACCTTTTTCCGAACATCATTGCAGCTATCGTAAATTGGGACCGTCTCATTCTCTTCATGGTCCAGATAGATGTCGGCAAGCTCGCTTGCCGTCACCGGGGTATTCTTTACTAAGGATGACTTGGGGCTTTTCTTGCAATCCTTCTTAGAGTCGACTAATCTGTACGTCAGTTCTGGGTTAATCTGAGTTCTGCTAACTTACCCTTCGGCCTTCTCTGAGGAGCCACCGCGTTTGGGTCACGCTCCTTAAGAGCCATCATGCCGTTCGATTGCTGCTTCTAACGAACAAAGTCCACTTTTCGGCGATCACGTCACAGATTATATGTTAATCACAGCGATAGTGTGGCGACGACGGGTGAAAGCAACAATGAAGAGACCACAAACATGCCGAAGTAGTTCTTCTCCTCATCGCTGCTGCGCGTCAATAAACTGACGTCAGCGGCACAGACAATGGAGCGCGCTTGGAGACGCAGTCACGTGACTATGGAGACACCGTAAAGGTTGGGGCTCCTTCCATACTCTGTTGACTTGTTTAAGCGCAGTGACGCCGTAGAAGCCCTGAGCGCCGCCAGTATCTCGAAGGTCGTGTGTAACTCTTATGTTGGATTCTCAATCGAGTGGATAGAAGGTCTCTCGGCGTGCATATCAAGGTGGTTACAGTAACCCAGCTGTCTGGTGAAAGCGCTTCCTCAGCACGGTGTCACACATTTGTTACCTTGTTCGCCATCACAGTGACTCCCGGATGAACAAACTGTTGCTGTGGCCTCCAGCGGCCTGTGCCTATCCATTAGGCCACTGCCACAGATGAACACATCAGCGATTTGGACATCATGCGGGGCATCGTTCAGTACGTCATTTGTAGACCGCAGTGCAAAGCATAGTTGATATACGGACATAACGCAAGGATCACTTCCTCTTCGTTCTTCACCCTCGGCATGCTCTCTGCCTTGAATCGCGCAAAAGTCATCGTTTCCCAATTCAACACAAGCGTAACTGCGACATCAAATAAGATCGCCACATCATCGATTGTGACCGCTCGAACATACACTGCCACGTCGACCGCAGCCATGACGGACACATCAACCTATAAATTCGTAGGTATTGTGTCGTGCAGTATGACCGAGCCGCATGTGCTTACGCTGTTCCAGAACCATACTATGCTGAGGGTGAAAGACCCACAGAAAAGTGTTGCATTCTACAATCACCTGGGCATGAGCCTGGTCAATAAATTCGACTTCCCAGAGAACAAGTTTGCGCTCTACTTCCTAGCTTTCGACTCGCCCAAGGCCGCCTCGCATGGCAAGCACTGGACGGACAGGGAGGGGATCGTAGAGTACGGCATCATCGTTGATAAATCTTCCTTTGCTTGAAACTTTGCTGATGGTGGCACCCACCACTTTGCAGATTGACACACAATTACGGTACTGAGGACGACCCGAACTACAAGCCGCACAATGGTAACAAGGAGCCGAAGGGATTCGGCCACTTGTGTATCAGTAAGTGAGACGAAGGCAGCCGTTGCATGTATCTAGCGAGCTCTGCTAATTGTACGCTCAACAGGTGTGGACAACATACAGGTGAAAGCCGCCAGGTATATTTGACTATACGTTCATGCGCTGACAGCAACATACAGGCGGCCTGCAAGCGCATCGAGGATGCTGGTAGGTATCCAATGACGAGGGAAGTCGCGTGGCCGTGTGAAACACTGCTAACGGTTACACCCAACACGTTCCAGGCTACCGTTTCCAGAAGAAACTGACAGACGGCCGGATGCGCCACATTGCATTCGCACTTGATCCTGATGATTACTGGGTCGAGATCATCTCACAAAATCCCGTCGATCAAACAGAGAACGTTACCACAACCGACGTGTCAACCTACAGGGAGAATCATTCGATGATTCGCATCAAGGATCCTGAGGTGTCTCTCAAATTCTACCAAGACATCATGGGCATGAGGCTCATGCGGACAAACGAGGCCAAGGAAGCGGGCTTCAACCTTTACTTTCTCGGGTATGGACCGCCTGCTGGCGATAAAACTGCGAATGGCGTCAATCCAACAGCAGAGCGAGAGGGCTTGCTTGAGCTAACCTGGAATTATGGCACGGAGAAGGAAGAGGGCAAGGTCTACCATGACGGGAACAGCGAACCTCAAGGGTTTGGTCACATCTGCGTCTCTGTCGATGATCTTGAGGCGGCTTGCAAGAGACTCGAGGAGAAGGGTGTCAGCTGGAAGAAGAGACTCACGGATGGAAGGATGAAGAATGTTGCGTTTGTCCTGGACCCTGACGGCTACTGGATCGAGATCATACAGAACGAGCGCTATGGCAAGCCTCCAGGGCAGTATTAAGGTTCATTCGAAAGTTTGTGTCAAAGGCCGATGGCGTTCATTGACCAGCCAGTCTTCGCAGCTTGTAAAGCCGTAGTAGAATATCGTGAACAACATCATTAAGCTGTATCCTCGTACGGCCAAGACATAGTCCGTCATTGGCAACACGACTATGTGTGTACCAACAAGACGCGCGACTATTTGCATTCATGGATCGAGGAGGTCACTCTTCGATGCATGTTTCAAACCTTTCGTTATGGCGGCAGTGCTAACATGCAGGCCGCAGAGCCTATCTCCACAGATCCCAAGATTGCGTTTGCAAAGCGACATGGCACTTTCCCATATGGACTCAGGTCGTCATCAAGTAGAGCTTCAGAACAGAAGGGTTCAACAAGCGACTGAATTGCTAATCGCGTCTGCGGCACAATGTTACTCGTTCTCGTTCTCCTGTTGGCCACGTATAGAAGCTGCAGAAGCAACAACTATTATTGCCATTCAGCCGGCTCGGCGGAGCGTTCCCGACTCGGCCGAGCGTGAAGACGCGTCAGGAAAACAGGTGAGGATGGTCGTCTGCCAGACGGAACCGAGCAACAAATACTACCGTTTAGACTTGCGATCTGAACAATGTGGCTAGCTAGAGGAAATGAAAAGGACTCTGGGCGAAAAGTTGCCTCCCGAGCCGAAATTAGATCGCATGGAGTGGAGAAGGTTAGGACGCGGCCGGGTAGCGGCAACCCAATCTCAATAAGAACAAAGTCGCAAGCCACGTTTGTGTTGGCGTACAAGCACTAACGTCTCCAAGGCCGATGCCTTTCAACTGTCTCGGCAAGTAGAGCCGTGTCGAGATGCAGAACGGTGTACGAGTCCCGCTCTTAATTTGAGCCTGACGTACTCCGCGCGGGAGCTGCGCTTTGCATATCCACAAAAGCTGTCACTTCCCACACGTCTATGACAAGCTGGGCCTGCGACGGGTACCTGCAGTGTACCTGCATAGTACCTGCAGTAGCAAAAATAGCGCGCCTGAATCGTAGTGTCGATGTCTCTCTGTGCAGTCGGGGCGGCCAAAGCATGGTAGCTGCAGGCAATTCTTTCATGGAATGCGACGACTTCGCTTTACGTTGAAGGACCGCTCCTGACGACTGTTCTCCTACACGCGGTCAGCCCGAAAGCGCAGTAACACGTTGCAAAACGTCCCGAACTGGCCCGCAACTTGGCAAGAGAGTACGTATACAACTCAAGAGCGCGAGCCAAGAACGAGCCTTCGACTTCTGGAAATGGTCAAGGATACGATGCTGACGGTGGGTCAGTCACTTTCAGCGGCTGCGTTTCTTGGCTGGTAATAAAGTATCGTCTATAGAACCATCGCTGCTTTCGATATTTCCGCGTCTGGAGAGCTTGAGCGATGCTTGTAGAATCTCAAACAACGTCCGGCTACAGTATTGCTACGCTAATTGTTCAGACTGAAAGAGCAATACATACCGCTTCGCTGATGCGGCAATCCTTTGCCGAGTCCCGCTCACTGCCGCCTGACCCGCGTAAACGAGTTCCCCTTTCTCAGAACGAGCAAGCGGATCACTCGTAGTAGGAACATCCATGCCGAAGAAATGTGGGCCTCTTGGCCTATTCGAACGGACATGAAGTTCGATATGTCCACAACAGCATTCTTCTCAACATCGATGACGTGCGAAGGATAGGATGCCGGAGAGCCGTAAGTTCCAATTGTCTACGGGTCGATGATCCCTCCGCAGCCGGCGAGGAAGGGTAGTCAACAGGATCCGCCACCAGCCTTCTCGCGGAGCCGCGAAGTATCACAGACTTGGCGGCGAGTGATTGACAAACGATATAACAGGCCTAGCATAGTCGACAAAAGTTTGTTCATAGATATGCACGTTGTCGAGGAGGAGAAGTGGAGGTTCGAGGTATTCTTCCTGCTTCATACCCCGCATAGTGGCGAAAGCGTGCTCAAGCAAGGGCGAACCTTGCTGAATGTACAGTCGTAATATCGTTGACTCGCGGGCTTAATCTCCTGAGCTACTTTGTCCACAGTTGTGCACAGTACGGCGCGGCAATACGGAAGCACACGCGTACGACTGGGTCAGCCTTGCGATCGCGCCACCACAATCAATGGCGGTGGGAGGCCTGCGTACTCCCGCGCCGGCGTCGCCACCACGTCTCGTGATTGTTGCACAGAGCTGTCAAACCTTGGGACAATGGCTACACCACAGTACTACAGGACATGGTCCAATTCGTCGACGACGCTCTTGCTTGCATGATGGCAAAGTGGGCTGGAAGAAGTCGGGGTTGATGACAGTAAGAACCAATACACTAAACCGACAGAGACTTGTCGCGTCTCTCGACTAGGCGGCCTCGTCCTGCGACTGGGAACACCGGCGCTTCGTCGTTCGCCTACAGACACGCGACCATGCAAAACAGCCTGCTTTAGGGAGGGTCATTCTAGACTAGTTAAAAACAGGAATCAGGGAGCGGCAGCTAGCCATATCGCGACAGCGGCAGACGCAGGTACGGCTTGCTTCTGACGAACCACAACCGTTGACCAAGCCTCAAGCGTCGGGACTCGGAGACATCGCCAACGGCCACTACTCGACATCGCGTCTCGACTGGATCGACGGGGCGCCGCACTGATGCACGTCTCACATGGGAGTGGAGGCACGCCCTTGTCACCGGCCGAAGATAGGAAGTATCATCCAGGGGCAATCTCGTCTACCACTATGCCCCTTTCGTCTCATCACGGACCTCATTCAACGGTTGATGGCACCAAATGGAGGCTGCGCTCGGCGTCTAACATAATGTAGGTGTCCGACGGCTCGAGACAGCCACTCTCCTTCCCTCCATCTCTGCATGCTTTGCGTGTTGTACGCATAATTTCTCTCGCTATCTTTCTTTCTTTCGTGCAGACACTGGCCTCACTCGCTACGGGCCTGTCGTCTCGCATCACACTCGCTAACTACGCTTCGCGATTTCTTCACATACCCCTAAGTTGGGGATTTACACATTCGTTGGCAACTAGTTTGGGTTTTAGTAAACATGAGGGCTGCAGTGTGCGGCCTCATCCTCTTGGGAAGTGCAGTTTCGGCGCAACACGGAGCGCCAGTCAAGAATGAGTACAATGCTGCGATTGGCAGGATAGTAGATGAGATCAAGAACCTGCAGGAGGAAGAGCATCACGGCAGGAAGGGCGGGAACAGCTGGGGTCATACTTTCGGCAATATCGGTCGTCCATGGGGCAACTTTGGCAACTGGGGAGCACCGAACTGGCCGTGGAACCATGACAAAGATGAACACTCGAGCTCAACAAGCTCGACGCATGAATCATCCACCCAACGCGTGTCGCAGTCATCTTCCACGTCCACATCGAGCTCAAGCAGCGTATCGAGTTCGGCTACCGTCGACCCTGTCACTGCATCTACCTCGACGACTTCTTCCCACAGCATCACGAGTGCGTCACCTACAACTTCCGCGTCCTCCAGTCCAGTTTCTTCGTCTAGCAAAGTGTCTTTGTTAACATCTGGCGCGTCCGGAACGGGCAAGTCGTCGAATGCTACCTCCTCAAGGCCTCTTTACTCCAACTCAACGACGAACAGCTACGGTGGCGCAGCCCAAAGTTCGCCATCAACCACCCCGGTCGTATTGGACCCCACGACCACGCCAGTGAACGGGGGCTCGAACCCTAGCTCAACACCAAATGGTGAGACGACCCAACCTGCTGTAGCTCCTGCGACTCCCGTGAACGGAGGCTCGTCAACCAGCTCTCCAGCTGCAGGTGCCGGTGCAGGCTCGTCAACCGCTGGTTCCCCTGCCAATGGTGCCTCGTCCCCTAGCTCGCCGTCCAATGGAGAAGGCTCACAATCCGCTGCTGCTTCCGCGACCACAGCAAATGGAGGCTCTAGCCCCAGCTCTCCAGCGGGGAATAACGCTGCAGGCTCATCAACGTCCGCCGGCACGCCCGCAAACGGTAATAGTAGCCCAAGCGTGTCCTCTGGAGGTTCGTCCTCTGACCCAGCAGCGTCATCTGCCGCACCAGCAAATGGGGGCAGTGGCGCGACCCCAAGCTCGGGCAATGCAGTCGCTGGCCCCTCTTCCTCCACAACCGCGGCAGCCAACGGCGCCAGCAACCCTAGCAGTTCGCCTGCGAACGGTGGTAGCAGCTCGACGTCTTCTGCCGCTGACCCTGCTTCGAATGGTGGCAGCGGCTCCAACCCAGCTTCTCAAGCCTCCGCCTCTGGTGTTGTTTCGTCAAGCGCTTCAACTTCTAATACTAATGGCCAAAATGGCTCGCCCTCTTCCGCTAATAATGCCGTGACGAACGGTGGACGCAGCAGTTCTAGCTTGGTTTACGTGTCATTGAGCAGCACCGGGAACGGCGACCTTTCGACAACTCTCAGCGCGGTGCCGTATGGAACTTACACGCCATCCGATTACACCAGCAATGGAGCTCCTGTTCAAACGACTGTGATTACCACAACCACAGTCACAACTTACACGAGCGTCGGACCGAATGTGCAGACCACGACGTCGGATGGCAAGACTGTTACTGTCACCGCCGGCACAACAACTGCCACGATCACCCAGACGGTCACAACAACCGCAACAGTGACGACACGACCAGCGTCGACGACGTCTTCGACTTCTGGCGCAGGCGCGAGTGACCCGACCCAGAGCAGTCTCAGCTCCTCGGTCAGCAGCTCTGCAACATCTGCAGTAAACGCAGCGGCTACATCTTCTTCGGTGTCGAGCGGAGTTCAGACCACTGTGATCACCACTGTGACAACCTACACCAGCGTTGGACCGAGCACGCAGACCATCACGTCCGGTGGCTCCACTGTGACCGTGACTGCTGGCACGACGACTGCAATCGTCACCGAGACGGTCACGATTACAGCGACAGTGACCACACAGCCTGCGTCTTCCACTGGTCTATCTTCCAGTGCTGGTTCCAATGACCCTGCCACGAGCGGAGTTCAGACCACGGTGATCACTACCGTTACCACCTATACGAGCGTTGGGCCAAGCACACAAACAATCACGGCTAACGGGACTACCGTTACCGTCACCGCTGGCACGATCACCGCAACTATCACTGAGACCCTCACCACTACGGCAACCGTGACCACACAACCTGCATCTTCGACCATTTCGTCTTCTTCCACCTCGAGCACCGCTTCAGCGGGCTCTTTGTCAACTACAAGTACGTTGCTTTCTACTTCTATTTCCTCTTCTTCATCCACGGGCTCCTTCAATTCGACTGTTGGGCCTGTGAACGGTCCCACTGGATCCTCCTCGACGACCAGCCAGACTACCACAAACGGTCCATCGGTATCGTCATCCTCGGGCACAAGCCTCTCCGGCTCCAGCAGCAGTACCGTATCTGGTGACCCTTCCACCGCGTCAGCGTCAGTATCGGGCCCCGCTTCAGCATCGGCCGCCGGAAACACCACGGTGAACGCAGGACCGTCTGGCACGAGCTCAAGCTCGACCGCGACGTCCTCTGGCGTGTTATCCGGCAGCCCGGTCCTGTCTGGCTCTGGAGCGTCATCTTCCTCTAGCACTGGCTCTTCGATCGCTTCAAGTGTGGTGTCTGGCAGTGCCACCTCAAGTGGACAGCTATCCGGTGGAAACTCGACTGCCTCAGCAGGCCCAACAAACTCTGCTGGAGGCTCGACCGGCGCATCAACCGGCGTAACCGCCTCAAGTGCTACGTCACTGTCGTCTGGCTCATCAACCAGCGACCCAAGCTCCTCGCTCGTTTCCAGCTCAGCATCCGGCAGTGCTAGCTCGAGCGAACAAGTCTCTGGCAGCAATGCGATAAGTTCTGCAGGACCGACGAGCTCTGGTGTAGGCTCGCTCGGCGCCTCCAGCGGCGCTGTTTCCACGACTTCCTCGGCGACGTCAAGCCCAAGCGCGACATCTACCGCGACACCCGCAAACAACGTTGTCTGCCCCGCTTCCAACGGTACCGACTACTCTAATGGTAACACCACGTACTCGATCAGCTGTGACCAGACTTACGGTGGAACGGTCATCAATTCCACGAGCAGCGTGTCTACGAAGCGTGATACTGTCACAGTGAGTTCCTGCATGAGTGCTTGCGATGCTTTGGAAGCTTGCGTTGCTATCACTGTGACTTCAACGACGTGCACACTCTACAGTGATGTTACCGGGCTTACTACACAGGTTGGAACGACTGCTGCACTAAAGGTCGCAAGCAATAGTACGACTACTTCCGCTCCAAGCTCCGCTACGACTTCGGCATCGGGTACTCTGGGCTCAGTGACAGTTTCCGCAACGTCTACTTCGGTGTCTGGCTCGTCTACCTCAGTCGTAGACTCCGCTTCCGGCATTTCCAGCTCCGTGTCAAGCTCTGCGCCAGCAAGCTCGAGTTCGTCGGCAACAACTGGCTCCGTGACAGACAGCTCAAGCAGCGGCTCCGTTTCAGGATCAGTGACCACTACAGGAACAGAGACCACTAACGGTAGCTCGATCACGACGACACCCGCTGGGTCCGCCACAACGACAGCGAGTCTGACGGGCTCTGTGTCTTTGGGTAACACGAATGCGAGCGTGGCGACTTCATCCAGCGCCAGCGGCACCGGTGCCTCTTCCTCATTGGCCTCTACTGATCCCACAAGCCCCTCCAGTAACGGTGTTTCTACACCTGCCACCAGCTCGACAGCATCTGGCACAGCGTTGATCACATCGTCTGCGAGTGACATTAACGACACCACTGCCAGCCTCCCGACGGCCACCGGAGCAAGTGGCTCGGTCTCAGGAACCGCCGGCTCGACTGGCCTTTCCTCTTCGCTCTCGGTCGCCTCATCCTTCGCTACCGCAAACGGGACGGGGACTAGCTCCCCGACTGCGTCAGGAGCCACTAGCTCATCTACCGCCAGCGCCGACCCAACGGGCATTGCAAGCTCTTCACCCTCAGCCAGCACTTCGCCTACGTCGAGCGCCGACCCATCTGGACTTACGTCCTCCGTGCCGGTGTCTGCATCAGTCAGTTCTTCTTTGGACGCCGGAAACAGCAGTACTGCTGCCTTCCCCACCGCTTCAGGATCGAGCAGCTCGCTTACTTCGACCGCCGACCCGTCGGGCCTTACCTCCGCCGCGCCGGTGTCCGCGTCAGTCACCTCATCCTTCAACGGCACCGACAGCACTCCCGCTGTGTTTCCCACCGCATCAGGATCGAGCACGATTTCCGGCTCTGCATCTACGACTGCAAACAGCAGCATCACGCTACCAAGCGATACAAGCTACACCACCTTTGTAACGTAAGTACTCCTGGCGCCATGCTTCAATGTATCTGTTCTGACATTCGTCCGTAGCACTTGCACCACGAATGGGTCAGCCATCGTAGAAACAGTCTCCGCCCCAATCACTAGCTCAGACCCTACTTCGAGTGCCAGCGGCATCCCGACTGTTTCTGCCAACACAACCGGCTTTGGTACAGCGCTTGCAACAGGAGTCTCTAGCACTATCTCTGCATCGGCCAACGGCACAAATAACTCATCAGTGACTGCCGGACCCACGGAGACGAGCTACACCACGTAAGTACAGTCGAATGCTCATTCCCTTAATGTACGCTGCTGATTCAGCTTCCAGATTCGTGACTACGTGCACGACCAACGGGACAGCGGTCATTGAAACTGTGTCGGCTCCGGTCACGGGCTCAAACGATCCGACAACAGCGAGCGCGACGCCAACGATCTCTTCCAATGGTACGACCGGCTTCGGTACCGGCGTCCTTGCTACCGGCGTCTCCAGCACCGTCTCGTTGTCAAGCAATGGAACCAACGCTACGCCGTCAGGCACCGGCCTCGTAGGAACGGGAGCTTCGAGCACCCTGTCGCCATCTGCCAACGCCACGACTGCTGCGCCAACAACTACCTCATCGGTGTCGGAGACGAGCTACACAACGTATGAAGCAACTCCCGCTCCTCTACACTTTTGCAGCACTAACATTGCTTTAGCTTCGTGACCACGTGCACAAATAATGGGACAGCTATCGTTGAGACCGTTTCCGCGCCTATCACCGGATCCAACAGCACCGCTGTTGCTGACCCCACAGCTATTGCATCTGGGACAGGTGTTGCTTTCAATTCTGCGAACGCTACGTCCACGTCAACGAAATACAACGGTACTGTCACTGTTGGTCCAACAGCTGGGCCTACGGGCACTGGGACATCAGGCAGCTCAGCCAACACTACCTCTGCCTTGGCTGTGAATGCGACGACGAACGGCCCTGCGACCAGCACATCGGTCTCTGAGACCCTATACACCACCTTTGTGACGTGAGTTCTTCGACTCCTTGCCTTCACGACCATGCTAACCTCTACAAAGCACTTGTTCGGTCAATGGGACGGCTACCGTTGAGACCGTCTCAGCACCAATTACGGGCCTGAGCAACAACTCGATCGCCAGCCCTACAGGAAGCACTTCAGGTACTTCAGGGTTACCAATCAATAGCGCCAATGCCACAGTCACGGCCTTCGATCCTGCAACTAGCACATCGGTCTCCGAGACGCTGTACACTACTTTCGTGACGTGAGTTCCTTCACACTGAGCCCCCGAGAACTACGCTGACCCCAATCTAGCACCTGCTCTGTCAATGGAACTGCCACTGTTGAAACAGTCTCAGCGCCGATTACGGGAGTGAGCAACAACTCGATTGCCAGTCCTACAGGCAGCACCTCAGGCACTTCAGGTCTACCAGTGAACAGCGCAAATGCTACCGTCACTGCTTTTGATCCTGCGACTAGCAGTTCGGTGTCTGAAACTCAATACACCACCTTTGTAACGTAAGCAACGCTTGATATGCTAACAACCCTTATCGCTGCTGACAGTTTGCAGGACGTGCACTACCAATGGATCGGCCGTTGTGGAGACTGTCTCCATGCCAGTCACCGGGTCCAACAGCACTGTTAACGCCGGACCGACAGCTACTGGCACTTCAGGTCTTCCGATCCAGAGCGTGAATGCGACCACCACTTCCGCAGGTCCCACAGCGACTGGTACATCTAGCACCACCGCTGCCAACAACACTCTGTGCCCGGCACTCAATGGCCAAGATTACACTGACGGCAATGTGACATACACCGTCAGCTGCGACCAGACCTACGGCGGTGTCCTCATCAATGGCACGACAGTATCCAAGCGCGCTACGCCCAGTGTCAGCTCTTGCATGTCCTCTTGCGACAGCAACGATGCCTGCGTGGCCTTCACCGTTACTACCACCGGATGTCAACTGTACAGCTCCGTGACAGGCTTGTCCTCGGAGCAAGGGTCAACCTCTGGCGTCAAGGTTTCCAGCAATGCTACAACTAGCGCA
The DNA here is from genome assembly GCF_000338955.1 of Baudoinia panamericana UAMH 10762. Lineage (NCBI taxonomy): Eukaryota > Fungi > Ascomycota > Dothideomycetes > Mycosphaerellales > Teratosphaeriaceae > Baudoinia > Baudoinia panamericana. The sequence goes on from NW_006911258.1 coordinate 145,574, forward strand.
TCGTCGGCCAGTGTCAGCAGCACGGGAACCGCAACCGGCAGCGCCAGTGTCAGCAGCACGGAGACCGTCACCGGCAGCGCCAGTGACAGCAGCACGGAGACCGCAACCGGCAGCACCAGTGTGACGACCTCCAGTGATTCGTCCAATACGATCACAACGTCGACGTCTGCGTCTGCTTCTGCGGGCACAGGCAGCTCTAGCCTTCCAACCGACAGTCTGAACTCCACGGCTTCCAACACATTGACCGCCTCGACTGTGACCTCGTCATCGTCCTCAGCTAACACTGGAAGCACAGGAAACTCTACCTCCACTACTGATGGTGTCAACACCGGCAGCTCGAGCATCCCAACTAGCAGCGTGAATGGAACCTCGGCGAGCTCATCAACACCCTCAACGACTGGCTCATCTTCGACAGCTGATCCCGCCAACACTGGAAGTGTGAATGGAACCTTGACGGGCTCGTCCGCTCCGTCAAACACAGGCTCCTCATTGACAGCCGACCCTGCAAACAACTCGTCCGTGAGTGGATCAACATCCCCAACCGGCTCTGCAAACGCAACTGGCTCAAGCGACCCGTCAAACGCCAATGCAACCGCTGGCGCCCCTCCGAGTGGCATAACTGGCGCACCTTCGTTCAGCTTTTCAATCCCCGCTGGTCCAACGGGTACCGGTGCTGGCGGCGCCCCAGCCTACAACTTCAGCGTACCGGCAGTTCCGGGCTACAACGTTACGTCCAACTACCTCTACGTTCCGACATCGACGTTATGCAATGGCTGGCCATGCCTCCCGAGTCCGACCAACCCTGGAGCCGCCACCACCACAGCGCGTGGAGGTTCTTTCGGAGGCAATCAAACCACCTCAGCTCCGAATGGCACTGTCACGACGCTTTCACGATCGTCAAGCACGAGCACAACGCCGTTCACCTGTTCGTCAGCCCCGACAGCAACTGCAACATGTGTCCCATGTGCTGGCCAACCCTTGGACGACCCCGACAATTTCTGTGGCTACACTGCGGAGGACAACTCATACGAGGTTATTCCGCAAACCTGTGTTGTCAGGGAGTACTTCTTCGAGATTCAGAACACCACTATCTCTCCTGACGGCATCGAACGTATCGCGCTTGTCGTGAATGGCCAAATGCCGGGCCCTGCCATTACTGCCAACTGGGGTGATACCATTGTCCTCCATGTCACCAATTCCCTACAGAACAACGGCAGTACCATCCACATGCACGGTCTGCGACAGAACTACACCAACGAGTTCGACGGCGTTCCTTCCATCACGCAGTGCCCAATCGCACCAGGCGAGAGCATGACTTACACCTTCAGAGCGACCAACTACGGTACTTCATGGTGGCATTCTCACTTTTCCCTGCAGGCCTACGAGGGTGTCTTCGGACCTTTGATCATCAACGGACCGAGCCACATCGAGCAAACCTACACCGACGACCAGACCATTGTGCTGCAGGATTGGACGCACGTGCCAGTCAATGCGATGTTCGACGCCGCCGAGGATGTCGGTCCGCTCCCTCAGAATGGACCGCGGACTGTGGACGGAGGTCTCATCAACGGTATGAACGTCTGGGGTCAAGATGGTGCCGCCGGCACGACAGGTGAACGCTGGCAAATGAGTGTAACCGCTGGCCAAACTTACCGCCTTCGCATAATCAACAGTGCGATCCAGTCCACATTCGTCTTTGGAATCGATGGCCACGAGCTTACAGTCATTGCCGCCGATTTCGTACCGATTGTGCCGTACACAACCAACACTATCATCATGACCAACGGCCAACGTTACGACGTCTTGGTCACGTTCAACCAGGCCCCAGGCAACTACTGGATGCGCTCTGACAGTCAGCAACTCTGCGGTTCCATGACCGCGTGGAACAACGTCATGGCCATTGTGAACTACGACACAGTCACCCCGGCTGTGCCAACTTCCACAGCACACAGCTATGTTGCAGGGTGCTACGACGAACCAATGGCCAGTCTCGTCCCCTACGTCGCGCTTAATGCCGGTACACAACAGGACCAGATCTCCGAATCAGTCAGCATCGGCGCTGCTGGCGGCACACCAAACTTGTACAAGTGGACACTCAATGGCGTGTTCTTCCAGGGTGCGTGGGCTGAGCCGACGCTCGTTTCACTCGTCGAGAACAACACCATTCCTACGGTCTCTGGCGACCTGGCCATTCAGGTGCCCGACCTCGGCGAGTGGGTTTATGTCGTGATCGAGTCTCCATTCATTGGCGTCCCACATCCGATCCATTTGCACGGTCACGACTTCTACATCCTCGGCCAGGGCGTTGGCTCGTACGACAGCTCGGTCGCTTTGAACCTCGTCAATCCACCACGTCGTGACGTCGCAGTCATGCCTATCGCTTCCGACGCGTCTCAGGGTGGCTACTTGGTCATCGCCTACATAACCGACAACCCCGGTGTCTGGTTGCTGCACTGCCACATCGGCTGGCATGTTGCTATGGGTTTCGCGCTGCAGATCATCGAAAACATGGAGAACATCGCATCGACAGTGACGGACTCATGCTTGATGCAGGACACTTGCACAGCATGGGACTCGTACGCAGTAGCGAACAACGACGTCGACACCACCGACTCTGGTGTGTAATCGGTGCGCTTCAGATAATGTGTATGGCCGTCCCTTGCTGTTCGATACCCATCCTGCGGACAGCGCCACCACGACGACCTGCCGTACAGGCTCACGACGAAATGGGAGCGCTTGATTAGCCTGACAATGGGCATCCTGGCATCCGGTGTCGATTCGATTCTACCGTGTGCACTGCGCAATATGCTGTGGCGCGGTGCATGGCGCTTGGCGGTCTCCTTGACAGTATTAGAATGGGCATTATGACGAATCTACTTGTATAATCGCGTGAACGGCACTTTACCGCCAATGGATATTGTACATAGCATACAACAAGCGATCATTTTCAATACAGATATTTCATGTATTTCCTGTTGACCTACCTCCTCTACGTATCCATTCATAATCCACAACGTGCTCACCTCTCGCTTTTTGCTCGCCATCGGCGTTCTTCCTGTGACGGAAGAAGCCGCCGAAGTGGAGATTGGGCGCACTATTGAGTCTACCTGCCTTCTGCATCTACAGTCCCTCCTTCCTACACTCAACCCTGAACAACACCAGACAGATTTCATTTTCTGTCACGTCTATGTACGCTCGTTAGTGGCACTCGAAACAGCTCACATTCTTGTGAGTAGCATTGCGCACAGCATATGCTGTGCTAGGTGAGAGACTGCGCTCTGCCATTCTCACGTATCCCCTTTCCTACTCGGTACCGAATCTTGTGTTCTGAACTCCAGCATGGCATCCAGCTCTTCTGTTGATCCGTCTCTGCCTCGTCTGGAACCACTCTTCGACCCTTTCGACTCGCAAGCCGAGTCCGTGGCTTTGCAGCAGATAATTCAACTGCTCGGCCTCCAAAATCATCCGGAAGGTGGCTACTTTGTCGAGACGGACCGTGATGCTCTTCGCATTCCAAGCCCTTTCGCTCTGACAAGGACGGACCCTACAGCTGACATTCTTGTCGATACCCGGAGTGCCATGACAACCATCCATTACCTTCTAACACCCAAAAGCTCCCTAGGCCACTTTCACCGCAACAAAGGCCGTACTGTGCATACGCTGCACAAAGGACGAGGCCGCTACGTCATTATCCATGCGGACGAGGCTGCCTCATCCTCGTGTCCTGGCGGGTATGGTGGGAGTCAGAGCTTGACCGAGGAGCAACGCTGGGTCGGCAAGGCGCGCGTGGAGACTTTCATCGTGGGCCAGAATGTTCTGGCAGGCGAGAGGTTACAGTGGATTGTCGATGGAGGCAAGTACAAAGCATCTTTCCTTTTGCCGGACGTAGAGGGCGGGCAGACTTGCGAAGAAGGTCTGCTGATTAGCGAGACTGTTGTGCCGGGCTTTGAGTTCTCTGATCACGACTTCATGCGGGAGGAAAGACTGAAGGCATTGGTCACAGAACCTCAAGCCCAAGAAATGGCGTGGATGGTTCGGAAAGAGTGATGCATGGCCGACCTAGCGCCACGTTCTCATACCGCCGCTGAACACGGCTACAGCACAACGTCATGACCGTGGCCGTCACGCTACTAGTGCAAACAGAGAGTTGGCCCGCGCAGGCATGTGCCCATCCCACCACTACCTTCGAACGCCATGCGCAGAAGTGGCGATCGGAACAATCTTACGGCGCAGGAGAGTGTAGACCAGATCGCAGTTGCACTCCGCATGCAGCAGGTCGCCTAGGTCGTAGTATGTGGCTGTGTTTGCCATTAGTTGTCGATCTCGCGAGACTTCGGAAGCGTTACTACAGCGGTTCGACGGGTGTCAACCCCGGTAGTGGTTATCTTTCGAACTTATTCAGCAATGTGCGTAAGCAGCCGATGGCGACGAACTGCATGGATGAGGCACGGTGATGACACTTAGACTTCTGGGAAGGTGGCTGTGTTGCGACGCTCACCTGCAGGTTTAGGCGCGATGCTTGGCGCCACCTTAGGAGGAAGGAGCAGAGCAAAGCACTGAAGCATGGACATGCAAACCCAGCGCTTCACGCGGGATGGTGGCAAGTCTACTCCAGGGTAGACGTGGGATCTCAACGAGCTGGCTGCTGGGGCCCAAGACGGTTGAAGCAACCAGTTGCTGACCTCTGCCCGGATCAACGGTACGATTGACAACATCAGCGGGAGCGAGGCACTGCAACGCCGGAGACGGGGTCACATCAGGTGGAGCCGAGCTGTGTGCGCCATATGTTGTAGTTCGGAAATCAGTTGCTCCTTCGGAGTCTTTTTTTGTCAGGTCGTCGTGAATGTGAACGAGAACGGACGAGAAGGCCATGGGTTATGTGTAGGACGACGCTGAATCGGTTAGGCGATGCCGAATCAGCTATCGGCAACGGTACCTATGTCGAGTAGATCCAGAACGTGACGCCGGCCGCGACTACGACTTGTGGCGCTGGGTCTCGAGGCCCCAGTGTGGCTCTTTTCACGCCGCCTGCCCTCTTCCTGTTCTTAATCTCCCTCACCACGGATCCAGCATAATTCGCTGTTCGACGTGCTATTTTGTCGGCCATACCGGTTCTCAAGGCCACTTCACGGCCACCGCCATCTGGTGGTGTGTCAAGGCCCTTTTCCACTCTTCCTCGTCCCAACATCCTCCGACTTTCTTGGCATCGCAGACACTTCACCCCGTCCAGATGACGGACATTTGAGATACCCAAGCGCATTTTCAACACTTCGGATACGGAATTTTCACTACTTATATTCTTACTCGATCACGACAAGAGCGAGCCGCACCAATCCGGCGGCGAGCGCACGTACTGCGAATTTCCGTTGCCTTTGGGCAATAAATCGCGCATCCCGCAGTTAGCGGCCCGCCTCACTGGTTGTTGTCAAGGTATGGTGGTGAAGTCGGATGGCAGCAAATGGGCATGCCAATCATGCCTCAAGGGACACCGCGTCAGCGGTTGCACGCACGTCGGTATGTCTCGGACTCAATGTTGTTGACCGTCGATATGTCGCTGACCCTTAGTAAGACCGTGAACTGTTCCACGTACCGAAGAAAGGACGTCCTGTGACGCAATGTCAGCACTGTCGTCAAGAGCGCAAGAAACGCTCAGCTCACGTCAGCTGTGAGTGTGCTGGCGTGGAAAAGCCTCATCACTCGAAGGAGAAATGCATCCATCTGCGCGAGGCGGAGGAAAGGGCGAAGGCCGGGTATTGTGACGAGTTAACAGGAGAGAATCATGCCGCCCATCTGGCTCTGGTGGCCGAGGAGCAAGGCTGTTGCTGTCCGCATGGCGGCAAATGCACATGCTCCCTGTTGAAGAGGGAAGTGAACAGCGACGGCGCCAGCCCGACTCACGGACCCGCTGTCAAGCCGCGCCTGGAGTCCGCCAAGTCCGAAGGCTCAATCACTGTCTTCCAGAATGGTCACCACAAGCCTGTGCACCGCAAGAACCATCTGGCCCATGAGGCAGGTATGCCGTATAAGATTCCAATGCCAAGAGCGCATACGGACCACACCGTGTCAGCGAAGGCACGTCGATCTGTCGACAGCCTCGCCCTGGATAACAACATGCCCATCTGTCCGTCAGCCTTCACCCCGCAGACCAGTGCACCGTTCAACACCGAGCGGCGCATGTCCAAATCTGAGCAGCCGTCGCCTAAAATGGATCCTTTCCCCGGTGGCTGCCCTATTATGGGAGACAAGAAGCTACTCGACATGGACTTCAGCACCCTCGGCCCAGTTGATACGAACCAGAGTCTAGCGTCAACGACAAGCGAAGCGCTCAATTACAATGCGAACGAACTGCCATCTGCTGTACAGGACTACATGTTTGATCCGTGGTCCAGCCTTCCGTCTGCCGAGTCACTAAACATGCCCAACAACAACCCATTCGGTGTCTGGCCGACAGACTCTCAGGCCAGCAACATGGCTCAACCGGCCTTGACTGCTGCCTCCTCCGGCACCCAGTCAGAAATAGACGAGATGCCACCAATGGATGACATGCTTGGTTTCGGCATGCCAAGTATTCAGGAGGACACGGGCAGCTTCGACATTGACGCACTGGCTGCTTCCGGATCGCCTTTGTCCAACCGACACAGCCTTCCGCAGAACTTCTTCAAAGATATCACTACCGACGCCGAGTGGCCTATCAGTCTCGATGCCAACATCTCGACGGGTCAGAAGTCATTCGATGCTGCACAGCTCATGGACTTCGACGAGGTCTGGCGTATGGGCGACTTACCAATGGTCAGCGACAATATTGCTCGCACCGCAAGCGGTCTACCACTTTGTAGCCGTCCGTCCTCGCGGTCGGTCGGCGCGGACTTTGCACCCAAGCCGACCAACGATGTTCTTCAACAGCTGTTTCCGGACATGGATCTCAACGGTGGCTATTTCAACACCCCAAGCAGCTCACAGGACTTCGCCGTCGCCACTTCCAATGCCACTGCGTCCGCAGCTCCCACGTCCTTAGCATCTATGGACTTTGGTCCAATGGACGAGAGCATTGGCTTCACCTCTCAAGCGTGGTCCGATGGGTCGATGAGTATCCCCAACGACGACTTTGCAAACCCTTACGATGTCCTTGATCAAGACTTCACGGACCCTGACCTTGGCAGTAACTGGGCTCAATAACAACGGCGGGCGGTCAATTGACCGTCCAACACCCGCTAAACACGAGTGCGACGATCTTCTTTTGTCACATATGTATTGGCTTCGGAGGATGTTGGGAAAGGCTTTCGGCATCTTCTCTTCGCATGCATATTGTCGAGCTTATTTGGTGGAGTCCAAGCTTGCATACCGGTGCGCAGTCGTTTGTGGAGAGCTCGGAGTGGCTCTGGCGGCATTCGGATAGACAGCTATACAGTTCCCATATGTGATCGTGACGTTCCAGCTTTCTTGGTGATTACCCATGACATCACCCTCCCGGCTTCCCGCTATGTAATATGATGCCGTACAGTGCGGCGCGATATTCTTGGCGTAGCAAGCCGACTAGCCTCGCTGTGTTCGACATGCCACATCTACGCGTCGCTCTATTTCTTGTCCTCTTTCCTACTCTGTATGTGTACAAAGGACCCGCGTCCCCTATGGCGCCGATGTCAAAACGCGGCCTATGCTGGCCCACAGACAATCATGGGAGAGACGAAGTCTTTCCGTTCACGAAACCCGGCTCGAAGATCTCGTGGCTTTATAATTGGTCACCCAACACAACCCCAAACGCGACGTCCCTCGACTTCATACCCATGCAATGGAATCATGTCGACATAGACCAGCTGGCCGGCAAGGTCAAAGCCGCGGGCGCGTCTGCAGTCTTGGGCTTCAACGAGCCGGAGCTACCGGACCAGAGCAATGAACCCGCCGAATTTGCTGCGAAGGAGTGGCTAAGGTGTATCGAACCTCTGCGTAAGGCAGGCATACGATGCGGCAGTCCGGGTATATCGTCGGCACCTCAAGGTTTGGGTTGGCTCAAGGACTTTCTTCGACGCATCCGAGATGGCGGCTCGGACGTTGACTTCTATTGCTTTCATTGGTATGGCGTAGAGCTTGGTCAGTTCTATGACTACATTTGGAGTACTTATTACCAGATGCCGGATCAGAAGAAGCCGGTTTGGATTACGGAGTTTGCGGCGTGAGTCTTGCTGTGATATTTGTCCGCTGATGCACATAGTCTCTGATACTGTCTGTAGGACTAACTGGAACCAGAACGCTCCGTTACCGAGAGAGCATGTTGAGAACTTCGCGCGTGAGAGCGTGAAGTACCTTGATACACTGGACTGGGTGGAACGTTACTGCTGGTTTGGTCCAATGCGGGATACGGGCACCGTAGGCCGGTGGGCCAGGATGCTCGATGATAATGGGCAGCTTACAGACCTTGGCAAGACTTACCGTGACAGTTAGCGACGACAGCACCACGACACTCAAGGATATAATCTCATGCCCGCAACGTACGTTTCCTAGATCGCGCTGCGTGCCATTACAGTGTCGAGATTGCGGAAGCTGTAATGTTGAACGACCCAACATCGCCCTCTCATTGCACTGAGACTGCTTACCGAACCTTAACAGGCATCCATCTGGCCCACGTGAGCCAGTGTGATTCCCATTCGGCTCAACCTCGTCTGCAAACTACTCGCCGAACAACTTGAGGGATGTCTTTCGCGCTCCACTTGAGAATGACGCCTGCATACTTGCACCGTCTCCGTCGACAACCCGCACAAGGATCTGTCTTCCATTATGAAGTACTGTCACAGCAGCAGCACAGCGATAGCCTCATCAACCGTCTCACAGACGCCGCCCTCACATCACACAGTTGCCAGAACGACGACATAGCTTTGGAACAGGGAGCACAGCGCCGAAACAGCCATGCATCAGAGGCGCAGAAACCAAGTAGCGATCTACAGTCAGAGCAAGCCGTATCCTACCTCATTCACTTCTCTGGCGCCTGCTTCCTCTGGTTAGCGCTCTGGACCGGCACCTTAGTGCTACTGGGCAAGTTCAAGCCTCCGAAGATGCGCGACTGTCCATCCGAGAGGCAAGTTCGCTACTCTTACCAATAGCCCACCTACTATCTGGCCGCTGCCTTTTGGTCCGTGCTGGCAATGATCCCTGGACTGTGGTTTCCGGGGAGGGCTGTTCCCGAAAACAGGATAAAGTGCGTGTGGGCGATGTGGGCAGCCATCGTCAGTCCGCTCGTGTTAATGGCTTTCGGCTTGTTGGGGTTCCGAATTATCGCGGAATTCTCACAGCTATGCTTCTCTGGATGCATCCGCGAAAGCCGAGCCAAGCATATGTGACAGAGGCGAAATAGTTGAGTACCGACACCCGTGAGAAGGAGACTCGTCGGTTGGAGGAGCACTTTGTGGGAAATAGCGTAATGAGACTCAGAAGGAGTAGAAAGCGAAACGAGGATGGTGTGGACTGTCATGAATTGCTGACATTTGGTATCGGAGTGTACCGGACAAGCATTGGACACGCCCGGCTCTGACGGGAATAGTATGGAGAGTCCACATCTACAGCACAACTGCAGGGCGAGCGTGGGATCTGAGCCGCAAGAACTCATCGCTACCATTCTGATTTTCCATGATGGGTGATCGAGCGTTGATCACGCGTTCATTCCATGACCCATGCTCACGGCAGTTGGTTTGCTGTTGTATCTGGAGAGTAGTCACCAAGTGTAGAACTAGTGCGAGTCACATTAGGGCCCGCAGTTGCATTGATGGAATAGCTCAAAAGTTGAAACGTGAACTTGACAGAAGGTTGCGCCGCTATATCTGCTTACTCGCTATTTGAGGACCGCGGAACAAGCTTACTGCAGTGAGAAGCCCACATACCCTGCTCGACTTGCTGCATTTATGCGATTGCGCAAAGAGCTTAATGACTCCCAAGCGTGAGTTAGGGTCAGTAGACGCTTCTTCGTAGCGAAGGGATACCAGATCGATGCCAGGAGAGACAAGGTTCGTGAGAGTGAGCATCGGTCATTGAAGCCGACAACGAGCTGGCATCTCTTGCGAAGCATTGCTGTTGTGGCCTGTATGGCGGCATACGGAAGAGGTGCATCTTATTGAGGGGCGATGGTATTGGCCGCTTCCAGGGCCAGTGATGGAAAAGTGAGGTCTCATCCATGGTCTCCGCCGGCAAGGCTGACTCTCACCCGTGACCGGAGAGTGCGCCACAATGCCGCCTAGCAGACCAGCTTCGAGCGCCAAGTGACCACCGTGCCGAAGTCAGCGGCCTCCCGTTCGTTAATGGAGGCCGTACGTAGAATGATCCCACGAAGCAAGAGCGCAGGCTACGCCGCCTGAGGAAGTTGCGCCCCGTGACGAGCGCCTAGGCTTCTGTTCCAGTGTAGCCGGTGCTTCAGTCCTGAAACAGTAGCCCCGCTGCGTACTCAACGTTGCCTCCAGTGGAGTTGAGTGCTGCCACAGCTTGCTGCTGAGTGAAGCCAAGATCCTGCAGTGTCTTTACGCTTTCCGCCGGATACGGATGGGGTGCCGGCGGTAGGGCAGCAGGTTCACCATACGGTCGTATCGGTGCTTGTTGCTGCGGCGCCGGAAGGGCCGGTATAGGAGAGTGGAGTACTCGAGACATGTGTGCTGCCCATTCCCATGGCCGCTCACGGTCTCCAGGTAATGCATTGAAGTACTCCCAGCCCATAACACCGCCAAAGTTAGGGTGCCGCGCACGCATCGCTCGTAGGACGCTGTCGATATGCGGCTGAGCTACGTAACCAGAGCCACCATTTCCGGGGTTTGTGAGAAGTCCAAAGACGACCTTCTCCGGTTTCCAGCCAGTGGCGATGATAGTTTCGTACCAAAAGCTGGTGTTGGCATCTCCCCAGCCGTTGTAGAATTGCGTGTTGTACCAAGCGATCTCGTGACCGCGCATCGCCTCCAATACATGGTAGTCGAAAGCCGGACCGGAGAGATGCGGTTGACCAACCAGTAGTCCAGTAGCAACTGGCGCCAAAGTGATGAGGAAAGATGGGCCGAAATCTGCCCGCAAGCGGTCGATGAGTCGGATGCAGCCGTCCATGCTCATGGCCTCCTCAATGTCAAGATCGATGCCGTCGAAGTTGTGCTTTCGCAGCATATCCCTCAGCGGCACGTAGTAAGTCTCGAACATCTGTGGATCATTTCGGTCTAGCATCTCGAAGGAGCCTTTAGCCGCACCACCAACCATACCGAGGACCTTCAGCCCGCTAGCTTGACACCATGCCATTTCGCTATACAGCGTCGCGAAGCGCTCGTGATCGTAGTGGTGATCATTGAGCGTGATGTTGCCCGGTTCCCCATTCACGTGGATGGCGGCGATGATGATGTGAGTAACGCCAGTATTGTTGGTCAGCAGGGGCAGAAGAGAGACCGGCGGACCATCGTTCGGTCCATGGTGCGTTTGGTGATACAAGATCACCCGCGAGCCTTGTCCCGGGGGAGGTGGGTTAGGGAGAGGCGCAGAAGACATGCCTGGTCGAGAGATGGAAGTCTGATGAGGAATGTGGCAAGTCCAACCGAGGCTGAAGACGGCTTGGCGACTTTGTCAGGCATGGGGAGGAGATGAAGCATGATCACTTTCACCTCTATCTATTCCTACAACATCAGACAAACGACGTGAGCATCAACAAGACTCAGGTTGCAAAGACAAGTCCGGCCCGGCCTGAAATGCTGACATATCTCGTTGGCGACTTATGCTGCTACTTGACAAAGGTCATGTGCAATGCGTAGTCCTAACCCAGTCAAGCTTGCAATTACACTCCAATATCCGCCACATGTACCCGCCCACACCGATCGCATAAGCCCAGACGCATAGCCGCTGGATCATTCCGCCCTGCTGCGTTCCCCAGAGCCATCTTTCCGCCAGTATAACAATTCCGAATCCCATGAAGTACGCCCATACGTTAAACGCGAGCAACCATGGCTTGATCGCCAATGGTGCAGCACACCACGCGTGCCATATCCCGCTTAGACAGAATGCAGCCATCATGCCGGCTGCTCGACTGCCAGTGACCTTGCGTGTAGGACTGTAGGCCAATGTCCGTAGAAAAGGCGCCGAGGCGTGCCAATGGATCGTCCAGAAGTCACTCATCGAGGCTGCTGCAAAGGGCATGTAAAACAGCGGATGTGGGCAGCTCGGGTGCAACAAGGTGTGTAGAAGCTGGAAAATCAATTGGATGGCAGCAAGTAGACTCGCGATCTTGGTCTCTGCCGTTGGCAACAAGCAGACCAGGATGATCAGCAGCGTTGGGATGCCGAATGTCCATGCTTGCTGTCTTCTCCGCTCAGCTAACGAGACCAAGCCAGGGCGGCCTCTCTGCTCGACGGCTGTATCGAAACTATGGTAGCGCATCTCCGCGAACATAAGCCAGACGTACGTGGTAGCGTCGTTCCATGTCTCCATTGACGCCGCTTCGAGTTCGCCTCCCTTATCCTTGCGTATCAGTCTTGTCGGCGGCGGATCTGCCTTCGTAAAGGCAAGATCCAAGAGCTTGCACGAGTAGAAGAAGCAGATACATCGCAAACCCGGCTGCACCAGAAGAGGATGCGCGTTTGCAATGGTGTATGGTGCCAATAAGGCCATGGTGGCGCTGAAGATGCTCGTGACGCGTATGGTCCGCCTTAGTCCACGTCCTGTAGAGTCTTCATGGCAGTGATCGTGATATGGGCGCTCCTGACATCTTAGGAGACCAAGCAGATACAGCGCACCTAAATGAAAGATGAAAGCACAAGTGAAAAGGGCCCAGAAGGTGGCAAGGTCATGCATAGTCTTCGATCCAGGCTATGATCGTAAAAGCGCAGTCTGCCAGGAAGGTGTGCTGCTGACAGAGCACGGATGGTTTCGAGGATACTTGCTAATGAGACTGAGCACATATGGAGAGAAATATACTCCTCTCATGGTACGATCTTTTCGTGCGAGTTTGCCACACCAAAGGCACTCCTGACTCCTCACCCATGTCTTTTGTCGTCGCCAGCTTCTGCTGGCTGCACACTGTGCTGCTTTGTTGTTCTCGAAATTGGACAAGTGCAGGATGCGGTGTTTACGAGCAGTCTCATCACAAACAGACACACGTCACTGGGTAAGCGCCCTGCATTCACTTGTGAAACACCCCGCGATCGGTGCCCAGCAGTGAAAGGAGCCCCACCATTGTTGTGCCTGCCTCTAGATTTAAAGCTTCCTGTGAGCCTCACTTCCGAAAGAACAAAATCCACCATCGTTCTAGCACGCTCAAGATGGACCGCCCCAACAAGCCTTCCGCTATTAGCGCCTCTGCGTCCGGCCCTCAGCCTAGTGTGCATTCAGAGCGTGGCAGAATTATAGCTTCTCTACCAACTGGCGATTCAGTCGAGGTCCTGCTATATGGTGCAACTGTGATTAGCTGGAAAAGCAATGGCCGCGAGAACTTCTGGGTGAGCGACGCGGCCAAATTGGACGGCAGCAAGCCTGTGAGAGGTGGCGTACCCGTGGTTTTTCCGGTAGGCACATACTTCCATCAAGCGACATGTGCAGATGAGAGTTGACGTTGACTTTGTGCAGTGCTTCGGCCCTCCGCCACAAGACCATGCAACCGGCAAGCTCCCGCAACACGGCTTCGCACGCAACTCGACATGGGAGTATATGGGCGAGAACAGCTCCGAATCCGGCAAGGGTGCATCCGGCGGCGACGACAGCGTCACTCTTGACTTCGGTCTCTCCTCTGCTCAGCTCAGCGCCGAGGCAAAGCAAGCGTGGCCATACGAGTTCGGTTTGGTGTACAGCGTGACGCTAAGAAAAGACGGGCTGCAGACCATGCTGAATGTGCGGAATGAGGGCAAGGAAAGCTTCGAGTTCCAGATGCTGTTGCACACTTACTTCAAGATTCCGGTTCGTCAACTCCAACGCCTAACAATCGGCGAACGTTCTGCTTACACATCGACAGGACATCTCAAAAGCAACCATCAACGGCCTTGGCAGCGTGACCTATATCGACAAGATGCTCAACGCTACAGAGCACCAGCAGACCAACCCATCCCTCTCAATCAACGGCGAGACCGACCGCGTCTACATGTCCATCAAGCAAGATACCACATCCATCCTCTCGGAAGGCAGGTCGTACCTGGACGTCCAACGCGACAACCTCGAAGACTCGGTCGTGTGGAACCCATGGATCGAGAAGGCAAAGGGTATGGGCGACTTCGAGCCGAAGGATGGCTACAAGAAGATGTTGTGCGTGGAGGTGGGCGCCGTGAATGGGTGGCAGAAGCTTGAGCCGGGTGAGACGTTCGAAGGTGGGCAGATTCTCAAGGCACACCTGTGAGCGGGAGTGCGGTTATGAAGGTACGAGATGACGACTGGGTTCAATGGCGGCCATGAGCGGAAAGCATATGCTTAGGCCTGAAAAGCGAATAGCTGGTTTGTTGGATGAGGACATCCGCCGTCTGTGAGACGGTTACTGCCACCACCTGTGCTTGCCAAAATGGGTCCTAAGGGTTATGTTCGGCCATTCAGGATAAACTGTCAGTCCTCTGCCTCCCGCGCCGTGCAGCCTCGTGCGACTCCCTTCTTAATTCGTATAAGACGTCGTCCATCTCCCTCTCCTCACGAGGGCCTAGAACGGCTTTCTGCAGCTCGCCAAGGACTTCTCGAAGCCGCTCAAGGATCGTCTTCGGTGTAGAAGGCGAGACCGGCTGGAGAGCAACAGACGCCTCAGATTGGTGCTGTTTCTGCGGCGTTGTGATCGCGTCATCCGCACAATGATCTTGTTCTTGCAAAGCAAGCTCATTGCTCGCTTGCCTTGAGCCAGTTGATCTGCTCCGCAGGTTACGTGCCGGACTATCATCTTGTGATCGCGAAGCAACTTGTCTGAGCTCAGTATCCCGGCGTTGGCGCTGCCTACGACCTTCGCTGGGTGTCGGCTTCGCTCCTATAGACTCTGTGTCTTTTTCGTCGTCATGGTCATTATCGTCGCTCAATGCTGATGCTCGTCGTTTGAGAGTCTTAGGCATCGCTTGTTTCGACCGCTGGTTCGCTGGACTTGATGCTTCCGATGTCCTAGGCCTTCCGGGGCCGCGCTTCTTCGGACGATCAAGCACAGCTGCCGTTCCTGGTGATGCGGCTGTCGAATCAACAAAAGAGGTGACAGGTATGACCACAAGAGGGGAAGACGGTTTCGAAGGCTCCGCATCCGCTTGAGGTGGTGATCTAGGTTGGCTGCTAGCGACGACAATCTCCTCTCCTCTGTCTTCATCTTCTTCGTCCTGCCTTCTGCCGGCAATATAGCTTGAGAAGAAACCCAAGGCCTTCTTGATTGGTGACGTGCTCATACGCTTCCTCGCCGTCGATCCAGCGGACGAGGTGCGCTTACGCTTTCTGGAGTTCTGTCTGCTCTCCTGACTTTCGCTTGCATGCTGTACTAGAGATGCTTTTAAGCCTTCCGGAGTTTGGACGAAAGAATCTTGCACTCTCGACACGTCATTTGCGGCAGCATCTTCGACAGTGGTGTCGGCGTCAACAAGTGCGATCGCGACGACTTCTGCGGCGGCGGCTTGATCTGACTCGGATAGTGGTGGTAGAAGTGACATGGTGACCTCCGCGGTCTGACCAGCTTCGATGTCGCCCATGGAGTTGGCCGCTTCCTGCGCCTCGCGCTCTAGTTGCGCGTTTGGCAGAACGCTATCCGATACAAGAGCATCGTCGAGTTCAACTACGTGACTGAGATCCTTGTCAGGGACGGCGCGTGACGCATGATATGCATTCGATGGCACCTTTTCTGGCGACACGTCCTTGGTAGGGATTCGGGCATTGACAAGTTCGGAGTGAAGTCTCTCGTTCAAGGGAGATGGCGAAGACAGCCGCTCCTCTTGGTGAGCGGCACTCTGGCGCGGCGGTGAGGAAGACCATTCTCCTTCTGTGTCGCCATCGACAACTCCTTCATTATCATTTGCCTCAACTGCTGCCGATTCGACATCCTTCGCCGACGACGGAGTCGGGGATGATGGCAGATCATCGCTTGATAGTGCATCCGCATCAGGCAGATCGTCTGGGGTACTGCTCCTTGCTGGGTTGACTTCCGTATGAAAGTCCAGAACCTTGTGCGGGTCGTTATTTGTGCTTGCCTGGTTCATCATGGGACTTGACGAGAGCTCCGGGAACAGCGGAGCAAGCTCTTGTTGCTTCCTCTTGACTTCCTTTTGCCGCTCTGTAAGCATATGCGACTCATTCTGCGGCATTGGTGACAATGATTCCACTGGTGCGAACTCGATTTGGGAATCGTCGTGGCGTGGGCGCAATGGTGGTTTGATAGTTGCACTCCGGCGAACATCATCCAAGAGTACGTTTGGACCACAACTGGGATGCCGCTTTGAAGGCGATGAGCGTGTTGTTTCCGGTTCGAAAGTTGTTATAGCTTGTCTCCGCGAATCTGACGAGAAGATCTGCGCATCAGACAGTGTAAAACGCTTACTCGGCGACACCTCAGGTTGAGATTCGTAGAATGCCGGAAGTGCTGTCTCCTGCTGCCCTGAAAGACTATCAGGGAAGCCTGGAAGAGCAATGTCTGCCTCCCGGCTTCTCTGATACAGTACCTTAGCCAGATTTTCCGGATACTCAAGGACAGTTTGCTCGCCGAAGGTTCGGTTCCAGAAGCGGACGGTGTCGTTCACCATGACCTTGTGCGGGGACAGCATTGAGGCTAACAGTAATGGCTCTAGCGCTTTGATGAGCACCGAGCCCGTTCTGGTGAAGGATTCGATAAGTTGTAGTACTCCGTGTCCTGCTAAGCATACCTAAGCTCGAGTTAGCGCTCAACACTCTTGAAGCTCTCTAGATCGCACCTACCGAGTCGATTAGCTGCCTATAAGGCGCTGTCTTCCTCTCCCGGTCTTCAATCCAAGTAGCAAGGCATCTCTGTAACTTCTCTACCGCGCCAACGAGCAATGACTTCGGACATGCCTGCAGGAAAGCTAGGGCGGACCGAAGTAGCATTCCTACTGTTGACAACGCTTCCATGTCATGTACCAAGCTTTCAAGTTGGTCGTAGGCGTCTTGCATCGCACTATCGATCACCTCATAAAGGCTAACGTAGGGACTAAACGGTCCTACACTGTTAGGCGCTAAGCCAACTCCCCAAAGGACCCTCTTCGCTTTCTCAAACTCTTGTTTGCTGTTCGCCCAAGTTGCAGGTGTCATGAGGTCGGATGTCAAGCGCAGCCTTACTGCCAGTCCCATGGGCGAGGCGATCTCTCTCATCGCTGCCGCAAAAGGTTCCAGAACTGCAACGACTACACCAGCGCTGCGAGCCTTCTTGGTGGCGACCAACCGCGTTGACTTCAGAAGTCGGAATACCGCATCGTAAACTCTCTCGGCTACCTCAGACGAATGCGACAAGTGCAGCAATCCTTCAGCAAGGATGGCGGAGGCATGGCGCAGCTCTATGCCAAGGCTACAAGGCTCACTGTTGTCAGCCTCGCAAGCGAGACGCTCCATGATTGTAGAGGCGCTTTGAGCGACGCAGATCCACAAGATCGAAGCGACACCGGCGGAGGCGTGTGACGCATGAATTGAACCTCTGCTCTTCGTGATGCGTGCGAGCAGCTCGACCCTTCCGCATGCTGATCGTCTGGTTGAGGTGAGCAGCTCGAGCAAGGTGTTGGCCGCGGTCTCAATAGCCGAGAAACTTTCTAGTGTGGCTGGAGAGGCCTGCAGACGGTCGAAGATCAGCGCAAGTGCACACTGCGGAGCGCTTTGGTGCTTGGAAGCGCGGTGCGAAGGAGTGGTAATCGCTTGTACCTGAGAGTCTGGCGCTATTAGTAGGACGTCTTCCGTCATACGTGCAGTCCCTACGCCTTCTGCGGCAATCTCTGCCAGTGTGGTGAAGTAAGTGATGAGAGGCCCACTCTCCGCTGCGGGGCGTGTTTGGTTAGCACTGTCCCAGAACCTGCGTAGCGCGTTCACTATCAAGGCAATAGCCTGTTTAAGATCGCTGGAGCTCCTGATCTCCTGGGTGCCTGCCGCACCGACCGATCGCATGATGCAGCGCCACATTTGTTGAACGTTCGTGGCCTCTACTGGGTTCGCCAGGCTGTAACCCAGCAATTGCTCGACTACATTCATCACCCGTGCCAGCCTTGATCGCACCCACTTCGGATCCAGGCCGGGTAGGTCTTCAGTCATGATGGCCTTAGACTCAGAGACGGCGGTCGCATTCCACATGCCTGGGTAAGTACTGCAAAGGCTCGCGATTACACCGCTTGCAGTTCGCCTCCCGTCCACGTTGGCTTTGATCATTCCCGCTAAGACAGGCTGCACGAAGACATCCCACGCGGTATCCACCTCTGAGTGGGTTAATCCAGGTCGAAGCGTGTAGTACAAGACAGTATAGTAGCTTTCCAGAGCCCATTGCCGTGCCTGTCTAGCGAATGCATCCCGTGGACTCCTGTCCATCCCTGTCGTAATTGGCACTTGTAGCATTTCGAGCATCTTGCGAGAAGTTGAGGCGTCCGGCATTGTCGCAAAGACAAGCTTGTTCCAGGCTAGATAGGCTTGGTACCTGACACCCACGTTGTTGGAGTTCAAGCATCGCTGAATTGGCTTCAGCCATGCCTTGAAGTCTGACCACCGTTCTAACGTGAACTGCTTGTTTCGGAAGAACAGTATGATCGTAGACCAAATTTGTGGCACGTAAGCGCCCATTTCCGCTTGCGAGATCATCTGCATGAGCTGTTCGATTATGTAGTCACAAAATGTCTTGCCTTCATTAATCTCACTCTGCAAGAGCTCCAGCACGGTCCTCGATGCCCGCGAATGGGTGCCGAGCACATGTCCTGCCAACATGCATGTCGAGATTGCGTGATCCCTAATATCTTTGATTGTGCTCAGCATGCCATGTATGACATGCTCAAACCAGTCGCGCATGCGATGTAACATGCTCAGAGGTGCTTGATCCAGAAGACGTTGATACACGGCCAATCGTGTGGCGATTATGCTACTCCCGCTACAGCGTTCTTCGACCGTCAGGACTGCACTGATTATGCGGTCGGCGCGTGTCGGTGTGATTACGGAACTCTGGAAACGCTGCTGGGCAAGCATATACATGTGACTTTTGACAAGGGCCTTCGGCATGCCCACAGTCTCGACCACAGTCACGCATCTGTCAATGATAAAGGTCCGGAAGTCATAATCCATTGCTTCAAGAAGGGTTGAGTTGAACATCATAGTAGCTGTGAGTTTCAGCGCCTGGGTGACGATGTTGACACTAAGTTCGCCTTTGTGATTCTTCCAGGCCATGTCACGGGTAAGGAACTGCACGAGCAAGCTCATCCTCGCCGAGATGGCCTGCGAGTCCGGCACCCCACCGTAGGCTTGCAGTGTACCATTAAGGGCAAGGTAGGCGTCAAGCCTGGCAGAGACCGATGGGCTTGCAAGTTGCTGAAAAATCGATTGCAGCATTCTTGCAAAGCTTCCGGGCTCCTCGGGCGAGAAATAGCTTAGCTTGACTTCGACCTCGTCCGGCGTAGACGGTGGTGGGAGAGCTGATGCTTTGAGGATCGATCTTGGTGGTTGCGCATCCTTCCTAAGTGGTTTGCGCTTCCGCAAATGCGCGTTGGGTGAGCTTGCATCGCCGCCAGCGGCAATCCGGTGGTAAGTTAACGACGGACTGAAGCCGACTCTCTTCGCATTGACGCTGCCTGGAGGTTCTTGCGACGATGGCGGTGATGTAGCAGAAGCAGAGGCATCCGCCTGAAGATTGGAGCCTTCGGGCAATCGCGTCAGCCCCTGTTGAACCTCGTTGCCGTCGTCCACAGATCTGATATTTTCACTGACAGGCTCCGCGTGATCCCGAGGTGGTGTCGGCGGGCGAGTCGGTAAGCTGTCGAAAGCAGAAGACATCGAAGACACCATGGCTCAACCTAAACGCCGAACGATGCTAAAATCAGACGCTGTGCTCAAAGTACGGACACCATACAATATTGAAAGACATCTGAACTCTCGCAGTGAAGAGGGAAGACGCGTAGCGCGTAGATTGAATGCAACGCTAAGCGCGGTGAAGGGTCTAAGCTTGATGGACGAAAGCACTGAACCGCCAGCGGTTGGGTACATATAGTATATGTACAATGAACCAGCCCCCATTCGCCTTATATGACCACGGCTCTGACCGATTGCAAATCGCCATGCATCCCAAAAGTTCTGTGCTCCGCTCAAAATAGGTGATCTCGATCAGGCATTCCATCCGTGGTCTGCAGAGCAATGTCGAATCAATCTGTGTTCGTGCGAGGTAGGCTTCCAAAAGTCCAGTGAAGTTCGGACTGTACTTCGGGGAGCTGTAAAAAACCAGATTGCTAACCTGATCCAGAGTTCGCTGAGGTTGACCGCCTACTAGTCCGGCTAGAACGCAACCTTGAAGATGCAAAACTTTCCCTGAAGCGTATGCGACAAAGCCTCATTGGCAGAAGCCCACTTGATCTGACACAGCTCAGAGCAGGAGACGTTGCTTGGTCAGATTAAGGTGTACGGCCGCAATCCTGCGACTGCGGGCCCTATCCTCACACAAAAGGTACGTCAAGCGAACGGACGTTGACACATCTACTGAACATTTGCAGGGTCTTCGAATACTCTCACGTTATGGACTCGATAGTGATAGCTCTCCTTCTTCACGGGAGGCATTACGTTGCATAGCGAATGCCTTTCTGCTGAACGAGTCGGCTAGGCAGACTTTCGTTGACTTAGGCTATGCGCCGCGGCTTGCCGAACGGTTAAAGCTCGACAGCAATGATGAAGAGTTCCTCGTGTCCCGAATGCTCTTCTTACTAACATACAGTACCGATGTCAGCTTCCAGGCCTTGGTAGATAAGCACTCTCTAGCCGAAAGCATCAACATGCAAGTTGAGCGGCACGCGAAGGCTATTTCACCAGACATGATCGCAAACAGTGCTCAAAATCTTGCAGCAGAGGATGCTGCACTCACTGAAACGCTTAAGCTACTATTCAACCTGACGTACTACGAACCTGCGCTAGCTGCGTGCTTCACGCCATCAGTTCCGTCATTGATCAAGCTGATCTTGCACCATCCACTGCCGGAGCCACCATTACAGCCTCCAATTTCCCAGCTTCTGAACGCCCTTCTGAACCTTGACTTTAACCCTGCGACGACGGGAGCGACAGCTGAGTACGAGAGCCAGAATCCACTGTTTCCGTTGGCAAATGCTGAGACGGTCGTGGATCGCTTGGTGGACATCCTGGACCGGACAATCAGAGTGCAGCCGGAGAAGGAGCTCGAAATCTCCGCTGCACCCCTTTGCACGCTCATCAGGCGTGTGCACGAGTTTGCTGAGCCAGCTGTTCGTACGTTCATGCGCACGCGCTTGCTGCCACAGCAGCATGAACGCGAAAAGCCACTCGGCCAAGGGGACACGCTGCCCGCACGCCTTTTGCGGCTCTCAACTTCGCCGAACCTGCCTACACTTCGCGACAACGTCTCCAATCTACTGTTTGAGCTGAGCGACAAGGACCCGAGCAAGTTCGTCAACAACATAGGCTACGGGTACGCATCAGGATTCCTTGTAAGCCACGGTCTTGGCGTGCCTCCTGCGACCACGATGACAGCTGGCGAGGGTGGCCAGACGGCTGCTAAAGCTGTGAATCCGTTCAACTCTATTACCGGACAGGAGCTGTCCGCGGAAGAACGGGACAGACCGCAAGTCTCAGAGATGACTGATGAAGAAAAAGAACGTGAAGCAGAGAGACTTTTCGTGCTGTTCGAGAGGCTGAAGGCTACTGGTGTTGTGGATGTTAAGAATCCAGTACAGCAGGCCGTGGAAAAGGGGAGGTTCGAAGAATTGTCAGATTAATCTTGTCGGAAGAATTGTCAGATAATGCATGTCGTGCTGTATTGAGGAGCTAGGTGGCCTTGAGTTCAAGGCGAGGTGTCTCACAGCTCCATACTACAGCTCCGTACTATTGCAAGAAACTATGATCACGAGGGGACATTGTACCTTTCTCAAGGGCGGACACTGGCGAACGAAATTGCCAGGCAAAGATTAAGAGGATGTCACAGTCTTTGCACAGCAGCTGCGCATATGCTATCAGGGCGCCAATGCGCTTCGTTTTATGTGCTACCATCCTAGCGTGACGCCACCCACGGAGGCGTTTGCTGTTACTCTTCCATCATGTACTCCTGCCAGAGGCCCTTGCCCTTCTCCATGAACAACCACTAATGCCAAATGTCCGTATTCGTGCAATGCAAGCCTTGTACACTGTCTTCCAGACGATGTCCCCGCGCGCTTCGACCTTCAAGGGCCATGCGGAACGCATCGTATTGCGCAGTCTCATCATTATCTCACAGCCGTGGATGCTGGCGTGCTTTGCCGCACACGACCGATCTGTCTTCCTCAGCAACAGCGCCAACGAGGTGGACCGGCTCTGCATCAGTGGCCCGCTCGAAGACCTCTGAAGACAACAAATGACGGCGAGCAAGCAAAGCGCAACACAAAGCGGAACTGTTCCGCGGCAGCAGTATTAAGTTTCATAAAGCAGCCACAATGGTGGCACGACTACTTACAACCTCGCACTACTAACCAAATCATCTCCTATCTTCAGAACCACTCGTCCGGGAATATCGCCTCTTTCCAGCTCTTCGTATACATCTGGGAGATCGGAAAAAGGCCGAACGAACACTTTCGGCTTCACGATGCCAGCCCTCACCAGCTCAACGGCTTCCAAACACTCCTTCAGACTGCCCACGAGGTTGCCTTTAATTTTTAATCCTTTGATCACAATCTCTGCGACGGTGGTATTGATATGACCGCCTCCAGGTGGAATGCCGATACAGCACATTGTCCCGCCGATGCGAAGCATAGAAGCCGCTTGCGCAAAAGCGGGAGATGAGCCTGCTGCGACAATGACAGCGTGCGCGCCACCAGAGGTAAGACGTTGCACCTCTGCGACGATATTTGGAGTTTGCCGAAAGTCGACGAATGAGGCTCCGAAAGAGGTCACCATTTCCTCTTTTTGGGAACCGGTGTCAACGCCGATAACACGCGCTCCTTGGGCTATCGCATACTGGACCGCGTATTGACCTGAATGCCGTCAGTATGTGCCATGTGTTCGTAACAGCTGGGCCTTTACCTAGCCCGCCACCCGCACCGACAACGACCACCCAATGGCCCACCTTGACCTCAGCATTGAGCACAGCCTTGTAGGCAGTGAGTCCTGCACAAAGTGTCGGAGCTGCTAATACCGGATCCACGTCAGGTGGTAGCAGTGTAATGTATCCAGCATCCAGGCAAATGTACTCCTGGAAGGCACCATCCTCATGGTGCAGATGATTTGTAGGCTTCCAGTCTTCGACGCCTTGGCAGTATTGCTCTGTGCCTGCCAAACAGAACTCACACCGTCTGCAGACTCTACTGGAGAATCTAATGCCGACCAGTGCTCCCACCTTAATGCTTGGGTCACGTTCCGGAATCCCAGTACCGAGCGCAATGATCCTGCCTACGCCCTCGTGGCCACCCACATGCGGTAGCTTGATCGCCGTGATGGGCTTGCCATCTGCGCCTGCTGCAGTGCCTGCCCGGGTATGCAGATCGGACTGACAGACGCCTGAGTATAGTACTTTGGCCAGAACCTCATCATGACTAGGCTGCTTGACAGGGTAATCTTTGACGAACTCCACCGGGCCGCCAAGTGTACGGACGAGGGCCACAGTCTGCTGACTTGGTACAGAGATAGGCATCTTTGCAATACTTCACGCTCAGCTCTACCTTTGCAGCAGACTTACTCACAGACTCAGCTGGTCGTTCGAATCATGCGAGCTTTGTCCTGGAAAGAGCGCCTAGAGAGCGTGCTTACCAGGTCTTCGCGCTGTTACGTTACTATTACAACCAACGATGCACGCTCTGTCAGGGCGCTAACGGCTCCTGTCCCATCATCCCGTGGTCACATCGCCTTTTTGGTGCTTGTGACTGGCCCCATGGTACGGATTTACTCTACCCCGCGTGCTGTAAGCCGCCACAAGACTCCTGCTGGTTAGGGCATCAATGTTCCACCACTCTTCTCCATTGGCATCTTTTCTGGCATTAATAGCCTGCCTGTCCGATGTTTCGATCTTCACGACACAGAACTGGCCATGGTACAATCCACGATATGCCTCCATCCCTATGTTCTGGATGAATCCAGCTTTACTCTCTTGAACACTCTGCTCCACTTCCTGATGTTGATAATTTTTCCTTACAGTTGAAACAAGTGCAGGCAGAGGAGCAGTACACGACAACGCTTGTTGCCCATTATCTCAACGGCCTTTTTCATTGTAGAAGTCGATATGACCCGAATGCGTTGACGTTTACTGTCCATTTGAGAAGTCTACGACTTGTCCATGCCACTCGTCGTCGATGAACCGCTGAAAGAGGATTAGCGCCTCCATAACTTTCGCGAACCTCACGCGCCGAAATATGGCCATTCATTCCTCGCGAGTGGAACATCGAGGCATGTCCGAACGGCTAACGTGCCACAGTTTACGCATCAGAGTTAGAAGCAGTTCGTTGGTAACCGGTTGGCACCGACCCTTGTCGACAATTGCACGTTCGAGTGTCACGGTTCCTTGTTATAGCAATGGCCACATAACTCTGGAGTAAGCCTACCGCTTGCGTCACGATCGATTGCCTAACAAGGGTAGTATATATACACCAACAAGGCCGGCTTCTCCCACAGATGCACGGTCAACAGCGGCCATCTTGTACCTACCTCGGGTGCCGGCACTGCTCGGTAACGAGCGTGACGATGCCAACATCAAAGCGTTCCTGGAGCAGCAATCGCACCCAGTCGTAAGCATCAAGTATCGCCTGTCGCGTGAACATCCGTATCCGATGCCTATCCATGATGTTGTCACCGGTTTCGACTGGGTCAAGGAGAACCTGCTTCCAAAGCGTGCAATTTCGCGTGCTGGCCGTGCCGACCATATAGGGAAAGTTGCAGTGTGTGGAGAGCTTGTTGGCGGCGGGCTGGCGGCCATGCTTGCTTTGACCGAGTGTCGAGTTGGGCAGCCCGGCGTCGTTGCTGCTGCGCTAAAGGACCCTCTCGTTGATTGGGTAGATGTGCTAGATGGACCCAGAGAGATTGTGGGTGGGATCGTCTCTGATGGAAACGGGCTACACTCCCTCCGCAGCCAAGCTTTTAGGAAGCCAGAGCACTACTTCGACCCGTTCGCTTCGCCGATGCTATTCCTCCGATCCGCTGGTCTGGAAATACCATTGGCGCCTGCTGAGATTCCGTCTGACGACTTGGAATTGCTCAGCTATCTCGAACGGCAGGAGTTCGAACGTAGCCAGCAGGATCTACATACTGGAACTTTACAGGATGCGCAAAGTCTCAAGAGCAGGAGAACGATGAAAACGGCGAAACGCTACCCAAGTGCATCCCTAGGACTCAAATTGCCCGACGTTCGTGTCTGGACCAGTAATCATTCACTGCTGAGAGGACAAGCTGAAGAGTTTGTTCGCCGACTTCGACAAAGCCACCTTCGTCAAGCTAGTGCAGGAGACTTTGGCCGCAAAGTGCTCTCTGACGATGAGGTGGACGCACTGGCCGATCGTCGGCAAGCAGAAGTAGCAGCAAGGAACGCGGAAGCGAACGCAAAGGCCCTGCTGGCTTTCGAAGATGACTCGGACACCGATCCGGTCTCACGCGGTAGGTGGGCAAGCCAAGCGGCAAGGTGGCTGCAAGATTCACTAGGCTAAGATATGTGGCTACTGTGGCATTCTCGCCATGAGGGGCGCATTTTCTGCGTCACGAGGGAGGATGTAAGCCTGTCACCGGTCATTCGGGTAAGCTGCCGTGACTGGGATGCTTAATGTATCAGTTACTGGCTATGCTGGATCAGCTGCGTGATAGCGTGGCCATCTATGTCGATGACACTCTCGGAGCCTGTCTTTTTTCTGGAAGTCACTCATGCAACCGCATCAACTCCTAAGCCTCTCCCTCGAGAACAACCTCGCTTCGGAACTGGACACCATGAACAACCAACTGTACCCGACAGGCCTTGACCAGCCGGCCGCATGGCCACAGTATGCGTTGCCACCGCCTGCCTCAGAGCTGCCAAAGCAGGACAAACAACGGAAGAAGAAGTCCAACGCTAAGTCGACTACGATTACCACAACAACGACCACCAAGAAGCGCCGTGTTCTAGGCTCCGAGCAAGCTCAGCAGGCTTTGCAGCAGGAGGGTCATGAGTCTGTTGTGCAGACTCCTCCTCCTCAGCCGAGACAACGATCTCTTCCGCAGCCTGATATCATGCAGCTGCTGAGGCAGGATCATATAGATTATGGCAACATGTACACTCCACAACCGCCGGCGGCTACTGACTACGCACAGCAGCAGATGCAGGAAGCTTTCAGTAGCATGCAATTACAGACTGCACAGGAGCATCTGGACCCATCGTATGCACAGTCAAACATGCAGCAAGGTACGGAATATCAAGCTTTGAAAGCGCCAAAGCCACAGCCCGAGACGAAGAAGGCTCCCAGGAAGAGCAAGAAGACGACGACGACGACGACGACGACGATGACGCAGGTCACCGGAGGGAAAGCTCGGCGAAAGGCGGCAGCTAAGGGCGAAGCGGAGCTTCACCGCTTCGATGAAGAGGTCAAGCGTATGCTCGTCCAAGCAAGCGGCATATGCGTCGCGGGCTTTCCGTACTGTAAATTTGCCAGAACATGCCCACTTGAACCCTGACCTCACTGACAGTGGAATCAGACAAGACTCAGGACGGCTACCTGTGCGGCGGAGGATCTCACTTCGTAAATGACGCGGAGGTGGACGCAATGCTCGAAGGCCGGCGCCCACACGGACCCATAATCCAGTTTGTGAACCTTCTCCACGACAAATCTACCTGGATGGCCCCACCCCTCGAAGGCTGGCACGAGCCTTTCCACTTCGACCCCATGACTTGCGTTCGACTGTGCAAAATGCCCTTGCCATTGAGGGCTGATGGCACGGAATGGCCCCGGTTGGAGGAGGCGTGCCGCATCATGATAGAGGCTGCTTTAGGCCCCAACCTTCCTGGATTGGGTGGTGCTGGATGTCCTATCCACGGCAATATGGGTATGGGTATGCCAGGAATGGGTATGGGTGGTTTCGGAGGCTTCGGGTCTTAGATCGCAATGTCGGATGCACTTCAATCGCAGCCATATGCTGGCTAGACGGTCCACAACCCAAGGCGTCTCATGCGACATTCTTCGGCCACCGACGTCGTTGTATCAGTCTACCACAGCATCGGCTCAACGAACGCAGCTGCAAGCAGCCCCAAAACCCGGAGATATGGTGGAGTGAAACATTGTGCGCCGAGCGATCTACAGCTTTCTAGCTAGCGTCGTGTCGATATTGAAATAATTGATGGACAGAGGTTAGAAGTGTCTCAACCATCCATTGTCGGACGTAGGTCGCCTTATAGCTTCTTCAATTGCTGGTAGCTCTGTACTTTGACGAAACAATTATAGGTACGAGGTCTGTGCGTACCCTGCAGGGCTGAAGAACGGCAGCCAATGCAGCCGATCTGACCTCGGCCTAGATTCCTTCACAAGGCAAGGACTGTAACCACGCCGAACATCTGTTCCCAGCCAGCAATAACATCTAATTCACCGCCAGCTGTAAGGATGAGTCGTAGGCTTAGCAGAGGTGAGCGTACTTTCTCTTCGCATCAATCTTTCTCTTTGACCAAGTTTTCCTACGAACGAGCCGGCCAGCAACGATGTCGCGTGGCTTAACCAGCACACTGTCATTGCGAGCATCTGCGTGGCCTCGCATGCAGAACATTGTCAGACCTGCCTTCGCAGAGCATCACAGCAACCATGACGGCCGAAGGAGTGGACCGGCAGCTACTACGGGCATCAGATACTCCTCGCACTCTCCACTCAGCGCCGCCTCAACCACGCGCAAGAAGGTCACCATTCCCACTCTTCAAGCGATGCACAAGCGCAACGAGCCCATCACCATGATCACCGCCCACGATTTTCCTTCTGCACACGTCGCCGACCAAGCCGGCATGGACATGGTACTCGTTGGCGACAGTCTCGCTATGGTCGCACTTGGTATGGAAGATACGAGCGAGGTCCTGCTTGAGGAGATGATCTTGCATTGTCGGAGTGTTGCTCGAGGGGCCAAAGCTGCCTTTATCGTCGGCGACTTGCCGATGGGCAGCTACGAAGTGAGTCCCGAGCACGCGCTACAGAGTGCAATTAAGATGGTGAAGGAAGGTAGAGTGCACGCCATCAAGCTCGAAGGTGGTGCGGAGATGGCACCTGCGATAGCCAAGATCACCACGGCAGGTATACCGGTACTGGCACATATAGGCTTAACGCC
Organism: Baudoinia panamericana UAMH 10762; assembly: GCF_000338955.1. Classification (NCBI taxonomy): domain Eukaryota; kingdom Fungi; phylum Ascomycota; class Dothideomycetes; order Mycosphaerellales; family Teratosphaeriaceae; genus Baudoinia; species Baudoinia panamericana. Next base: position 173,930 of record NW_006911258.1, read on the forward strand.
GCAGAGGCAAAATGCTCTTGGCGGATTCAGGGTGCAGGGCAAGTCCACGGCTGGTGCACTCAAACTCCTTGCGGACGCCCTAGCTGTGCAAGAGGCAGGCGCCTTCGCCGTCGTTCTTGAAGCTGTGCCGGCAGAGGTCGCTGCGCTCGTGACGAAGAAACTGCGCATCCCAACCATCGGCATCGGCGCCGGAAATGGCTGCTCTGGTCAAGTGTTGGTGCAGGTTGACATGTCCGGCAACTTCCCACCTGGCCGCTCCTTGCCGAAATTCGTGAAGCAATTTGGCGATGTTTGGAGCGAGGCAAGGCGGGCGATCGAGCAGTATCGGACTGAAGTCAAGGGTCGAAGCTACCCGGCGTCTGAGCATACATATCCCATGCCGAAGGAGGCATATACGGAGTTTGAGCGTATCGTTGATAGCCAGCAATAGACTCTTGGTCATCAGAAGTGATCGTTGTGCTGGACTGCTTCTGCGTCGCCTCGTTCCAGCCGTTTGGCGTAGATCATGAGTTGTGGCGAGCTGGCCCTTGCCACCCATTAAGGCTCGGAACATAACGTCGCTCATCCGAATGCCTGCGTAATGCTGTAGCTTACAACCAATTCATCGCCAGTCTTAAAGCACTGTAGAAGTCCTAGTCAGCTACGACCTTTCGAGACAGCGCCACAAATCCAACACTCACCCGCCAAAGATTCCCCACCCCCTCATCCAGGCCAGGCGCAAACACGGAGTTGACATAACAAAACACGCTCTCGTGATCTTGCAGTCCCAATTTGCGCCGTAGAAAGCGCACAATAGCCTCAAAGCGCTGATTGCTCGAGCACTTGAAGCGAGGTTGACGAAGCTGTGGTGTGTTGGGGAGGGGAGATAGTCGTATCGTTACTATTGAATAGCATGAATAACACTAGCACTAGTGCGATAGCAAAGCTGGAACGTCTTTGGGTGTTGAAGGTACGGCAGACTCACCTTTCGCTTGCTCAAGTTCGCCAGCAGTCTCCAGCGCTTTATGCGCATCTCGTGGCAACTGCTCAAGGACGACCGAGGCGGCCATTGTGAGTGGCATCTCTGCTGCGTTATCGTCATCTTCGATAGGCGCGTCTGGTGAAGACGGATCAACTGCTGGAGACGCCATTGTCGTTGATGTACGTGAACCTGTAAGGTAGCCCGGTGGTAAGCCCAGCAAATCACATGTGAGACTTATTCTTCGACGCGGAAGTCATCTGCGTTTTCCAACCGCTTAACGGTGGCTGGCGAGTACAGCGTTTTGATCTGCACGCAAGGTTTCGAACGTCCAACGTCTGCAGGTGAAGTTATATGTGGGGCAGAACTTGAGAAGGCGAGGCAGGCACGCAGATTTATGCACGGTTCACTGTGTACATCGGACATACGACAAAATAGCTGCGATATTTGGGTTACAGCGCCTCTTCAGCGCGTATACAGCTACGTATATACGCACCGACCTCGCGTCATCGATGCGCATGCCGTACAAAATGCTCTTGCTTCGCCAATGCCTCGATACGCCACAGCTCAAAAGCACTCAATCAATGCCAGCATAAGTCGTGCCCTCCTAGACATGCCAAAGTTCTTCCGCGACACATCGCGAAACAAGGCTAGGGAGCGCCATCCGCTACGCGTACGGGTGCAAAAGCTGTACAGAGAAAGCAAGCGATGCATCAGCGCCGTCGCTGTGGACCAAAGTGAATGCTGTGCGTTTGTGACGCTGATTCGAGGGGATGCTGAGCAACCTGTTACGTCGGTTCGCGAATGGTGATGCCGAAGGATATTTCGACGAGGGCAAGCTCATGAGTGGGGGGATGGGATGCGAGGGAGCCGTTACTGGACCACTTTATGCGGCCTTTTCAGGTGAGTGAGCAACGCATCAAGTTCCGCCCAGTTCTCCTGCGCCAAGGCGAACTTGCGATGCTTGCGGGATAGGCAATGCTATTTCTTGTTAGCGGAGTCAATGGACACATTCTCGGACCCTCGTACCTCATCAAAGTCGTCGAACTTGTCACGGCAGTTCTCGCAGTATCCCGGCTTCGGATCTCGCTCGATAGGTTTCTGCCTTTTCGGGGCTTGCTTCCTCTGCTTGCTGGCTCGACTCCCATCCTCAGCATCTTCGTACAGTACACCAAGAGTTTCCTGTGCCTTCCGCTTCGCCGCACGTGGTGGTGGGTCACGGTCGTTGTTGATCGCGGCGCGCATGTCGTTCATGTACGATGATGGCATGCTATGGTTCGAAGGGACGCTGGCGCCACGTTCGAGCACCTTCCGTTTGAGCGCCGAAACTTCCTTGCTGTCGCCGACGCGGAAGTTCGCTCCAGGTGCGGTAGATGAGATGGCCGTCGAAGAAATGTACTGGGAGCGAATGGCTGACGTAATGTTCGAATGCTGCATGCCAGAAGCGACCGGCTCGCCGCCGATCATGCGAGGTGTACCACGGAGGCTGTGCTGTGCACTACCGAACAATGGCAGCATACCTTGAGTTGAGGACTGCCTTGAAGGCTTAGCCGGCTGAGGCGCGGCAGCTGCGTCGGCTTGTGCCAGCGGCTTCGAGTCTAGCTTCCGAGGTGAACGCCTGAGATTCGTCTGCTGCTCGCTGAGGACACGAGGTAGATTTGCGGCGGGCTTGGCAACCTGTTGAGTAGATGCAGTACGTGTCTGGCGTTGCACAGCAGCAAGCTCGTCTTGAGCACGAGCTGCTTGCTCTTGTACGACCTTCTTCCGCATCTGAGGGTCATCAACAAATGGGCAGCGACCTTCTCCGGTAAGGCGAAACTGTGGCCACTTGCCTGCCTCTTTCTCCTTGGGCTTGGTGTAGTCTCTAACCATGACGGGTCTCGTCTGCTCGTTCATGTCGTGGATGTAGATGTAGATACCTTGAAGAACGCACATGTCCTGAGCAGCGACAGTCATGTCTCGATCGGTCGGACCTGTGATCTTCTCGTTGCGGAGAAGTTGCTCCAGGTCGGCGTCTTTGGTAGGCTTCGGAGCCACCTTGTTGGCAGCCACCTGAGATCGAGTGACGGAAACGCCAACATCGTCAGCTGCACCAGCCTCGAGCAGGCTGAGCATGCGTTGAAGTTTCTCTAGTGCCCAGATCTTGATGCCAAGGTGACGGGCTCGGGTCAGTATGTCGCTGCCGTGACTGATGGGTTTTCGTGCATCTTCGTTGTGCGTGACATGGCCAACTTGACCTTGTGCCCGCCGTTGCAGGTGAGCGTCAAGCATACTAGTCGTTCGTCGATGATCTTGCCCAGGTACCTGGGGCTGCGCTGACGTCTGCTGGGCACCATCGTACCTGCCATCTTCGTCGGGGCTCGTACTCGTGAGCTCAGGTGGAATCTGTCGGGTTGTGATCACGTGTGTTACGGACTTGGAGAAGAACTTCTCCTCTCTGGCACCAAGCAACAGTATCTGCCGTAATGTTCGAGAACGTACATCGTCCGGTAAGTTGTCGAAGTAGATCACGAAAGTTGGGAACTGTCGGCGGTAGTAGCGCTGCCACTGTCGAACGGCGTCAACGTCATCAGCAGCAAGGTCCTTCTGCGTTCGCTCTGTATTCGCTTGTTGCGTAGTCGGTTGCTGAACGGCCACCTTCTTCTCTCGGGCAGCTGCAAGCTTTTGTTCGAATGCGGTGGGCTGGTGCGCATTGCTTCGCTTAGAAAACGGCTCTTCCAGCTTGTGTCGCGCAGTAACCGGTACGCCGTTCCTCTTCCGTGGGTCGACATTCTCAGTATCGTCGTCTGATAGCTCGATCACTTGCTTCTTTGCAGGCGGCTGGCCTTGTCCTCCATGCCCCAAGTGTGCATTCGAACGCTTCCCGCTCCCCACAACACCATTGCGAAACGGCGAGTTCACCGCCTGCGGCACGTTGGCCAGCGGTGCTCTTCGGCTTGTCATCCCTAGTCCTTGCACTGTCGGTTGCAGTATGGATACTGTTGCCATTCATACCAACGCGCAGCAACTGTCGGCGAAGGTGAAGCTCCAAAGGTTAGCGGGGCAAGCACGCGTGACGCGCCTTATTGCAGGCAGTGGAGCGACATTAATGCGGTCCTGACTGATAGATAGACTCTCTTGTACGACAGTAGAGACTGTGAGCACTCGTCGCTTTGTGTATGGCGGGTGGGTGGAGGTGGTGGTTGGCGGAATTGTTTGTTGCTGCTGGATCGTCCGAGCTAGTCGCCAAAGCGCGAGCCAACGAAGCGAGACGCCGCTTCTTCCCAGCGCTACCTCACCAAGCCACTTGCGTTCCTTGTCAACAACCACCTGCTTTGACTACCCATGATGCCGACAGCATGGCAAGCTCGCTCATCGTCGGTGGCTGATGTCTTCTCTATTGCCTCGCTTCACTACATGTACACAGGCATACAACAGGTGCGAGACGCCGAGGCTGGTATCCGCATTTCGCAATCCATTTCGCCTTGCGCCATAGCAACGATGCTTGGCATTGAGATATATATGGCTGCTTTTGTATGTGACCGGAATACCTTTTCAAATGATGGTCTCTGGGTTATGGTGATTGACCAGGAGTGTTTCTATCCTCGATTCCTCCTTCATATCGTGGCTTAGGCTGGTGACGCGAGCCATGCGCCAGCTCACGTGCTACTAATGGACGTGGTTGACCCACACGCCGAATAACCCGGATCAGCTGCATGCATGCGTGCGTGGCCAACTCAGCTGCGTTGAATCAGCCTTTGTTGCGCGATTCATTCCGCGCCATCTCGATCGCACTTTCGGGTACAGGGGACAGACAAAGTCGCCATGGCGTACTATGAGGAGCGCGGCTACGGCGGACCCAGGAGGAAGTCACTCCTCATCGGCATCAACTATGTCGGCAGCCAGCATCAACTGCAGGGTTGTCATCAAGATGTCCAGAACATGCGCCAATTCTGTACGTGACTCGACCGCTCACACGGTGTAGGAATGTGTTGTTGATTTCATGTGCAGTGCAAGCAATGGACTATCCAGAAGACCAGCGCTCGCAAGTAATCCTACGCGACGATCAATATACCGACCCCAGAGGCCCATTCTTTCCAAACGGTCACAACATCATGGCAGCAATGCAATGGCTAATTTCAGAACCGGGCACCATGAACTTTCTCCACTACTCCGGTCACGGTGGCCAAGTCCCAAGCGACGACTACCGCGCCTCAGGCTATGATGATACGATAGTACCCTACGACTTCGAAGAGAACGGCCAGATCTCATCTACCATTCTGCACCGTTTGTTAGTCTCCCGTCTCCCGCCCAACAGCTCGCTTGTCGTCATCTTCGATTGCTGCCACTCAGGCTCCGCTCTCGAGCTCCCGTACGTCTTCCGCGCGGACGAGGACGGCAACGTCAGCATGATGGATAACGTCCAGACAGGCATCGCATTAGTCAGTGAAGCATCGCACCTGATCCAAGGCGGCTTTACCGTAGGCAAGATTGCCGAGGCCAAGACTTTACTGGCAGGTGCGACGGACTTCTTCAAAGGTCTTACGCATGAGCCGCCCCAGACGGACCAATTCGGTCTAGGCGCGTCCGACAACCAAGATGCGTATGCAAGCGAAGGCGCCAAGAACGTGTGGATGTACTCCGGCTGTCGCGACGACCAGACCAGCGCTGATGCGAGCATTGCGGGCAGCCACGTCGGCGCCATGAGCTGGGCGTTTCTGGAATCCATGCGTGAGTACGGTACTGGTCAGAGCTACATCCAGGTGCTGCAGAACACACGCCAGATATTGAAGGGTCGATACCAGCAGATACCGCAGTTGTCGGTGGGCTACGAGCAGGACCTGAATTATCAGATGAGGCTGTGATGACCATGTGCACGAAAAGCAAGCCGGTGACTTAGCTACTCACGATTATAGATGGCCGAGCATTGATCCGTGCCTTCCTCATTTGGACACCTATGACTTAGACTTCAGCTCTGACCTTAGCTCAGTCTCCACGCCATTGCATCCCCAATCTACGTACCTCAAAATGTTATACCGACGGCGTGCCAGCTCCCGATGTGAATGTCCAGGTGAGTGCTAGCAAGGCCTGTATAAAAGTGGAGCAAGAGCAAGTTCACTGCACTTGTACGAAGCTTCGTTCGTCAAAATATATGTTGGATTCTTACTGCAACAAACCTTGAGTAACGCTTCTTGAGCGGCATCATGACGCTGTGATCTTCGCTCACAGGCGAAGAGAGCAAAGGAGGCGGAGTCCAAAGCCACGTACATCACTACCAAGCACGACCGCAGGAGTCTATGAAGCAGCCAAAAAGAAAACGCAATCGAGCAGCATCTGCAAGCATCTGCAGTAGACATGAGCGAGGCATTGCGAAAGACCAGGAAGCTGCAGCTGTGTCGCAGCGATTACTACGGCCAAACTCTTGGTATTGACCTGGAGACGATCAGAAATGCAAGGCAACAGCCTCAAAGCAAACCAACACCGCCCACTTACGCTCACGGTCCACGCTCGCAGTACCAGTACGGACCTTTGTTCGGCTACGAGGCGCATGCCGCCTTATTGCGTGCACGACTTGCTGCCACTGCCGCAGACACGAAGCGTTTGAACAGCGAGTGTTGAGTTGCGCTCAAATCGCAAATGGAGCCCGAGGTAGAATTGGCTGGTATGGAATCGGTCTGAAAACGCCAGCACTTCCAGCGATTAGGAGGCGGTCGCAGCGTGGATATACCTTACACGGGTGCTCATTGGTCGTATCGGCATTTCGCAAGCGGACCACGATCAGACGCCATGCGTCCATGGCTCCATGGCTTGAAAGCAACGAGGCAGGTCGATGTGCGACTGGACCGAGCGCAGCGAGATACGACGAGACGTGGTTGGGTAAGTGAGTTTACAATTCAGATAAGTAACCACATAAATTCGTGGGGTATCGTAGCTTCCTGGTGGTGAAAGTTATGCGCACCACGACCGTTCCGGCGGCCGTAACTCTGCCAAGCACTCATTACTCTTACAATAATATGCGCCCCATCATCATCATCATCCTTCCTCGAAAACCCTACCACCCTCCTCCTTTAATCTCTTCGCAGCCTCCTCCATCAAGCTCTTCAGGCGATCACGCACAAACTCCCACTGGAACAGTTCACTGCCTTCTAGTCACGGACCCGCAGAGTTCCCACCATGTTTCTTTCCCAACACCCGCTCCGTACTCTCAAAAGCTTTGTCCAGCTTCGCAAGCGCCTCCGCTTTCTGCTTATCCGTAACCAACTTGTCACCCAGCGGCAGATCCCGTAAAGCATTCTGCATCAACTCCGCCGCCTTCTCGGCCGTAAGCTTAGCGGGTGACAACCGCGGAGGTGGCGGCTTCGAAGCATTCGTGCTCGCGCTTGAGCCGGGAGGCACAAGTCCCGCCTTCTCCACTGCTGCCTGCACGGCCGCCGCAGCACTTGCACCAGCAGCTGCGACGGGTGGTGAAGGGCCGGTCATGTCGATGGCGTTTTGCGCGGCGTGCACGACCGCTGCAGCGCTTGACCCAGCAGTATGAACGACGCTACCATCCTTGCGTCGTAGTCCCACTTGACCCTTGCCATCCGTAAACGTCTCGTAACCGCCGTCAGACAAAACTTCCCGAGCGACGCTCTGACTCCCGTTCGCCGCAATCTGCCGTTGTGCCCCGGACACCGCATGGTTCGGCTGCTCGCGCGCCATCTTTCGGATCGCTTCAGCATTCTCCGCGTTCGCCTCTACAGCGAAGCGTAAGCACATAATGGCGTGCTCGCGGATATAAGGGTTATTCTCATCGGGCCTGCAACAGCTGACTAGCGCCTCTAGTCCACCATGAGCGCGCAGTTGATCTTGGACTTTCTTGTTCTTCCACACAAGCGACGAAAGGACGAGGACTGTAAGCTTCTTCAAATTGCGCCATTCGAAATCGGAAGGCTCGTCTTGGTCCGCAGCTGTGGGGTGGAGTGGCGGTGGTGCGGGTGCGTGAGCGCCAGCGGCAGAATGTGGTACGCCCCCGATCGGATCTTCTGGGTAGGCGAGAGGTGTCTCGGCTTCGAAGATGGATTGCGGATCTTCGAGTTCCGGAGGCAGAGATAGAGGTGGGAGGACTAGATGTCCGTGTTCGTTTGCGCCTTCGACATCGAACGGTTTCTCAACCGCTGGTGGGGCCGGTTTATCTTTCTGAGTGTGTGTCGCCAGAGTCTGAGTCGAAGGGATAACCGCATCAGCGCTTAAGCTTCTTTGCTGTGGTGGCGGGACAGGGTGCGTAACAGGTGGTACAGTGGCAACACCAGCCTGCTGACTCACCCTCCTTACGGCAGACGGTACAGTCCCAATAGCGGCACCCTTTGCGTAACGTAGACCGCCACCCACAGACCGTTTCTCACTACCGCCCTCAAGCTCACGAAGCAGAGCCACGAGCTCGGATGTGGCCTCCCATTCGGCCAGCACACCCTTGCCCCAGCCACCGCTCCCTAGCGCGTTGGGCGGTGTATTAGTGGCAACCTGTCCAGCAGAGGGTACGCCTGACGCTGGATTGCTGTCCTCGCATACCACAGCAAAGAACTCCAGAAACTGATACACGCCTTCGTACATCCTCTCCATATCCCACAGATTCAGCGGAAAGTCCTCGGGCTGCGCACGTCCAGCGTGGATCTGCCCTTGCAAAAAGATCAACGCGCAGGTCTGAGGAATGATATGCTGCCTGAACTCAGTGAACAAGAAATTGAGCGTATGTAAGTCGGTCCGAGACGGCGGCGCGTATCCCATAAGCAACAAGTGGCGGCGCTGACACTCTGTAGGATGATGTGGGTCAGACACGGCTCGCTTGACGCCGGGAGGATCTGGCAGCGGAGCTGTAGCAAGGATTTTGCGAGCAGTCTCTTGTCTGGCTTGTTTCTCGACATTCTTGACGGTCTTTGGCTGCGGACCGGCGCTGAGAGCTTGCTTAGCCTCCAGATTCCGTCCGCGGTAGATGCAGGTCAGAAGCTTCATAATGACCGCTTGCGCCGGAGAGATGATATCCTTGCTTCGACTTCGATCCCGGAAAGCGTGATAAGCGTACGGCATCAGACCACTCTTTAGGATGGCCTCGAGAATCTTGATCATGAACTTGAAATACAGCTCCTCTTCTCGCAGATCCCATGCCGCGACGAAGATCAACAGCTCACGGAGCAAATTACGCCCAGAGGACTGAGAGAGCAGAATCTGTGTGCGGACGTAGGCGAGGTTGGAAAGCTCTAAGCGCTCCGATTCTGACATACCCGGACGAGGTGTCGGTGGCACAATAGCGGACATGATGAGCATCGGTAGGACCTCAATCTCTGATGGTCCGAGGATGAGAGGCACGTCGGTCAGTAAGCCGCGTCCATCCTCGTTCGATCCGGGGTAGTCTTCGTCCTCTTCTTCATCCTCTTCGTCCTCCTCATCCTCCTCCTCCTCGTCTTCGGGCGCACTATCCTCGATCATATCAGGCTCTGCTTGCTTAAGTTCACCGTCCATACTCGCAGCTTCTGTCTCGGCGTCATTAGAGGGAATATCAAGCTGGGAGGGCATGGGCAGCGCGCCATAGTAATCGATCTGAGACGGCTGGTTAATGTGAGGCTCGGCTTTGATGAGATCGTGTCTGCGAACAGAGTTCAACACACTGCCGTCCGGGTTCGAGTTCTCTGGGGCCTTAGAATACAAGTCTTGCAAGTCCCGCAAGCTTGCATCCGGAGAGTAGTCGCTCAGCCGCTTCATAAGCTCGATCTTGCCCGACTCCAAAATCCTAGCTCCCGCTTCCGCGGTAAAGAGACACTTGAAATCGTCGACTAAAGTAGGACGATACTGCAAGTTCTGCGTGGTGAGTATCTCCGGCCCCTGCAGTCGCAGCTCCTTCGCAATCTCTGCCTCCAGCTCCTCGACACGCCGCTCTAACTTCGCACCCTCTTCTTCGTCGCCGTCTGCGAAGCCTTCGTCTTCCTCGTGGCGCTGGTGGCCGCCGCCGTAGGATCGTCGGTGCATGGACATCTTCGCCTCCCAAACCGCACACTCAGCCCGATACTTGGCCACAGCATCTTCATACAGGGCTTGCCAATGGTCTTCGGTATCCTCTACGCTTGATACACTTTGGTGCCACTGTCGTGCATGCAACAAATACTCTTCGCCGCGAGTTGGCTCTCTTGAATAGTAATCTATGGCTCGGTTGTGCCGTTCCTTGCAGAACCATACGTACGAATTGCCAACCAGCTTAGACTTGTCGCCGCCGTACGCCGCTTCGGCACCTAACTGGATGAAGCGAGGAGGTGGCATATACTTTATCTTAGGTTCATTGGTCTTAACAGCATCGAGCTCGGAGTGGCGAATAGTATCTTCACCGTCTGTGCCATATGCTACAAGCAAATCGTAGCTGGTAATAAGCGATTGCGGAGGCACCGCAGGGTTACTAGGCATATCTGCAAGCGTCGTTCGACTGGTTTCCGGCACGTCCTCTGGGTTGAAGGCCATCACATCTGCACTGTCGTTGAGGGTGTGATCGAATAGAGCCATCCACAGCATCATCTTCCGACGCTCGTTCTGCGCCACGAGGTTGTTGACAAATTGCAGGCAGGTGATCAATAACTTCTTGTACGCATTAACAATCCATTGCCATTTCTCTTCGTCGCCCGTACCTGCCTCACCGTCGTACCCACGTGCGGTCACCCTGACACAGGCGTTGACCAGACGGAAGATCTCAGTATCGACTTGGTGTGCGGTGGCGAGATCCTGGGCAACCGAACCGATTGTGAGGACGTTGCGGCTAATGCTGACCAGGTCGTTGAGCCGTTCGAGGTCTTTCCACAAGCCTGGATAATTGCTCGCTATAAGCGCACCGGACGTGCTCTCATAGTCTACAGCACTCGGGTCCCAAATGGTAAAGCTGCGGCGTTCCAGACTCGGTATCGCTGCCCTGAGACACAGGACCAACTCCGACCAGAACTTGATGTCCATTCCTATTGACTCTCTCACCGCCACATTGTTCGCGGTGCTCTGCAGGGTCTCTTTGCAAACGCGCTTGTCCAGGAGTTCGAGCGTCCCCTCTCGCAGGTATGTAGGGCTCTTGAAGTGGATAGTGAACGGGGCCAACACAAGACGTATGAACACGCTATGCGCCATTCTGACCTTCTCGTCGGCCACTCCATTGCGCGTCATTTCCAACCACGCCTGATTCGCACCCCAACACCTTCTGTGAAGAACGGTCTTATTTGCTCTAAAGTTATACCATCAAAGCATCGAAAGCAAACACTTGAGCCTTTGCGCAAGCGGAACGTCTCCGCGCTTCCCCCGTCTCGAGGTCTTTAAATGTGGTTGCCTTCCAGCCCGACTTCGAGCATATAACGCTCATGGCTCTGCCCATTGCTTAAAGCATATCACACGTACAACGTGTAAGTGGAGCTCGGAAGTATATGGTGACTTACGAATTCGGACCTGCCCTTCCCTTTCGCTCAACTCTACCCTGCTCACTACCAATCGGTTCAAGGGATGATACCCTTCACTTACCGGCGCATGTTGTTCTTTTCTACTCTTGGTTTGATTGTGTACTCTCTCCGTCTTGTCCACGCCGATTGCTTCGAACCTAGCCCGGCTTTCCCACTTCCACTATGGCAGAACGGCATGCAACAACTGGAAGCTGCCTTTCAACGGATCGATCAACGACTGGAGAAGCTCGCTGAAGACCAGCAGTATGACACCTCTTCCTTCTCAGTCGGTGTTACATCGAACACCGACACGCTATGGACTCACTTCCATTCTGCCCGTGTACATAATGCTACACGGCCAGGTGTTACGCACATCGATGGCGATAGTCAGTACCGCATCGCTTCTATCTCCAAGACTTTCACCGTTCTCGGCATTCTCCACCAGCACGCAGCTGGCAATCTTAGCCTCGACGAGCCTGTATCGCTGTACATTGATGAGCTGAAGCATGCCCACAGCGGCGACATGCCCTGGAATGACATCACAATCCGTGTTTTGGCATCTCAGCTGTCGGGTATCCCGCGAGATGTCATACAAGCTGATTTGATCAACGGAGAGACCGACCCTACGGAGCTCGGTTTGCCGCCAGTGAGCAAGGAAGGCTTGCCACGATGTTACGAGTACGGTGGCCTCAAGCCTTGCAACCGGACAGATCTACTACACGCTCTGAAGACACACCACCCAATCTTTGCACCAAACGCCATTAGCACTTACAGTAACACAGCCTTCGAGCTGCTAGGGCTGGTCCTTGAGAACGTGATAGGCTTGGACTACGATGTCTACATGCAGCACGCAATCTTCGGCCCGCTGAACATGACTCTCACAAGTCTCAGCACGCCGCCAGACGATCATGCTGTCCTACCCGTTGACCAGACATACTGGGACGTCGATCAAGGTGTTCACAAGCCTACGGGTGGCATCTATAGCTCCTTAGACGACATGAGCAAATACCTCCGCTACGTGATGACACACTATAACGCGCTGGCGACGGGCGTGAACTGGCTCCTACCCGCAAGCTGGAGCACAGGGATGGAGAGCTTCTATGGTATGCCGTGGGAGATCTTCCGGACCGATCGAATCCTTGAGAAGAGTAAGCGGCCAGTGACCTTCGTGACGAAAGCTGGTGGCGTACCTTCGTACTTTTCACGCATCAGTATTATGCCTGAATACGGCCTAGGTCTTACTGTCTTGATCGCTGGCAGCAATACGTTACTCAAAGAGATCCAAGAGATTGTGACGGTGGAACTTGTGCGTGAGGCCGAAGCGGTCATATGGAAGGACGTTCAAAAGACGTACAGCGGCAATTACGTGTCGACTAATACCTCGCTCAACTCGTCGATCGAGCTTGCCGCCCGGCCCTCGACTGGCCTGGTATTGCAAAGTTTCATCAGCAACGGCACGGATGTTTTTCAGACACTTCTCCAACAGTACGCTGAAGCCTTGGATGTCAAGCGATGGCACGCACAACTGGTACCAACCCTGCTTTACAAGAACGAGGCGGAGCAGAAGGGTGAAATCTGGAGGCTTCTCGTGGTTGCGGAGAGGACGGGCGAGGGAGCCGTCTGGGATGAGTTTTGCAATACTGATGTTGACCCTATCAGCTACGCTGGCTTGCCGGTAAATGAATTCGTGTTCTGGCATGAGGAGCAACGCCTCGAGCTGCCGGCGTGGAGGGTCAGTATGAAGCGATCCACTGCGGACACGGCCGAGAGGTTGGTAGTGCAAGTGTAAAGGCCGATGCCCTCCGCAAGTTACTCCCGCGGGCATGGTGATATGTACTGTACATTGTACAACAAGCTCACTGCTTCGCGCCCAGCACTTCCTTCACCGCTTGAATTACCTGGCCATGCACATCTTTCGGCGCCGCAATAACACCCTTGTTATTCTTCAGCGTCCTGCCCAGCGAGAAGTCGAGTCGGTTTCCGTTCACATCCGTGACCTGGCCACCCGCTTCCCGCACGATCAGATCACCTGCGGCATGATCCCATATCTTCTCCACGTAGTCTTTTCGGACCGGCAAACGTAGATACAGGTCTCCCGCCCCTCGTGCGATGCTTCCATATTTGGCTTGGCTGTCCATTCGGACGGAGGGCTTGGTGATGCCAAGTTTCTGCGCAATAGCCGCCGCATCACCCTGGGATGAATGTCCGGCTTCCACTGACTCGCAAAAAGTAGCCTCGGAAATGTTCGAGATGGGCTTCATGCCAATCTTCTTCCCCTCGCTCAGACCCTCTTTACTCAACGGCCTACTTTGAGCTCCTTGCCCCTCAACCGCAGAGAACAGAACGCCAAACTTGCCTTCTTCGTCGCTAGCATCCGTGCCAATTCCCTCCTTTAAGGGCTCGCTATCACTGACGGGCAGATTCGGGCAGCCAAGCACGCCAACCTTAACCTCTCCATCCACCAAGAGAGCAAGGCAGACGGCATACTGTCCGCCTCGCAGAAAACCTTTCGTTCCGTCTATAGGATCGATCGTCCATATCCTACCCTTGGCACCGCCTTTGCTATCGCCCTTATCTATGATATCGAGCATACTGTCCGCGCTACCGACCGCACCGCCCAATGTTTGCTCAGCTGTGGCATTGGAGAGCTTGGCATCACGGACGAGCTCCCAGACGGTATCTCGTAATTGACTGTTCTCCCGCAGATCTTTGGCTTCTTCTTCCGCGACGATCTCGTCACTCGGGAAGTTGTGCTGCAGCGCACTTATTATGAGCGCCTGGGCGCCGAAATCGCCAATTGTAACGGGAGAAGCATCGCTTTTGCTTAACGTGCCCTTGGCGTTCTGATGAAAGACGGATTTGGTCAAGAGCGTCGCTCTTTGCACGGCTAGTAAGGCGGCGTTGAGCTCCTTGTCGTACCCTCCGGTCGCCATGCTGTACTGTTTGCTTGGGGGAGAGTATACGGAGGTTAGCGGGACGATGTGGGATGAGAGAAGGCGGAGGCGGGGAAGGAGGGTTGGCAGGAAGCTGAAGGCCAGGATGAAGAGGGAGATGGCGAGTAGTGTGAGGCTCAAGGGTTGCCTCCAGCTCACCATGGGGTCTGCTTTGAGAGATGGTGCCGGTAAAGTCGAATTCCAGATGTTCCCGCAATTGCATGCGCATAAGAGGCTACTGCAGGAACAGTCTGCGGTGCGACGAACGCTGAGTCGGCGGAACTCGGTCCGAACTCGCCCAACTGACATGGCGAGCTGAATGCACGCTTTTGCGATTGGGATCCGAGGGTTCAGCTGAAGAACCCGTAACGCACTAGTATCACAAGGCCGCAGTGTCATCGCCGTCGCAATGTCAAGACTCGCCAAGGCCATTGGTTGGCCGGACGGGACATGGGTACTGTACGACCGCACATCCAACCAGTCCTTGGCTTGAACGGTCACAACTACTCTGTGAGCGAGGCCTCGAAGGAGCGTGGGCGTCGATATCGCCTGGACCGCTGGGTTCAGCTGGTTCTCGCTGGTCCACGCCGTGGCTCCCGCAAAGGTATGTGTGGGTAGGGGCTACATTGCTCATCGTTCCAGACATTTCCCATGAAAGCAGACCTAATGCGATTGCCCTCCTCGTCTCATTCCTTTCGTTCATCTTCTTTCTCGGGTTCGCTGTTGCCGTCGTACCATGGCGAATGTCACTGGTGGCAATTTGGGCATCGCCAGCTATATTGGACTTGGACTCGGCATGCTTGTCTCTACACATACAGAGACCTCAAGTGCTAACGTACAAGACCTCTCCTCTCCCCTCACTAGGTTCACCAATACCTCTGCTTCGAGCGGCCTCGATTCAACTCCGTTCTCTGCTCCCACAGTGTTACCGAATCTATCATCATCTCGGGGACTTAATTCTTCGTTGGCTAGCTTTGAAACGACCCTAAGTGCTACAGACATTAACAGCATCGCTTCGGCTACCTATAACTCTACATTAGCAGGACCGACCGCTGCGTCTTCTTCTGTATACTTGAACAGGCACCGAAGCAACCAGAGCGTGGCAACTGCGTTTGACCCGCAAACGTCCCTCAACAGAGCGGCAAGGACCAGTGGCACTAGTTCGGCAAATCGAAGCGCTACACGAGGAGAAACCACTGCCGCGTCTTCGTCGACACATACTCCTGGGCGTTCGAGTAACAAGACCGTGGCAATACCGCATACGGCACATCCAACCTCGTTCGCGAATATCTCCGTGGCAGCTTCGGCATTAGCATGCCAGGCGTCCTGGACCTCATATCTGGATGCCATCGACGAATATGGTAAGGAACATACAAGTTGCCGACGTGATGGCTGTGGAGCATGCTGACGATTCTGCCATTCATATAGCCAGCACCCAGATTGGTTCCGGTGAAGATATCAAAACCACAATTTACATCACCAGCACGCGAACGATCACACAGCTCAACGGCACGGCGGATGTCTATACTAGGATAGGCGGCATTCCATACGCCCGTGGCCAGTTCACCGCTTCTGCTTCAAACACGATCCATCAACCATGGACGACGTCAACTACGTACTACGTTGGAGGTCCCGGCCAACCTCTAGAACCTAAGTGTGCGATCACAGGGACGGATTGTAGCGCGCTGTACAGCTCCTGGTTCAGCAGTATCGGTTGGACGAAGACGAACAAAGTACCCGACAGGAATCCAGTACCGTCCAACTCCCCATGGTGCAACTTCTGGCCACCAGCCTTAGCAACGGCTATAGCGAACGGAAACGCGACTTTGATACCTGGTCACGGTTCGTTGGGTGTAGGACCACAAGTGAGTTCAGAAGGCATCGAGGAGTGCTTGATACTCGGCAATAACGTTCAGGTGCGTTATGATGCTACCGTCGGCCTGAAAGGTACTGACTGCGGACTAGCTGTTCTATTGGAGCGACGAGGCTCGTAGAAATTACAGCGATCACCGCAATGAATCTGCCCCGGTCACAGCTGTGCACTCAGTACTAGGACAATCCACAGCAGTCACCTTCACGTCGCCAAGTATATATTTGCGTCTGGACTCGCTCTCGGCAGTGGCTATGACGAGGTCTTGGAATATCAACGGCCAAACACTCGACACAACGAGGACTCTCGGCTCCGTCCATCACAATGTCTTGCTCACCCTAGCTCCAACAGACGTCAAAAGCGTCGTCTACAGCTTCCACGGCATCACAGTTGGCTACGTTGACATGAGTAGTGTCGCCTCTGCCATCGCCCACGGCGGCACAGATTACATGAATTGGATGTCCGTGATCAGTCTCAGCGGCGCGCACGGTTACGAGTTGGAAAGCACCGCCAAATCCATACACTGGTCACGTTTTGGGGTTCCCGAGCCGGAGGCCTATTACCTGAACCCGAACGGAGCGTTCGGCTGCGACCTGTACACGGATCATCCGCTGTGCAGCACCATCTTCGAAGGTGCTTACAAGCCCATGGTCGACGTTGGAGGGGGCCTCAAGACGCTCGATGCGGCATGGTCCAAATGCGCAGATGTCGTACACGGTCTCTATGACCCCCCAATTGCACTGACTCGTACGTACAACTCCTGTAGTTGCGAGAATCGACGCTGACAATCAACATCAATACTTTCAGCAGCTGCTTCCGCAGCAGAGCCTACTGACCCAAGTGACGAATACCCACCCTACGCTTTGTCCTCGACGGCCAAGGCCGCCATGCCTACCACACCGGCCTCTCCGCAGAGCTCCCAGCAAGCCCCGACTCCTTCCCCGACAACTGCATCTTCTGCAGTGTTGTCACAGCCTGACCCGCTTTTACCTTTCCCCTCCGGCGAACAAGGCTTGCAGATTCCAGCCGTTGCTACTCTTGGTCAAAGCACCTTTTCGGCAGATCCCACACAAGTGTCTCCTACGACTAACGCCGACCCTGGCAGCGTACAGGCTCAATTGACTAATCTGAGTACAGCCGGCTCGGATGCCAGTATTAGTGTTGTGAGCGAAATATCCGCAACTGCATCCGACGATCCAGTCCAAACGTCAGCTGCAATCAATGCACTGTCTGTGTTACAGTCTGCTGCGACAGAATCAAAAGTTGACAATGTGGCAAGCGACTCGACTCCAGCGGTTACAACTGGCCTGGCCCAGGCCGTCGGCACATTCAACGCCCTATCTGTGCTAGAGTCTGCTGCGACCGCATTACCGCAAACACGAGTTGATGGCGGTAGCGCTCCAGCTACAGTCCAACATAATCCACTCACGGTGGCCGTGGACAACAGCGTCTACACCGCGTCTCTGGCCTCTTACAGAGCTGAAACGGTGATCTTAGGGGTTGAGACTCTCTCGCCCGGCGGCTCAGCATCGACTATGGAAGGGCAGACCATAAGTATGGATGATGATAGTCTGACGGTTGGTACAACCTCGCTACCATCGCTCGCGGTCGTGAGTCCGAACGTCGTAGCCGTGCCCGCGGCGACGATGATGACTTACGCGAGCCAAACTTACATTCTAGCTGCTGGCACCGATTCTGCCATTGTGGTAGTAGACGGATCTGCAACCCTTAGCGCGGGAGGGGCAGCGACTGTCCTTCGAGGGCAGACCATCAGCGTTGGTGCAGGTGTAGTGGTGGTCGGAGGCAGCACGATACCAATGCATGCCATCTCAACTAACCCTCAGGCGACTGGCCCGGCAACCACCTTTGAGATTGCAGGCCAGAGTTACACTGCTGCGAGAGACCCTGCGAATCCCTCTGTCATGGTCCTGGACGGCAGCATCACGTTATCAGACGAGGGCAGTGCTCGAACGATCGATGGCCACGTCTTCAGCGTCGAGTCTGGAGCGGTCAGAATTGACGGCTCGATCTTGCAACCCATGCCAACCGCCTCTGCAGCCGCTCTAATGACTTTCACAGCCGACGGTGCAGTATGGACAGTAGCGGCAGACCCTTCGTTGAGCGGCGCGGCCGTCGTAGACGGCAGTATCACATTATCATCCAACGCAGCCATGCAAACCATCAACGGCCATACCCTTAGCGTCGCCTCCGGAGTGCTTTACGTCGATGGGTCGCGTTACGCAACTTCATCACAGCCTTCCGTCACGCCCACTGAAGCCACTCTGTCAGTAGCTGGTCAGGTCTGGACTTTGGCAGCCGCTGCAAGCGCGAGTGGCGTCCTTGTGGTAGACGGTAGTATCACCTTAACAGCAGGAGCTTTTGCTCGCACTATCGATGGTCATACATTGAGCGCACAACACGACAGCCTAGTGATTGACGGCTCGCTGTACACTGCGACTGCCACGACGAACATGCCGCGAGCTCCCTCACCTGCTACTACCATTTCAGCGGCAGGACAATTCTGGACTGCCGTCGGAATGCCTGGCGAGCACGGCGTGATCATCGTGGATGGTAGCGTAACGCTTTCTGCCGGTGGTCAAGCCAAGACTATGAATGGCCACAGCCTGAGTGCGGCGCCATCTGCGTTACAGATAGACGAGACCTCTTACCTCGTCGCTGCTGGTGCGATCGCCACAGCCAACGACCCTCCCACCACCACTACTAAAGCACAGGTGCAGAATTGGAGCGTACAGGAGATGAAGTCTGGCAGCGAACTCGAGCTCGTTGTTGACGGCAGTATCACTCTATCTTCCACCAACGCGGCGGCAGAAATCAATGGGCACACCCTGAGTCTAAGTGACGGTCGGCTTGTCGTAGATGGCACCACGTTCACATTACCACTACCTAGTGTCAAGGCCAACAGCACTGCCGCTGCCATGACTGTCAATGTCGCTTCGCTCACGAGTAGCGTATACCCGACATCAGTGGCCTCGGCCACTCCGTCTCGCGAAGCGAAGGGCGGTTCGTCAACTTCGATTGCAGAATCGGGCGGGAGTGTCGAGGCACCGACTGCGCGGCTTGTTCCACTGGCTTTGTTCGTCTTTGTGTTCGGCCTGTTATGATAAGCGACATGCGGGATGGAGACAACGTCAGAGACGGGAGGGCTGTACCCGGACAGCGGCCGCGACCGCAAGCCGTACGGGGTTGGTCATCAAACTGTAGCATACAGACACGCGATGTAGAGACATGGCCTCTCATTCCACTTTCACGTCGGCATCAATCAAGATAAAAACTCCGTCCACCATTCGTCGCTCTCCGACCAAGACGCCTCGCTAAATTCGAGCAAGTCAATGAACCTATCCGTGTCATGCCACTACCACCTCTGCGAATACCCGCCCCTCCCCCTTCCTCTCCCGCCGCGCCCACCCCACCTCTCATCCCCACCACGCCCTCCCCTCCCCCATCCCCCACCTCCACCGCCATGCCCCCCACCTCCATACCCATCCTCGAACCCCCTGCCCCCACCATCCCCAAACCCCTCCTGCTTCACAGCCCTCCCCGGCTCCACCCGCCCCGCCAACTCTTTATCCAACCTCGCCTTCTCCTTCCGCATCGACGCATACCCGATATGCATCTTCCCGAAGAAGTGATCCGCCAAGCGTCTATCATTATCCAGCCGAGACAGATACGCCCCACAAACATCACAAACCTGCAACTTCTGATGCCCGCTCGGCCCCGACGTGTCCGACAGCGTCTTCAACTCCCTCTCCTTCTCCTCCTTCGTGCTCTTGGCGAGCTTGAGCTTATGATACTCCTGCACGGCCAGGTTCACCGCGCCTTCCTCCGCCAAAATCTCCACCTCCAGCAACCCGGCCTCGATTGTCCGCGCCAAGTCCGAGATCGCTTTCAGCAAGGCATTCGTCTGCTTCACCTCCTCCGGCGTCTTCTCCAGCCGATCCTGCGACTGCCGGATGCGTCTATCACAATCGTCCACATAATTCCGAATGTCCCTCATATAATCCCACTCGAATCCCAGCGCTTTCCTCTCCTCAGCCGGGAGGGCCTCATATTCCTCCTTCAAGTTCGGCTGGTGCGCGCGGGGGCACGCGCCAATGTCTTGTTTGGTGTTGGTGAAGAGGTCGTGGGGACAGGAGCCGGCCACGTAGGAGCGGCAGACCTTGGGGTCGTGGAGGGTGAGGGCGGGTTGTTTGAAGGTGCCTAGTCCGCCGCCCGACGACATGTCGCCCATGAGCTGTTCGAGGGCGCGGCGTTGTTCGGCGGCCATGGTGGGCCAACACTATGTCGAGAGGGATGGGATGGGTTTGTTTGGAGCGCCTTCGCCGGCGTGTCGATGTGCTGTCCCGCACGCGGTATGAGGAGTGGTGGGGGTTGTCTGGAGGTGAATTCGATTGCCCGTATAGGCGTGTAGCAAAAGATGTACGAGAAGCCGTAATTGGCCAGTGATCTACCGCAGCTAGCGCAGGGCTTCGGGCTCGCTTCGGCTTCGCCTCCCGCTTCCCCATACGTATCGTTCCCGCTTAGTAAGTCACGATCTCACATCGCACCCTTCGCATCTCCCCTTCTCCAGTCCTCAATAACTCTGACCCCCCTTAGCCACGGAGCACCAACATGAAACTCTCCACCCTCCTCGCCCTTCCCGCCGCCCTCACCACCACCCTCCTGACCCATGCCCTCTCGACCCCCTCCACCCCACCAGAATCCTACACCGAAAACCTCCACCTCCTCCCCCTCCCCTCCGGCTACCTCTACGCCGGCTTCAACTTCACCGCCTCCACTGCCCTCTCCGCCTACACCTCGCAACACTTCCGCTATTTCCCTCGTTCACTCGGACAGATACTGCAGTACTCGCGGACGGAAGAGCTACACCTGCGTTTCGCATGGGGACGGTGGGATGAGGGGAGTTGGGGCAGCAGACCGAGGGGTGGGAGGAGGGAGGGGGGAACGGGGGTGGAGATATGGGCTTGGTTGGATGCTGGTGGTGACGGAGGTGGAGGGCAGGATGGAGACGGTGGGGGTGGGGGGTTGGAGGAGAGGTGGAGCGCGCTGGTCAACAGTCTGTCGGGATTGTTCTGCGCGAGTTTGAACTTCGTTGACGGGACGAAGACTACGCGCCCGGTCTTGACGTTTGAAGCTGAGGGGAGTCTGGGTGCTGGAAGGGGAGGGAGGAACGGGAGTTTGCAGCTTCTGCATGGCATGCTACCGAACGAAGTCGTATGTACGGAGAACCTTACGCCGTTCCTGAAGCTCCTACCGTGTAAAGGCAAGGCGGGGATAAGCAGTCTGTTGGACGGGCATAAAGTGTTTGACGCGAATTGGCAGAGCATGAGCATTGACGTGCGAACTGTCTGCGACAGCAAGCACGAAGGCGAGGGTGAGGCGGGTGACTGCAGAATCGAGATCGAACAGACAGTAGATATGGTCATGGATATCGAGCGCAGCATGCGACCGCGCGATGATCCGATTCCGCGGCCGAGACCGATCGAGGAGATTGTCTGCGATGAGTCGAAGCATTATCATGGGCATGATACTTGCTACCCCCAGCGACGGGAAGGGGAGATGGCGTGGAGTTTGAGTAAGATTTTTGGCTCGCCGGTGAGGGGGGGTTGTCATCTTGCCGCCGACGACGGCGGCGAGGAGCAGGCGTACGATATCAGTTTGGAAGTCCCGTCAGATCGGACTGTTGACCTATCGATTGGTGGACGGCAAGTCGCTTCCCCAAACGCAAACGTGCGACGATTCGAGCTACCCGAACAAGGCACCTTCGATCTCAGCCTACCACAAGAGAGCATCTCCGCGCAATCCCCTCTCACGCCTCCACCTCTCTTCGCCAGCCGCCAACTAACCGGCCACGGCCAAGAGCGCGGCGGCATGCACACCATCCTGCGCAACCCCCATCCCTACCCTCAGCGAATCGTCTACCTCGAAAGCCTGCCATGGTTTCTGCGACCGTACATGCACACCTTACAGATCGCAGGTGGCGGAGCAAGCATAGAAAAGATGTACTACACCCCCGCCCTCGACCGCAAACGCGGCACGCATCTGGAGTTACTACTTACTCTGCCTGCGGACTCGACGGTGGAGTTGAGGTATGATGTCGAGAAGGCGAGTCTGAGATATACGGAGTACCCGCCCGACGCGAATAGGGGGTTTGATGTTGCGCCCGCTGTTATCCGCATCCTATCCTCATCTCCGAGCGAGCAGCAGCGGCAGCAGCAGCAGCAGCAGCAGGAGATGGAGGGGCAAGACTCATCTTATTACCTCCGCACGACAAGTCTGTTACTCCCGCTTCCCACGCCCGATTTCAGCATGCCGTACAACGTCATTATTTTGACGTCTACGGTCATCGCGCTGGGGTTCGGGAGTATCTTCAACTTTCTGGTCAGGAGGTTTGCGCTGCCGGAGGAGGTGCCGCCTGCGCCCGTTGTGGTGCTGGCGAGGCGGGTCGGGGAGAGGATTAGGGGCATCATCGGTGCGGTTAGAAGGGGTGGTGGGGTCGGAAGGGATGGGGATGGCAGTCGGAGTAGTGGCAAGGAGGGTGAGGTGTTGATGGACGGTAAGGGCAAAGGTTTGAATGGAGGTCATTTGGCCAACGGCGATACCCGGGTGTGGGAGGGGAAGAAAGATAGATGAAAACAAACGAACATGCGCAAGCGCGCTGTTCTTAATCTCCCTCCACCATACCGTTACATTCACCCACCTTCTTAGAGTCACGTGAAAGTAGGATGTCTCCGACTTCCGCCGAGCTTTGGACCCTGCAGGGAGGGGGAAAGTGTGCGGCGGCTCGTTTCCCCACCTCAGGCATTCAACTCCCGCATCCCGCTACCTCCCCATTCGGCAATTGTACTCTCACCCAGTCCACCTAATCCATTATTGAAATCAAATCCTACAAAGTGCCACTTTCACCAATCCGTCAACGAAAATCATCCCTCCGACCAACACTTCCTAAGCTCAATCGAATCACAATTTGAAGAGTGTTGGCGGTGAAAAGACACCCCAAACAGCAGCAAGACCAGCGGAGAAGGAGCAGATAGAAACGACGGCAGACACACGATGGCGGACGGCAAGGAATTCACGTACTCGGACATCTCGGAACACACGAGCAAGCGCGACTTGTACCTGGTGGTGCACGACAAAGTGTACAATGCGAGTAGCTTCGTGGATGAGCATCCGTACGCAATATCTTTCCCCCCCCCCTCTCCCAACCCCACCACGCTCGTGAAGAAGCCAACGTGTGGGCTGACCAAGGTGGGATATGTGTGTATAGCGGCGGCGAAGAAGTGCTTTTAGACGTAGGCGGGCAAGACGCAACCGAAGCCTTCGAGGATGTGGGACATAGTGACGAAGCGAGGGAAATCCTGAATGGCCTGCTCATTGGCAACCTGAAGCGAGCCGTACGTTCCCCAACCCCTCTTCCCACCCCTCCTACACCCCCTACCCACGACCCGCAACCCCACCGACCCCTCCCCACCTTACTTGCTTACTTACTTACTTACTTACTTACTTACTTACTTACCTACTGCCTCTCAACTGATTGCGTATTGCAGCCCGGCGACGCCGCCCCCAAACCCTCCACCTCCACCACCCCCGGCGCTCCCAAGACGACCTCCGACTCCGCCGGCCTCGGCATCGGCGTCTACGCCCTCATTCTCGTCGGAGGCGCGGCGGCCTTTTTCGCGTATCAGTATCTGCAGAGTTCATCCGCGCAGGGCAAGTCTTAGGGAGGCAGTAAGTTGTTCTTAGGCGGATGCAGTGGTTTCGTGAGTGGTTGCGGTAGGTTTGTGGGTGAGGCGCTGCAGCGGTTGATGTGGGTTGTGTGGGTGGGAGATGATATGAGGATGGATCATGCGGAGGAGGGGGTGGTCGTTGTTGTGGGCGTGTAGATATCCATCTCCGAATAAAGTGGGAAGAAGGAGGTGGCTGGGCTGGTTGCGGAGGTGGGCATAGAAGCGACCACAGTATTCTGCTCGGCCAATGGGCCTGCGCACACCCCTGTGTAGTACCCTTGCGCTGCACTGGCATATCACGT
This sequence comes from Baudoinia panamericana UAMH 10762, assembly GCF_000338955.1. Classification (NCBI taxonomy): domain Eukaryota; kingdom Fungi; phylum Ascomycota; class Dothideomycetes; order Mycosphaerellales; family Teratosphaeriaceae; genus Baudoinia; species Baudoinia panamericana. The sequence goes on from NW_006911258.1 coordinate 198,153, forward strand.
GCTTTCGAACAAACGCGTTCCCCACACACACACACCAGCCCTAGACTGCACGGTAATGTCATCTCTCGTGGGTCAAGGCTGAAATATTGACACAGTGCCTACGCAAAGTGCGTGGTTGTCATGTTCCTCGTTCATTCGGTAAGGCAGAGTAGGTATATCATACATTCCTCCTAGCGACAGAGATATATTCTTCGCACTACCTATAGAAATCCCCCGGATCCCCTCCTCCACCACCTCCACCACCACCAGCCGAGCTCCCACTACCCATCCTCTGCGCGTGCTGCGCCTGTTGCTGCTGCTGCTGTACCGCAGGCGAATAAGGCTGATACGCCTGATACCCCCCCGCCGCACCGGGATACTGTCCAGTCCCCACAGACGACAGCGCAGGACTCTCTGGCACCGCCACCGGTACCGGCGCGGCTGGTGGCGGCGCAGAGGGATGTTGAGGTGGCATTCCAACACCGGCTGCGTACTGCTGAGGTTGAGCTTGGGTGGGGGTGGCGTAATTCGCCTGCGCGTGACCGTCATACGACCCCTGCCCGCCTCCGACTCCATCCTCAAGAGTCTGAGACGAGTACATCGAACTCGGCGTCTCGAAGCTCTGCGTCCGCTGCCGACTGGGCAGGCCGTCACGGTGGTCATCGTACATCCGCTGCTGCTGTTGCTGTTGCTGTTGATGCGGTGCGTAAGAAGTGGCGGCGGCGGCGGCGGCGGCGGCGGGAGGATAACTCCTCCGATCCCCCGCCACGGGACTCTCGTACCCGCCCGTCGCGAGTTCCTGCGGGTTGCCGCTGTTGAGGGTGTGGATGCTGTTTGGTCTTATCTGGCCTTGAAAGGGTCCTGATGGTGGAGGGGCGCCGTAGCCGTCAACGGATAGATTGTTGGGTGGGTGATGTGGATGTTGAGATGGTGGGGGTTGGGGACTGGGTTTGCGGCGGATGTCTTGCTGTTGCTGTTGCTGTTGGGTAGATGGTGCTGGAGGTTGTAGACCACCAGGGATGAAGTGGAACGGTGCTGGCGCTGCTGTGCCGTTGGGAGGTGGTTGTTGGATCGAAGGCACCGGGCCGTTCTGTGGTGGGTAAGGACTGCTGAAGCCTTGCTGCGGCGGCGGCTCGGAGGGCGCGGGGGAGTAGAAACGCTGTGGATCTTGTTGATGCGGTGGTGGGAGATGTTGTTGGCTTTGCGCTGCGAAAGAGGGTTGTGGCGGGTACCCCTGCGCTGATGGCGGGCCTTGAGGTGGATATTGCTGAGGCGGCGCTCCGGTGTACTGTGGTTGGAGCTGCTGGGGAGGGTAGACAGGCTGTGCGGGCTGGCGTTGGCGGGGAGGATATTGTTGTTGATAATGCGACGCCGCCATGGAGGTTTCGAGAAGGTGTTCGTAATCTCGCCGTGCTTTGATGAACTTTTCGTTCAGTTGCGTGAAGTCGTCTGTGCAATCTCAGTACAGGACGGCGTATCAATACCGATGCAACTTGTGATAGCTTACCCTTCTTCTGCGAGTACTTCCCGATAAGCTCAATCAACTTCGGCCGTATACTCAACGTCCGCTGATACAACTCCCCAATCTCCTCCTCCTCCCTCTCACCCCTCCTACCCCCCGTATCCGCACTCACGCTCAGCAACGCCAAAAGCTTCTCCACATTCTTGATCTCGCCAAACACGTCCGCCTCCATATGCGCATCCCGCTCCAACTCTTCTCTCGTCGGATCTTGCAGCTTCTCCACGTAGTTCAACGGGAAGATGCCCGTATTCCCTTTCACGCTACCACTCCACCAATCCGTATACACCGACTCGAGCACGGCAATGATATCCCCCTTCTTAAACGCCAACTCCCCCGGCTCGGACGGCTGAAAGTCATACAACGCTCGCACTCTACTTACCGTCGCCGCCGTCGTGCCCTGCTGCTGCTGTTGCTGCTGTGCGGCACCCGGCTGCGCCTGCTCCCCCACCACCACATCATCCCCCCCAACCCTCTTCTGCTCCTCCCCACTCCCCCCCTTATCCTGCACACTCAACGCCAACGCCATCTGCAATTCCTCCTCCTCCTTCCTCCGATCCTCCCCACTAATCTCCCGCTTCCCCGGCTTACTCGGCGCAGCCACATTCGTCAACCCGGGCTGCTGCGTCCTCAGCTTCCCATACGCCTGCTCCATGATCCCCAACTCGGCATTACTCCTAAACTCCTCCGTCCACGTACTCATCCGCTCGAGCACCTTCTGCTTCACCTGCGAATGCGTGTTCCGGTCCCCTGCCAGCCGGAGTAAGCTATCCGTGAAGGCTTTCGAAGCGAGTTCGCGGTGCAGCGCTACACCGCAGTTCTGGGAGAGGGCGTTGGCGAGCTCGAGGGTGTAGAGTTGCACGTTTGCGTTGCGGTGGGCGAGGCGTTTGATCAGGGCGGAGATGGCTTGGGCGGGGCCGGAGGGGGAGGCGGAGACGCGGTCGCAGACGTCGAGGATGTACTCCCAGTTCTCGCTCGTAAGGTTCTCGTCGGTCGCCTTGACTGCGGAGCGATCTATGTTAGTTTCGTCTGTATGCGCCAAGGTAGGCTGCGTGGTGGAGGCAGGAGGCAGACGTACCGACGGCGTCGTCCATGGGGTTCGCCTGCGTGCGGAACATGGCGACGGCGGTGGTAAGGAGTGTATAGGGGGGGAAGGAGGGCGGTGGTGGAAGAAAGTGGCAGCCTTCACCACCGCATGTCCACTTCGGTTGCGGGCGAGAGCGTTGCGAGTCAAGCAAGTCACGAGAGACGTCATCCGAGACCGAGGCCGCCTCATCTCATGCGCCACCCCACTAACACTGACACCCTCTCTACAACGACTGCAGCATACGCAATCCGACAACATGCAATACCCTGACCGGATGATAGACATGCATACAACCAACAACACGTATGCAAGCGTACGCAACAGCAAGAACAAGCCTCTCGCAACCTTCTTCCAGGGCGGGCTGTCGTATTCGTTTCGCCATCCACCGAATCATCAATACCCAGGAATGAATATGTACCAATGAGATTGTTATCGATGATTGGATCTTGGGCCGCCCATAGCGCCAAATTCCCGCCTCGTCAGCAAGAGGCAGCCAGCCCATCACCTACTCCGCAGCCGTCCATATATCATCAAAGACCGTCATTGACTCCATTCGCGCTTCGTTCCTACCTCTCTGCCTCTACTCTACCCTCATACTGCCCAGACTTCGGTCAGACCTGACACTGTTAGGGAGAGAGGCAGATCAGCCAGCTTCAAGTTGTGATGTTCTTGTACCGCGCGCCAAGTCGCAGTCGCACCCTCATTTCGCCGTCCAAGACTTCATTGCGCCGAATCGCCCTGATGGCCCTGATGGCCTTGTTGGTACAGGCAGCAAAACGCTCAGTCGCTTTCGTGGTTTCGTTCCGAACATAAGAGATCCCACTCACACAAGCGCCGTCGTGGCTCTAAAACCGGAGGTACCGCAACGCAACGCCATGCCACGCCACGCCACGTCACGCCATACCATGCGTTTCGGAAAGAAAGCAGTCTATGCCAGGTGAGCAAGCGCGGCGGCCCCATCTCTAGTTGCCCTTGTTACGCCGCTCCTCCGCCCTCGCCAGCCGCGCGGCTTTGACAAGCGGAGCGAGCGTCGCCAACGGCTCGGCCATCTGGATGAACCCGTGCTACACCAACATCGTTAGCAACCACATTTAACCCCCACACCCTTCAACATATATGTTTTGAACTCACCTTCAACAAATCATGCGCACTAGCCCTCTTCTCCGGATCCACCTTGAGCGCGAATTGCAAAAAATCCCGAAACGTGCCACTCAGATTATGCTCCTCCTTGATCGTCGGCGTGCCATTCGTCGCGATCAAGTACAGCGCCCTCAGTGGACTTTCGGTCAAGTACGGCGGTTCGCCCTCAATCATCTCGATCGCCATGATGCCCAACGACCAGATATCGATCTTCCGCCCGTACTCCTTACGCGTCACCACCTCGGGCGCCATCCAGTACGGCGTCCCCACCATCGTGGTGCGCTTGGCGTAGTTCTCGTTGATCTGCGCGCAGAAGCCGAAATCGGTCAGTTTAATGGCGCCTTCCATACTGAGGAGGATGTTGTCGGATTTGATGTCGCGGTGTATGACCCCGCGGGAGTGGAGGAATTGCAGGCCGTGGAGGGTTTCGCGACAGACGGCGGAGATCTGGCCTTCGGACATCATGTTGAAGGTGACGACGTCGGTCAAGCTGCCGCCTTCCATGTACTCCATCACCACCCATAGGTCGCCCTTGACGAGAAAGCTGTCCATGAAGTTGACGATGTTTTTGTGCTTGCTGTCTCGCATTACCATGATTTCGTTGATGATTAGATCTTTCTTCGGCTGTTGCTCGAGGTTCATTTGCTTGATGGCTACGCATTTGTTCGTACCCACTTCGTATGCTGTATACACGCCACCTGACGCACCCTGGCCGATCTTGACGAGGCTGCGGTACTTCTTCGTTGGGTCCTGCGGGTTGCAGATGTTTTGCAGCTTGGTGATAATCTCCGCGTTAGTAATGGATTGCCGCGGTCTCTGCCTCGGGCGTGGTTGCGGACCTCGACTTGAGTCCTGACCCGCTGGCATGGGCGCATGTTGCTGCTGTGAGGCGCTGTTGCCTACCCGTTGGGAGGCGGAGCGCTCGACTGATTGCTGCTTCAATACCTGCTGTGCTGCCTTCATCGCTTGCTCTTGCTGCTGTTGGTATGCTATTGGGGAGCTGATGGGTGACGGGTTCTGATACTGCTGTGCGGGGCCAGTGTTCGCGCGACTTCGGCTTTGCGATTGCTGCGCATTCGATGCCATGTCGGTGATGGTGGGTGGAGCGTACTTTACTGGAGGCAGTCCTTGCTCTGTCCCTGCTCGCTCGCGCTGCTGGCCGGGTACAGGTGGCGCCGCTCGTTGTGGCATGAGGTTCGGCGCCCCTGGTGCTTGCGGCGCGGGACGCATTGGCAGCATGTTCCCACCGTTGGCCTGCGACCCCATCGGAGACGCGAGTCCAAGCCCTTGCATGCCCTTCGGTACCGGAGGTGGTGCCCTCGGGTTCTCGAAGCTCTCGCCTTCATTCTTAGGGAAACGAGGGCTCGCTGGCGGGCTGAGTACCGAGCCATATGCTCCGGGGCTGAGACCGCTGGGTGAAAAGCTCTGCGGTGCGAGGCCCATCTGCGGGCTCTCGCTGACGTGAGCATGGTCGAATTTGTGGTAGGTATAGTCATCGCTGCTGGTGTCGCCTTGGTTCTCATTGTAGAATGTGACGACGTCGATGATAGCTTGAGGGTTCTTCTTCTGTTCTTGCTCGGTGATGCCGTTGGCTTGCAGAGTCTGCTGCCACTCTTTCGGAAGGCCCTATATAATGTCAGCACCTTCAGCTGCTATCCGATGCAGGCGATAAAACCGCCATGAAAGGTAGTTGCGAACGTCGCGCCAAGCCGAAAGCGCAAACTCTAATCGTGCATCTCGACAAGACACATTAACGAATTCATTGCAGCAGCCACACCATAGCAGCACAAGACTACAGTTTCAAAGAGGACAACAGGGGGTTTGCGTACCGTGAATCTGCCAGTCTCCTGGTCATAGCCGACATGCGTCACGTGTACAGGATTCTCTGGCGCCGATATGGCAGGTCTGCGGGGCGTGGACAGGTTGAAGAAGCCGGACAATCCACTCTTCTTCTTCAGCGCCTTGCTCTCCTTCGCTTCGTCGCTGTATCTCTGCCTCGGACTTCGCAACCCGCTCAAGTCGCTCCTCGCGGGAGGGATGTCCTCCATCTTCCTCCCCGTCGCTGCCAAGCTTTGCGACAGCCGCACTGCTGGGTTCGCGGGCGCAAGAGAGTTACCTTCACGAGGTTGTGTGCTCGAAGTGGAAAGCGGCGAGTGCGAAGATGCTGGCCCGGAGCTCAGTGATTGACCGTGTGAGGATGCGGAAGATGTAGCTTGAAATTGCGCAGGAGGTGGGTCCGGGGAGTAAGGGACGGCGTCGAAACTGCTGATGACCGCCGCACTGTCGAACCTCTGTCCCAGTAGATCTGAAGACGTCTTTTCCGTGACCGAAAGGCGCGGTTGACGGTTGGCGCCGTACGCTCTGCTGTTCTGTCCCGCTGCCCAATTGCTCGCGTCGGTTGTCGGGCTGCGGTTGTATGAAGTCCCGTGCGCGCTATAGCGGGTATGGATGGGCACAGATGGTGCTCGTCGGAGGGTGTGCTGCGCGCTGCTATCGTGACTTGATGCTGGGGGTCCGGACTTCTTCGTTAGCCGCCGTCGCTCGTCGGAAATGCTTGGCCGAGGCTGCTCGCTCATGACGGCCCCGTCGCCGACTCACTTGAGGCGCGGGCAGAGGGTCATCGGCATTGGGGGTGCAGATACGCCATACCAAGAAAGCAGGATAATGCCAATGGAGTGCCGGATAAAGTGGGCAGAGCCGGCGACGATCAGAATGGTGACGGGCCAGGGCAGGATGCGTTCTACGCGCGCTGTCCAGCACACTGCTGTGCTGCGGCTTATCGCGAGCCTTCAAGGCCCTGCCAAACGGCCGCGGCTGTTTCCGCTCGACCCCGCCGGTGAATCGACTCCGACGCCAAAACAATGAGTGCAGGCAACGTCGCTCTTTGTTTAATTCACTTTCCACGAGCGGTGCTATGACAATTCCAAAAACCGTGCTTCCGAGGCAGAGAGAATACATGGCACAAGGCACATCAGAACGTGACACCGCGCGAGGCCCTCCGCGAAGGCTTAGAAGATGGCTGCCCAAGCAATCGCCAGCAAAACAGGGATGAGCCTCCGGCGGCAAGCTTCCAACATGCAGCCCGCCAGCGCCACTGCCGCTGCCAGTCACCAACGCGCATCGCATCGCATCGCATCGCACATGGCAGCGCGCCAGGGCCAACGCATTGCCTCTGCAGGTGTTTTCAACGTCGTGTCCATTGCATGCAGAAACTCGAAACAAGCTTCCGTAGCACCGGCTTGCCATCGCACGAAGCATTGTATCACGTTGGCGTGCCGCACCATCTGCGCCATTACTACTCTTTCTCCACAACCCGGAGAGCCGGACCGGGAGAGCTGGTGTTGTCCTAGTGTTGTCACGAGTCAACTGTTGCTATTATGAGCGCAGATTGGCAAGTTCACGTTGCGCACACTTCGTTCATCTTACACGGTGGGCAGAGGTGCCGTGAGATGGCACGTCTCGCATTGGATCCATTCCCGACAATAGTCCTCCTATACATTCCAGCAACGGGTCCTCAAAAACCCCTCGACTCGAGCAGGGTATCGCTATAGAGGAAGATACAGTGCCATGCATGCAGTTGCTAGCGATCGGGTCGAGGTGATCGACCCAAAGGAGTGGCAGCCCGGAGATCGTTCCTGAACACTCTCGGCAGTGCTAGCGCTCATCAATCGCAAACACTCGTGGCTTACTGTGCTGATTGACTGCTCCATACCATCTCCACATGACGTTGGAAAGCACAGTAGGCTCGAACGTGCTAATGCGATGACCTTCCGTATCCCAGCGTTATCACCCTACATCCACGGACATGTTCGTGTATTGCACCAGCTGTCACGGCTTAGCTTCAGCAAATATGTGCGTGTATAGTTTCATGTGGTATATTCGATAGTGAGCCAACCGCCGGCAGTATACACGCCACTGCATCTCTTATGCGGGAAGCTTGTCAGACTGGCTAGCCGTACAGTCCATCCAGCGCGGCAGCGCCCCGACGTGCAGCGACCAAATGGAACGGCACACACGCATCTGCATTCCCATTGCCATCCCCACTCCCACCCACCCCATCATCACCAAGTCCACGCGCGCGCGTCAAAACACTCAGATGCCTGTACAGCTTAAGCATCTCCCTCAGCGCCATCTCGGCTTGCTTCGCTCCACCTTCGTCCACGCTGCCGCTTGGTCGAACTTGCACCGTCCACAGCAAGGTGACGCCGAGAGACGGGAGATGGTCGCCCGGGACTCCGACGCCGTCAAGCCCAGCTTCACCGCGCTTGAATAATGCACCTTGGGCGAGACCATTCACGCTTGGTGTTGGCGTCGTGGATACAGGTGAGCTCGGTAGGAAGTTCGGCTGCGAGAAGACGACGGCCCATGTCTCGTCTGCGAGATCGACGAAGTGCGCGTCAGGATCTGGCTCCGCAGAGGCCACCGCTGCATCGCTGGGGGCCGGGGTGGGAGGGGCGGCATGAGTGGCGGCCTCTGGCGAAACAGTCGTGAGCGCAGCCTGCGGCGTCGACCCAGGAGTCAGGAAGCCAGTGGTAGTGGCTGCGACCGTGCCTGTCGTGTCTCCGGTGGTGAGGAAGTGAGGTGTAAGTTGAAGACCCATGTCGAGCTTCGCGCTAAGCAAGGTCACGCTGAACGCCTGCTTGCGTGGGCTCTGCACGGTCTGTCGCCAGCAGCGGCTGATCGAGTCATCGATCGGACCATCCGTCACAACAAAGACCCGCCACGTCGCTTCCCTTGCAGCCATAATCCCGCGCGTCCGCTCCCAGATATCCACCAGCACATTGGCAAAGGTTCGGCCGCAAAGACAGAACGACGAATTACTCTGGTTGCGTCCGCTGCTGTCCGTCCAAGCCACGGTCATCCACTTCCCGTCTGCGCTCACGGCGTACGCAAGGTGAAGCGCCGAGCCTTCGTGCAAGAGATCGCCAGGAGGCTCCGCGACCAGCTGAAACCCAATCCTCTTAGGCGGTGGACATGCCAGCTCGACAAACGGCGCTGCGTAGTTGGGTAGCGCAGCCTTGGCTTCCGCGCCACTGTTCGTGGTGGGCGGGCATCGGTCGTATACCTCCCTCGCAATGTTGGCAAGCTGCTTCGCGTCCAGCATGACCATTCCGTCCGGACAGGCAATCAGCTCAATCGGAAGCAGTTGGAAAGCCACATCGCTTTGTTGCTGGCTGCGCTGATTCTTAGGAACGTTGTCTCGATAGGCTTTGCACAGAAGCCAGAAGCAAGCGCAAATGTACCGCGCCGCACGAGGGTGCTGGAACGGGTTGATCAGGTAGACGACTATCGTCCGATCCGTCTCCAGGCTTGCCACGCTCGCGAGGAACTTGCCCAGATTGACAGAGACCGCGGCATAAGCCTTGATGGCTCCAACTAGGGTGTCGTCATCTGTCAGCTCGACAGGTGCGAGCCCATCCTCATAGTCATCTAGCTCATTCTCCTCGCTAACGTTCCTAATGTGAGCATGCGTGCCGAGCTTGCAGCCCTCGTATGCCGTACCGAGATCCGCAATAAAGCCCTCGGCCAAGCGCTGCAAGTCTTCGTTAAGTGGGAAGATGCAGTAAGCGCGTACATCTTTCTGTCCATTCACTGGCGCCAAACTTAGCGTCTCCCAGAAATCCAAAGCAGGCGGCAGCATCTCGTAGGCGTCGTTGCCACGCTGCACACGCACGTATGGCGGCAGAATGGCTGCAATGTCCGGCCCCAGCTCGGTAGTGTTCGCTCGCTGTGGTGGGCGAGGTTGACCGGGACGTGGATTGCTTGCTGCCGGCATGTTCTTGTTCAGCGGCTCGCGAATCAGAGCAATCTCCGCAATTTCGCAGGGCGCTATGCCGGTGACTAGATCTCGAATCGTTTCTTCAGTGACTTCCCGAACAGCTGATTGCACAGCCAATTCGCGCTTGTGATCTGTTGGAAGAATGTCCAGCGAGCGCACGATGCTCGGTGAGCAAGACACGGCTTGCTCACTGACCAGTTGCGCTGTGTAGATCAGATCCATTTTCGTGAGCTGTAAGACATCTTGGATTGGCGGGAGCATGTCATCGGGTACTGTTGAATCCATCCGTGAGCTGCTCAGCCAAACGTCGGCACCGGCGCGAGCACCTACTAGCCGGTCAAGCATTGAACGCATGACTTCACCTGATGCCGCCGCTGGTCCGGCTTGTCGCAAGGTCCAATCAAGACCTGCAGTGACAGTGCCATCCGAAAGCACGGCTTCGTAGTCTTCCCGCTTTCTCTTCTTGGTGGACCATGGAGCCTTTGGCGGAAGGTTCTCGTCACTGACGCTTGAAGCAGATTCGTACAAGTCGTTTTCGCTGTCGCTATCGCTGTACTCATCAGAGGAATCCGTGGCAGCCTCCGCTCGGAGGTTAAGATCAGATCGCTTTCGTCTTGGCGGTAATGTTATATCAAACTGGCTACGCTGTTTGATGACGTAGTCGCGACCACTCGCTACACGTCCATACTGCGACGCGAAGGGACCGCCAAGCTCCAAGCTCTCCTTGAAGGGCATGGGATCAAAGATGCCGCTGCGACGAAGGCCTGAGCGTTGGAGCGGAGTATTGAACTGCATGCTTGCTGGGACCGGCGGCGGTAACAGACGCTCTTTAATGCCAAACGGGCTTAAGGGCCTTCCGACAAGGGCGTCTCGGCCAGCATGTGGCTGGACAGGCTCTGCCGTGAAACTGTGGGCTTCTACGTTGCCACCCGGAGTAGCTCCGCTGCCCGCTGCCGAAGCTTCGGTGTCTGTAGACGGTTGTTCGACATTAAGAGCGTAAGATTCTGCATCCATCGGAAAGTTCGGGTTGGCGGCAATAGGAGACGTGTCTTCCCGCATGTGCTCTACAGGCACGCCCTCTGCGTGTGTTTCGCTACCAGCCTGCCGATCATCGGCATCATTCCCATCCTCGTTGAAGAAATCAAAGTCAGCGTCACCGACCTCATCACCACCAAAGTCCATCTCACCACCCATATCTCCGAATAGGTCATCGGAAGCGTGCCGGTGGACGCTGGAAAGGTCAGTTGAGGAAGTCTGTTGCCTTCTCTCATGCTGCTGCTCAACGCTAGTCATCTGAAGGTCAGTGGCTACTGCCTCCATGTCGCCATGAGAGATGTTAGCGGTTACAGGATCCGACACTGGCTGCTGTGAAGCTTGACCGGGTAAGAAGCCATCAGGAGGCGTAGGATATATTCCGCTCATTGCTGCTTGTTGATCCGCAGTACGCTGGTTGAAGGGTGGTGAGGTCACAAGCGCGTTCTCGGCGATGAGGTTCTCATTCAGCGCAGCTGCTCCTTCAACCCCGGTCGTGGTCTGAGGAGGATTATCAACGCCAGGTACTCCTTGATCCTCAGCAGCGTTGAACCAGTCTTCCGCAACGGCGAGTGGATGCTTGAAACCATCGTCTTCCTCGAAACGGTCGAAATAGTGTCGCCAGTCGTGGGGTGTCAGTTCCGGAGCCTGGCTGGGTGAGTTCAGCATCACGAAACACAGAGACTCCGGCCACGTAAATGTATCCTCCAAAGGTGCAGTTTGCACTCGAACCCAACGCTCGCCAGAAGCGACAGAGAGGCCGTCTCTTCGCAAACCGGCCGTGACAATTTCGTGCCACCGTGCACCGTCTAGGAGCGTCGCGCTCGCGCTCGCTGCCGAGGTAAGGCTTACAATCTGTCCACCAGGAGCAATAAGCAGCGCAGCATTGACTGGATCCCGACCACTAAGCGTCGCAAGCCTTGTGGGCCGCGTGGTCGTGGTGATGTAAAGCGATCCGAGATCAGTAAGCCTTGTCTCTATGCGCAACACCAGACAGCACCCTTCAGCAAACTCCGCGTCGGACCTGTGCCTTAACAGCCATGTCCAGGGTCCGACCCGCAGCGTGAGTTGAGTGCGAGCGAGCCTTGCCGCAATCGCAACTTCAATCGCGGCCAACAGCACGCCTCTCACACTGCTGCCGTCTGCAGCGCAAAGCCCAGGCGAGTCCTCAAGCGTGCCGAACTCGTGAAATTGCAGTCCCTCATTCCTGGCACTATTGGTGCGCTGCGCTCCCGGTAACCCGAAAAGCCAGAGTTCAAGAGACACTGCGGCACAAAGGACACCCTGCTCATGTAGCTCGAGGACAAGCTCCTCCAGGTTCTGCTGTTCGCCTGCCCAGTTATACTTGGTGAAAGTCGTTTTCCAAAGCTCGTCAATCCGCTGCACATTTGTTTTGCAGCTCTTAAAGAAGTCCATGCTCGCAAGCTACACTCTCTACCGGTCATGGAACCTTGCGGTGATGGTATCGTCGACTTGTCCAAGAAGATGTGATGGATGACTGGTACATTGGCGGAGAGTGTACTTGGTGTGCCTTCCTAGTCAGATATCGTTGTTTTGTGGTGCTCACTGCCTTGTGGTCTGATGCTCCGGCTTGCCTTGAAGTCATCTCAGAAGGAAGCTGAGACCCGGTTAACGTGGGCGGCGGAGGTGCCGCCGGAGAGCGGGCCGTTCGAGCCGCCTGCGCAACATCAGTTGCTCCGCTTTAAATTTGTGGCGTGGCTTTCGTAAAAAGATGAAGTTCAGACTTCGATTTAGACCCTCCAAGGGAAGATTCCCTTTGCGCAGGTCAATATGAAGCTGTCAAATCAGTCCACGGTACCTGTTTATACCATCGCAGGTGCTTCGACTGCACGGCCATTACCAGAGTGGTTGGCGCGGAAGAGGAAGCGCAGTCTGAAAAAGGACCCGGAGTATGCCAGTCGCATCGAACTGTTACAGGACTTTGAGTTCGAAGAAGCCAGCTCCTGCGTGCGTGTCAGTGAGGATGGCGACTGGGTTATGAGTACAGGTGAGAACTTTATCTACACGCTCCAGGGCAGTCAGTCGACTAATCGCTGACAGGTTACTTATATAGGAACGTACAAACCGCAAATACATACACATTACTTACCACATCTGTCTTTGTCATACGCGAGACATACTGATTCTCTCAATCAAACGTTCGTGCTACTATCAAGTGACTACTCTAAATCACTGCATCTACAAACAGATCGATCCCTGGAATTCCACACCGCTGGCGGCGTGCACTACCGGACACGGCTCCCTCGCTATGGACGCGACCTGAAGTACAACAGGTCCACTGCCGAAGCTCTAATACCCACAGTCGGTGTCAATGCAGAAGGAAACGGCGAGGTGCACAGGCTCAACCTCGAGATCGGTCGCTTCATGAGAAGTTATGAAGTGGACGTTGGTGGCGACGACCTTGAGTCACTCGGAGGTGGTGCGCTACAGGGTGGGATCCAAGCCGGTGCTGTGAACTGTGCCGCTGTTGCCGAGGGTTCTCACGGCCTTCTCGCCTTCGGCACCTCGCTCGGCACGGTAGAATTCTGGGACCCGCGTCTACGAAACCGCATCAGCGCATTAGGTCTCCCGTCATCAGCCTTTGCTTCGGACGACGAAATAAGAACCAGCATTACGGCAGTTGAATTCCATCCTTCTGGTCTCAACTTTGCCACTGGCAGCAGTAACGGCATAGTGCACACGTATGACCTTCGCTCGCCGGTACCTCTAATGCGGAAGGACCAAGGCTACGACTATCCGATTCAAACGCTCAAGTACCTTACCTCTTCAACACGCCCATCTTCCTCTGCAGCTGCCGCAGAGAACCTTATATTAAGCGCAGACAAGCGCGCAATCAAACTCTGGAACTCGGACACCGGCGACCATTGGACATCAATGGAGCCTGCAGTGGATCTTAATTGCGTCGAGTGGATACCCGACAGCGGCATGTTTCTCACAGCCAACGAAGGCAGGCAGCAACATGCATTCTTCATACCTCAGCTTGGCCCGGCGCCGAAATGGTGCGCTTTTCTGGACAACCTTGTCGAGGAGATGGCCGAGGACGCTGAAGATCCTCATGCATTCAGTGCAGCTCGCACCGGTGCTGGTGAAGTGTACGATAACTACAAATTCCTCGATATGAGCCAGCTTAGAGATCTCTCTCTCGACCATTTGATCGGCCAGACGAACCTGTTGAGGCCGTATATGCATGGCTACTTTGTCGCGCAGAAGCTGTGGGAGCAGGCAAGACTGCTTGCCAATCCTGACATGGCTCAAGAACAGAGGCAGAAGAGCATTCAGGCGCGCATTGACAAGGAGCGTGAAAGTAGGATCAGAGGGAATAAGAAGGTGGCTGTCAAGGTTAACCGGAAGTATGCGGAGAAGCTGGCGGCGAGAGAGGAGGCCAACGAGAGGCGAAAGGCGCAACGGGTGTTGAAGCAAGGTGGTGATGAGCGTCCAGCCAAAACGGCAGATACTGAAGCGGCCGAGAGTACAGAGTCGGTACTTGCTAAGAAGCCGGAGAGGTTGCTGGATGATCCTCGCTTCAGTCGCATGTTCGAAGACGAGGAGTTCCAGATTGATGAAGAGAGCCGGGAGTTCGCGATGCATAATCCCTCGACTGTGCCGGATGCCATGCCGAAGAAGCGTGGTCTTACCGCCGTCGAAGAAGATGAGCTGCAGGAGAGAAGAGGCTCCGACGATCAAAACGAGGACGACGAGGAAAGTGCGGACAGCGATGCCGAAGCCGAGGCCGTAGCACTACGCGCACGACAGAAGCCTCGGCGAGAAACGGACGCTCAAGATACACACGGGAGAATCAGCAGTTCTTCGTACCAACGAGGTGGCAGTGGGAAGGCGAATAAATTCAAGCGACAGCAACCGCAGATGCGCGTTTCGTCGTCGAACCCAAGCGCTCGAAAAATCCAGCGTCCTTCGGACCGAAGTTTTGGTGAAATGGCTTCATCGCTACCATTAAGGGAGCGCTCGAATGGCGCCGCACAGAGCGGAAAGGGTGGCGTAGTTGGGGAGAAGGAAGTTACTTTCGCGCCCAGCCAGCCACAAAAGGGGAGACGGCCGACGGATGGAGGGAATGAAAGAACTAGTGATAGGAGGAAGGACGTCGGGAGGGGAAAGGACAGACGGAGTGCAAGTGGCAATGTTTTCCGCAAGATGTAGAGTTGAAGATTGCCCTGAGAATTACCGAATTAAGCTCAATGCGATGGAAAACTACAGCCAATGCTATGAAAAGGAATCTTGCTAAACAAGAGCAGCGTCCGCAAACCCGGTGGCAGGCGTTCATGACGGTCAGGCCGTGCTATCCAGAGATATAGCATGAGTACGCGATAGCGGCATTAGCGAGCCTTCAACGACGACAACAGTTGGAACCTCATCCTCTCCCTTACTCGAACTACGCCTCATTCCAGCAACCACATGCTGTGTCATCCAACAAGCATCCAGCAGCATGACTTCGGCCGCGGAGCTGCTCCCGAGGCAGTCAGTGCGCAGACTTGACGGTGCTATGTCGCAAGTGGATCGTTGTCAAGACCCGCAAGGACGTTGACTTGACTACACGGCACCTTCGTGAGCTGTGCATATTCTGCCCACTGCTTCATCGACCTTGGCCACACTTTGGCAGGTAGTGAGGCGTCTGCTTTGTACCTCCCTTGCTGAGTGCTGCGATGGACGGCGCCACAGGGGTAATACAGCATGTTGACCGGACTGTAAGGGTTGGCCTCCGCCTGCGGACCATAGCCGGAAAAGCTGATCTCCTTCCCGTCGCCACCTTGCCAGCCATAAGCACGTCGATGCCCAGCGTAGCCGGGGCCAATTGTCCATGCGAGGTGGTCTTGCGGAGTGACTGGTGGCGAGGTATCGTTGGATGCTGGAGAGATGATTGGTGATGGCTCGGTGAAGAGGTTGGTAAGGGCGGGTGACAGAGGCGCACGCTCGCCGAAGTTCACTGGTTTCTTCTGGCCGTCAAGGTCTTCGAGCACCCGCTGTGCGTTTCCCTGACCTGAAGACAGCTGTGGCACCAGCTTCTGGCCCGGCTGTACTCCGTTCGCAGACATGAGCGGCGTGGCTAAGCCATGCTGCTGCAGACCAATGGTCGAAGCTGTTGTATAACCTTTAAGCCCAGCGGTACCCATGACTCTACCCCAGAACCGCTGCTCAGCTCTCTTCGACGGCGACAGATTGCAACTCGGCGAGACTGTGTTCTGTGCTTTGAACTTCCGCAGGCCTTCGATGTGGTTCCGGACGTCCTTGGGCAGCGCAGACCACTCCTCGGGTGTGTACTCTCCAAGTGATCCTTGCCAGGATAGCAGACCGAACTCCTGAGCGGGCGTTTCGGGAGTCCATATGGGAGTAAACGGCTTCGCTGTTGCACGGAGAGACGACGCTGCCGATGACGTCTCGCGTGCAGTCTCGGTGATTGCAGCCATCTGGATTTTAGAGACGCTTTGCGGCTGCAATGTGAGTGATGTGGAGCGCTGAAACGGATCGCTGGAAGCCGCCTGCTCCACACCCAACGGGCCGGGAGCAGCACCAGACTTGGTAGGACCCGGGTCCAGCTCCAGCTTCGAAGACGTAGCGCTGAATTCGCGCTCCGGAACCTGCATGCGGGAAGGCACGATCACCTGCTTACCTGCGATACCCTGCCGAGCAAGACGTGTGACGTTTTCGAGTGCAGCTGATAGCTTGCGAGCCTCTTCCTCCTGAGCAGAGGCTTCCCGAGCCTGGACAGCACTTTCAGACAGGTTGCTGGCATCTGGGCAGTTGCGAGCCAGACCGAGCCTCTCCAGCTTCTCGTAGATCGGCTGCATGATATCAGCACGCGATGTGCGACGTAATTGACCGATCGGGGGTATTGTCATGCTGGCAGCATCTGCTGCTCCATGACGCATCAGGGTCGTTCTCGTGGTGTCGACACGAGCGCGTGGCAATCTGCTCGAGCTGCCATGCGGTGACGGCTCTCCAAAAGCCACGTTAGTAGCGCCCACGGCCAGCCCAGGACTCATTACCCTCGAAGCTGGACCTTCTCGATGACCGTATGCGGACTTCTTAGTCAACCGTGGTATTGCTGGACCCTCTCTGTTGACGGCTCTGTTCGCAATTCGGTCAGTCGGAGTGGTCGTGGACGTCTTGGACAACTGTAGCACCGCACTGCTCGTGACCGGGATGTTTGCTTTCGTCTTGCCGGACTGAAAACCTGTGCTGCGACGAGTGCCTCCGTCATTCAGAGTGGCAAAGATCCGTTGAGTGGCCGCTTCTGTCGGCGACGTGTATGAGCTTTTCTTCTTGCGTAGTGCCTGGTCTCCCTTCAGCTCCTCCTTATACTTGAATTCTGCGGCATCACCGGCACTCGCCTTGCCACTTTTGATTGGCTGCTCTCCCTGCCAGTCGATAGGCAACCGTGTACGCTTGGTCACTTCACGTTGAGCAGCACGCTTGCTGGATGCGATGTCGGGCTTGCCACTTATCAGCGCCTTCATTGGCGATGACAGTGCCTCCGGACTCGAATAGCCGACGACGGAGTCCTTGCGCCGGGTCTCGCCGGTACGCCGACTGTACGACTCCGTGGGTTGAGCAAAGCGCGGTGGCGACTTGAGTGACTTCGCTGTGGGTGACGAGGAAGAGCTTCCAGGCCCGATGACAGCTCGTTGAGGCACACTCTCTTCAAGTGAAGACACAATGACTGAGCCCTCCCTATCAGCTGCTGACGCAAGTGAAGCCTTGCCGGTGGCAGAATGCACGGCATTGACAGTGACGGCTGTGTCGAGAAGGACGGCGGGCAGCATGTTCTCAGAATCAACTTGCTGGCCTGCCGTAGAATGGCCACTGTGATCACGCTCTGTCTTGAGCTGGAGAACTTCTAGCTTCAGAGCATCAAGCTCCGCTTCAATGCTCTCGTATGTATCTCGGTGGCCGGGTGGGTGATCGTCACTGCCAAGAGTCGTGGCATACGAGGTATATCTGCGAGCGTCTTCACCAAGGTGTTGGACTCCGCCGTTATCCTTACTGAAGGCTAGATGCTGGAGTACTTCACGGCTTCTCATGCCAGTAAGCACGTAGATCCAATGACAACCGAATTAAGCACCTACTCACCTGCTTGGCAAGTCCGAGCTATCGTCAGTGTGCTCACGAATGCCGGTGATTCTACGTCGACGAGGGTGTCCCACTGGGCTGGCAATCCCGATATTCGGCAGCTGTCGTGGTCAGCACGTGAGGGTGGTGATTAGCAGCACAGTGTAGCTCACTTGATCATCGCCAGTCGGCTCCTGTGGCCTACCAGTCATCCAGTTGCGAAGTGTGTCAAATGGCTTCATTGCAGCCATGACGCCCCCGCCTTTGGTTTCTTGATGAAAGCTTGCGTTACGTTGGTCCCGCAGTGCTACAGATGAAAAAAGATTAGTAGTCTCAAGTAATGCTGTTGGCTCCGCAGTGACTGATGCTGGGCCAAGCAATGTTTACGCGGGCGATGATGACACTTTATCCAGTGTCTACGAGGAAGAAGAGTCGAAGCTGTCGGTACAGGAGAGCGCTGCTTGCCTTGCTACCAGTTGCTTGCGCCTGCTGTGGTCTACACAGCGTGGCGCCACACAGCGGGAAGAGCATATTACTCTTGCTGCTTAGGTTGCAATGGTTAAGTCAGGACCGCTACTGCTGTCAGCGAATCCTTCTGCATCACAGCTTGGCCATAACGGTAGGTGTCAACGGGGCGAACGTGCAGGTGCGCAATGAAGGAGGAAGCGGGCTGTTCCGAAGCCGGTCCGTCTCAAGACGGAAGGCACGAGCGTCTTACTCCTCCAGCTGGTCGTGCATGAGGCCGCGATAGGCTTGTGTATCACTCTTTATTGCTCGTCATGAAAGCGGTCATGGATTACGAGTAAAGTCTAGAGTGTCAGAGAATTCGAGCTACCAGTTCCAACATTGGCGCAATGCAAACAAAACAACGCTGGCAAGATTTTCCCACCACTGTCACCGCCGGCACCGCCGCAGTACTCGCTGCCGTTCCTGCGGCTGCGTTTGTGAGCACTATCAGCGCGATCTATGCCATCGACTTCGGTGCAGAGCCTCCCGCCCGCTTCGCCTTCAGCCAGAGTGTTGGTAGGATCAAGGTGCTGCAAGTAAACAAAATGCATAGCGCAATTGATAGACCCCAGATAGCCTTCGTCTCAAAGCAATTAATCCTAGTACTTCCCGCCCAATCTATTAGGCCAAGGAGGCTGCCGCTTTTGCCAAGGTTGGAGGCGATGCTCTGCGCGAAAGTGGAAGCGGACTTGGCGTTTGCAGCAGCGCTTGCGTTGGCAATGACCATGCAGTTGAGGAAGCTGAGCGGCCTACCCAGTACCACGGAGACGACCACGAAAGCGAGGAGGAGTGCACTGTCCGCCGCGGTCATAATGAGCAGGCCGAGGTTGGCGCGAGCGTAGAAGTATGGAATGCTGATAAGGCAGTAGAATCCGGCCAAAGACGTCTGAAAGATAAGTCAGTAACATGATGAGTTTCATATTGAGGAGGCCCGACGTACGGTCGTGAGAGTGCCGACAATTTCCCGTGGCGGGTCAACGTTTGAGCTCACGATCTCCGAGACGAAATTCGCTGTGAGACCGACGATGCAGATCATTGCGACGAGCGAAAGGCCACGCGCAAGCAGGAAGGTCTTTGCTAAAGGCGCTGCGCCATAGTCTGGGATCGGCATGTTGGAATAATGTTTGAAGCGGAGGGAAAGTAGGAGACTGTCCGTCTATCGGGTTGAAAGGCCTGCCAGAGGACAGAAGATCTGTTTGCGCGTGGTAGTGAGATCAGAAAAAGACAGGAAGCAAATGCCGAAGGTACGCCAAATAAGAAGAAGCAGAGATCGTGAC
The DNA here is from genome assembly GCF_000338955.1 of Baudoinia panamericana UAMH 10762. NCBI lineage: Eukaryota > Fungi > Ascomycota > Dothideomycetes > Mycosphaerellales > Teratosphaeriaceae > Baudoinia > Baudoinia panamericana. Next base: position 217,556 of record NW_006911258.1, read on the forward strand.
TTCGTAGGATGATTTTATGATTGACAGAAGATCGAGGCAAATCTTGTACTCTGTCCTTATACTCTTCGCTCACCTTTGCAGCCTCAGCGACTCACATCTAAGTATAGTCCAGCATGTCTTCCAAGTTGGCATGGACCTTTGTGCGCACTTGACTCCGTTTCATGATTCTACCACAGCGATTCTACTCAGCCAATCACTGGGTCGGAAAGTGCCGGTGCAGCGGCTAGGCATAGGCACTTCAAGGCGCCTGTCACCTGAAGCTGAGGCAATGCTTTGGGCACTGTGCAAGAGACGAGTGGAGGTTTTCCCATCCTACTTGGCGACTCGGTCGGTAGGCACGCTCTTATGCGCCGGTTTAGAGCGCACTGGTAGCGGCTGCGGATGTATCATGTCCGGTCCGGTCGCTGGGAGCTCAAACTTGTGGTAGCGGCCTTTGAGCATCCTTTCGGTTATGGTTATCCCAGCGCAGAGCCTGGTGAAACTCGGGTGCGGGTATGCTCGGGTCTTGAGAGAGTTGTAGTAAAAGAGAGCTCACTGTCATGGAAAAGCTACGCTTGACAATGCTGGTCCGTGCGTGCTGACCTCTGATGTGGCCGTCGGCTTTCGTTCGCAAACAGCCTGTATGAGAGCAATACTGAAGTTTCCATCTGCGACCATGGCTAGGCGCGTCTCATAGTATGAGCGATTTCCCGGCGGCGTCGGCGATGGAGCTTGGAACCCGGGCATGGGTGACGATTCTGGCAGACGAGCCTCCGTGAACCCGCATTATGCGCCCGCCCCTATACCGCGTGCGCCGCCTCTACCGGCTCCACGCCCACTACAGCTGGCGAGAGATACCGCGTACAGACTCGTAGGCTATCCATCAAAATCGTCGAGTGTTCAGCATGCGCCAGAGCAAGCACGACTTGCCTCAGTCGGCGGGCGATACGCTAGCCTTGGGGCCACACAGAATGCCAGCGCAAGCCACAAGACTGGCCTCGAGATCAACACCGTAGCGATCAACGAGCCGGGTACGCATGCCTTGCTTGGTGGCAAAGACATCTTCAAGACCGTCAAAGTCGAGGACGGGACCTGTGTCGAAGACCTCAATCTCCGGACCGCTATTCGCAGCCGTCCGACCGATGCACTTGGTCAGCCGCGTCAAGTACAGTCCATTGATATTGCTGATGTGGCCTGGGCGAAGGGCGATTGTGGTGACTATGTGGCAGCCGCGACCTCTAGTGGGAAGATCGTACTATACGACCTCGGACATGCTGGCGTCCCTGCAGCTCAGCTACACGAGCACGACCGGCAAGTACATAAGGTGACTTTCAATCCACATAGGGGCAATCTGCTCCTTTCTGGCTCCCAGGATGGTACCGTTCGCTTATGGGACCTGCGCGACGTCCACAAGCAGGCTAGTACCCTGCAATCGAAGCGTAAATACTCCGGCCAGAGCGATGGCGTTCGAGACGTGAAGTGGTCTCCCACTGACGGCGTGGACTTTGGATTCGGGACTGATAGTGGCTTCGTGCAGTGTTGGGACATGCGCCACCTGAAGACTGCTAAAGTGAAGATCCCGGCTCATACCCTTGCTTGCAACATCATTGACTGGCATCCGGATGGGAAGCATATTGCCAGCGCTAGTACTGACAAGATCGTGCGTGTTTGGGACGTGTCTGGCGCCCGGAGAGGGAAGGCTGCGTGGGAGATACAGACGCCGTATCCAATCCTTAATGCGCGTTGGCGTCCGTCATGCGAGTCTTCAATGCCGGAACACAAACGAGCCAAACAGTGCACGCAGCTGGTCACTGCATACGACCGTGAGCATCCGATTGTCCACTTGTGGGACTTTCGACGGCCTGCAATGCCGTTCCGGGAAATGGCGCCGTACTTGTCCGCGCCATCGGACCTGTTGTGGCATTCGCAGGATCTCTTATGGACCGTCGGACGCGAGGGCATCTTTTTGCAGAGTGACATCCAGCATGCTCCGAAGGTAATTGACAAGCGCAATCTCCAGAGCATCGCAGTATCTGTATCGGGTGAAGTAAACTTGGTTGTTGCGAAAAGAAGTCAGCGCCGGTTGCCTGAGCTTCCTCAAGCGTCAATAAAGGGCTCACAACCCACAAACATCGATCTGAGCGCTAGCCTTGAAAGCAAGCACATCAGCAGAAGTTGGCAGGACGACAGCCTTGACCACTCGTTCTTGAGCTTCACGCCGTCGAGACATCACAGCCGAGCTAACAGCGGCTCAAAAATGGGCAGTATCAGTGCCGACGGCCAGCTTGTCGCTTTCCCTACCCTCAACCTCGACGAGATCCTGCGTCAACGAAACTTCCACAGTCCTCAGCAGTGCGGAGTGCGTGGGTTCTTACCACATCATATCGAGCCAGAGGTGTTAAAATACCTTGCAAAACACTACGTCCACACCACCGAGCTGACAGCGACAATCGATGACCGCTTTCTGGGTGTCGTAGAGGAAGCCTTCAATCATAATGCGGACGCAGCGGATACTGCTGGGTTGTACAAGCTCGCTCAAACATGGCGCATTATTCATTTCGCGACATCCTGCCACCTCAAGGCAAGAGCGAAGCACCAGCTCGAGAAGCTAGCAAATCCGAAATCAGCAACTATGCAGACGCCCCGATTTGACCTAAGAGCACTCACGATGAGGTTGTGGGCGGAGAACAACAGGTCCGCAATGCCTTCACCAGCATCGCTCAGGCCGATTACGTCTCTATTACAGCAGCAGCTTGCGCTTCACGATAGTACCTCCGATTTACCCACGCCACTTGTCAGGCCCATTACCAGCACGGTCATGGCCGCATCGCGAGAGCTAGCTACGCTTCCTGATCCGGATAAAGGCGAGCAGATCGCTCTGCCTCCCTCTCTTGCGCCATCAAGTGCCGACAAACGGCTTACTGTTGGCAACCTGACAAGCCTCGAACAGCAAGGCGGTGGCGTAGACAGCGCTGACCTCGTAAGGAGATGGAGCATTCACCCGAAGGAGCCGTTTAGCCTTGACCCAGTCAACAGTCATGGCGTGAAGGTGCCGCCTAAGCTGGTAAAGCACGACAGTGACGAAAGCTTTCCGTTCATCATCGGCTCGACAGAATCCAGGGGCCCGTCAATGCCTGCGTCTGTTGCCAGTAATGAGCCGCTAAGAATGGTCGCAGAGCGCCCAAGCCGACAGACGGTCATCTTGAATGAGCCATCGGATGTCACGGCTCCATTTGAAGATATCAATAAGATTGAGAATGCTGGCAAGACCGAAGAAACAGCACCGGTCCCCAGGGCAGCATCCCTCAATCCCGATCCCAGTGATGACCTACCTGTCGCTCTCACAGATGGCTGTTCGGAGGACCTCGAAGAATCAAAACCGTTCCGTCTTGTCGTAATGCTCCACGAGATGTTGAAGCACTACTGCGACCACGGTAATTCCCAATTTGCCACCCACCTTCTCAACATGCTGGTGCCTCTCCTACCACCTTCAAAGCCTCTCAGTGACGATGAGATCGGTACTACCGCTCTCCACTATGCGGAGACCTATATCTCAATAGGCTTCCCGCCGGACGAGGCCGCCGGCATAATGGCCAAGCTCCAGCACACCATCTTGGCCGGTCTGCAGCCGCTGCAGATCGAAGCTATCTTGAGTACATACCATGAACAGCTTATGGCCAACCAACTCTTTCTGGAAGCTGCTCACTTACGGAAGCTGGCCTATCCCACGTACCCGGCCGTCTACGAAGACGCACTCAAGGACAATACAGTGGCGTTTCGGGGTGCCAATGGCGGCGGGAAGGCGGGCATTGACTGCCCGTACTGTGGGATGAAGGAAAGTCCGTTTGGCGCCTCCCTGTTGACTGCATGCTTAGAATGCGGCCATGTGGCGCACATGGCGTGTTTGGGGGAGTGGCTGGGGAACGGGGAGGGGTACCCAACGGAGGGGTGCCCAACGGAGGGGTGCCTGTGTGCTTGCACGATACCTTCTCAAGAGGGTTGAGCCACGATAGGCTGGTGTGAGAGCGATAAGTTGTTGATGAGTAGATAGCCATGGTATTGAGATTTCTGCAAGCACACCCTATAATTTTGGTTTTGCCGTAGGATCCCCGGAGCATGGAGGGACAACATGCTGTTACCAAAGCGATATGGCATTATGAGGCTCGTGAAATCGGTTTGGGGATCGCTGCACTCGCTACCCGGTCGCTCGGAGGCTGCAGGACAATCCCACCATCAGCGACAGCGAATGCGCTACCATGAGAACGGTGGCATAATACTACGACGGTGAAAATGCGACGGGGATGACTGTACCAAGTCCTACCATTGCTTCACTGCGCGGGCTTTTCCCAGCCTCATTAAGGACCATTAGCTGCTAAGAGAGCGATGATTTGCTGAAACGGCAAGAAAATAGTTTTGGGATATCGGCAAGTACTTCTAAAATTTCCGCTTCTTCTTTACCGGCGCCTTCGCTCTTTCATCTATCTGCCGCTTGAGCTCCGCTCGCTTCCTATCGGCCCGTTCCTGCGACGTTTCGCGCGGAGGCGTAGGCTCCTTGGTCCCTCGTCGCTCGCTTGCCCGCGGCTGCCTTGGTGGAGACGGCTGTCCGTCCCTATCCGAGTGTTGTTGGGAGTCATGTCGAGAGCCAGCGCTGTCACTGTTGGCCTTCTTTCCGCCGATTATACCGAGCTTATGGCTCTTTGCGGGCGGCGACTGCTGCGCTGGGATGTCGGGTGCTGGCGTCGCGGCTGCGGAGCTCGTAGCCTTATTCTTGCCGCCAATTGTGCCGAGCTTACTGCGCGGTCGGGATGGAGATGCAACGGCTGCTTGTTCTGTAGCATTAGGCTCCGGAGTGACGGAGGGTTTGCCTCTGCCGCCAATGGTACCGAGCTTAGGCTTGGGTTTGCTACTGGGCGTGTCACGGTGGTCTGGGTTGCCCTGCTTGGACGGTGTGGGCTGCGGTGAACGTTCGCTGCTTGTATGGTCGCGGTGAAGCAGTGCGGCGGCGGCATTGTTGTTGCCGCTGGATTGAGACGGGTGATGCGAGAACCCGCCGTGCTGAGAACGCGTGGCTCTGTTGCTTGGCGCATCAAGATCATCCTCATCTTCTGTGCTCTCGTCGTCTGGGCCGACGTTGATTGGCGGCTTCTTCGTGCTGGATGTCGCACTTGCAGCCATAGCATCCGCGTGGCCTTCATGCTTCACAGACGGTGGAGTTGATTGCCTCTGAAAATCGCTGTCATCTTGGTCTTCCTGTACATCCAGATTGCCACTAGCGGACCGGACACCACCTAACGCTGAGGCGTTTACGCCACCATCGTGCGGGTAGTTCACCTCACCCTGAGCTGGTCTTGGTGACTTTGGCTGATTCTCGTCCGCTCTCCGCCACCAATCGGCACCATTACTGTCTCCCAGCTCGTCTGAAACGGTAGCAGATAGTCCCGCAAGAACATTGTTCAACGCTTGGTCGTCAAGCCTTTCGTGACTGCTGTTGGCTGGCTGATGGTCCTGCCACCCAGCCTCATCAAAGTCTGCCAAGCCTTTGACATGTCGTGCCAACTGCTCTCGTTGTGACTTCTTGCGTGAGAGTTTAATGTTGGATACTCCCGGGAACACCGTGGTAAGATCGTTCCCGGAAGTCTCCAGTCTATCTGTGATCTTCGAAATGATGCGATCCTTGTCTCCAAGCGCGTGAATCAACTGTTGGATCTGACCACGCAAAGTCCAGGCATGTTGGAGCAGTGGCGTTACAAGCTCAGATGCTACGTGCTCTACCGGTAGGAGCTTCAGGTCAACCGCCCAATTGAACTCGTGTAATGGAGCTGGCAGTGGAGCGAAGAGTGTCAGTAAAACGCTGTCGTTTTCTGCAGTACCTGGTTTCACACTACATGTGCCAGCGTCTCGCTCACTCAAAGCCTGATCGATCTTCTCAAGAAGGATCTTATACTGGTCATCACCTTCGCTTGGATCGATACTGCAGTCTTCTTTGATCGCTCGCCGCACTATCTCACGCTTGGTCAAGGTCTCGCCCCATACTCTGCTCAGATCTGTCAGATGGATGGCATAGCCCGAAGCTTCAAGTGCGGCCTTGACAAGGAGTCGGGACTGTGGTGCGCTCTCGGTCTTCAGGACGCGCCATGTCCTTGACATCCTGCTCCGACCAGTTCCGCCCTAAGGTTGCGCCTCAAGATGTGGTCGACATGTTCGGCGTAGGCGCAGTGAGTAGTTGCCTAAGGCATCAAACAAGCATACTTCATCCTGACTCGAGCTTCACCACATGTGTTTGCGCTCTTCACTTACGTCAGGGTTTACCAGCAGCATTGTCTGTTTGGCATGCTCGGTCTCAAGAACCTTACTCAATCACTTGTACAGGTGGTAGCACAGCAGGACACCGGCAGCGGCTGATCGGCCCGCCATGTCGAAGTCAAGCATTCCGAGCAAGCGGCCAGCATCCGATGCGCAAGAGGCAGCGTGGGTCGCGGACGAGGACCGCTTCGTGCTACAGCAAGCGAAGAAGAAGGCTGCGCTAAGGGTCAAGGGAGGCAGAGCAGCACCTATTGACTGGCTTGCTGTCATGCTTGCGGTCGTGGATCCGGAGCGCAACCTTTTGGACGACGAAGTTGACGTCGATGATATTGATCTCAAATTACCGGAGACCATGTTCGACGCTTTGCACGAGAAAGAGCTCATCGAGCTCGAAAAGGGTATCGAGACATATGTAGCTTTGGAGAGAAGTCGCAGCAACCTTGACTATTGGACTGTAAGAACACCCTATCTCTTGTGGCTAGGAGCCGTGCTAACTCAGCCTGTCCTCGACAGGCGAAATAGACCATGAAAGCAATCTGCAACGATCGCAGGACGCAGCGTGCCTTATCAAACCGATCTGCCAGGGGCGTTAGCTCTATTGCTGGTGATCTGGATAAGCTTCTAGGCCCGAAGACTCTTGCGGACCTGGAGAAGCTGGAAACGCAGGTGGAGGCGAAGCTAGCAAGCAACGAGCCTATCGACACCGACTATTGGGAGCATCTTCTGCGAAGCTTGCTAACATACAAGGCGAAAGCTAAAATGCGGAAGCTGACAGATCGAGTCATTGAATCGAGGCTTGAGAGTTTGCGAAACCCGCAGGCCGCGGTTTCTGACGCAGGAATGGGCAAAGTTGATCATGGTTTGCACGATCCGCAAGCTAAGCCAGCAAAGAGTAAGTCAAGAGTGGCAAATTCAGAAGACGGAACGCTTGACCTGCCTCCGGCGAAGCGCTTGCGTTCTGATAGCGAGAACGTCAAGGATGGTTATGACGGATTATTTGCGAAGCGTTTGTCAGACGAAAAGGAGAGAGCGAGGCGTCAGGGTGTTATCCCCGGCCGCAAACGCCTTGGGAGTGCAAGCGATGACGGCGAGCCAGCTCTCAAGCGTCAGCGCACCACTACTGAGGGCTCGCTGCAAGTGATGGGCCCGTCTAGCAGTCAAGCGGCCTTCGACCGAGACCTTTCCCGCGGACTCATGGATAACGAAGAGCTTCTCACCACCGAAGAGCCTGTCGAGACCAAGAACATCCACCTCTGGCCTTCGAACGTCCGCCCACGCAAGCCGAGGTACTTCGCCCGCGTAGTGACCGGCTACGAGTGGAACAAGTACAACCAGACCCACTACGATGCGGACAACCCACCTCCTAAAGTTGTCCAAGGCTACCGCTTCAACATCTTGTATCCAGATCTTGCTGACAAGACGCGCGCTCCAACGTACAAGATTCAGCGTGAGGGCGGCAGAAGGCGAGGTGAGATGACGGCGCCTGCCGGAGAAGACGACACCTGCGTCATCCGGTTCATTGCTGGACAGCCTTATGAAGACATAGCGTTTCGCATAGTCGACAAGGAATGGGACTACTCGGCGAAGAGAGACAGAGGCTTCAGAAGCAGCTTCGACAAGGTGAGCTGTCTCCTATAAATGCTCGTGCCACCATTACTGATGCGAAACAGGGCATATTGCAGTTACACTTCCAGTTCAAGAAGGTTCGTTGACACCTGCTCCCCGCAACTTGTGCGTCTATGTTGACCGTTGTGATAGATATATTATCGAAAGTAGATGCTACACTCAGCTGGACTACACCGTTGGGGGAAGAGGTACCGTGTGCGCCGGGAGTCTCTGCTGCCTCAGCCTGGAACACTACGACTGCCACTCTCACGACGCTCTCTCTTGGACGCTGATGCTCCGACCTGTCTGCTTTGCCGGAGGCTCTTGCACGAACGTCAGTAGACCGAGGCCTACTGAACGCTTGTGCTACTGATGCTTGCGTACCTAATGCAGGACAACCTCGGCTTTGCTGGCGCTTGTGCAACTCGACGTCCCCATATTGCGCAAATCTCAAACGGTTCGCCACGCTCTTCCCCAACAAGAGCGGACCCGAGGCTATTCAATATGTATGAGATGTACATAAGGTCGGTACCTTTGAGTGGAAGCACTGCGTCAGCAAGTCATGCATTACGAGAGTATCTGGCGCAATTGCAGTTGAGACGTGCAGCGAGTGTCTATTGTCAAATATCTGCACTGCCTCGGTGACAGCTGCTGTGTCCTTCTAACCTTGGATGCTACCTTGTTTGTACGAATGCGGAACGTACCGTCCCTTCTAAAACGTCGGTGCTTGAGCAGTATAACGCGGAACATTGAAGATGCGCCTTTCGGCACGAATGCTTGGACGATGGGTAGCCGCATGCCGCATGCGGCATGCTGCGTGCGGCATGATGCCATGGTCCCAGCTGGTTTACGCACGGCCGGCGTTACTGCAGTCCTGTGTGATCAGTGCAGGACACTTCACATCTTGTTCAGCGATGGCAATCCGTTAAGCAGTCCACAAGCCCGGCCCATTGAGCGATTGGAATTGCTTGACCTACTGGCTTGTTTCCTAACACAAGCAAGCGAAGCATAGCATGAGCAAGCCTCAAGCGCACGATACTGCTCCGTCATGGAAGAACATATCAATACTGGTAGCTGTACTGAAGCGTGCCTTCGTTCATCCGGACGCCAAAAAGCAGAGAGCCCGGCCGCTGTGATGAGCCTATGTCCCATCCTTACACCCTAGGCTTACAAGATGCCGAGCGGAAGCCTGCATGATAGCTACCTACAATCGGTTTTTCACTGTGTTACCCCATGAAGCAGGCTACGTTAAGGGAGAATCCCTACATTCTCTCGGTCCTACCAGGTACCTGCCTATTGCGGCTCATCTATCAGTGGGCCCGTTTGGCAGTTGTTACCGCCAGTGCTGGTGAGCAAAATCGCGTGGACAACAAACGGCCAGATGGATTGGTTTGTGAGGTGCGTCTCTACACCCCTGCGCCTGCATCTTCCACCGCTTTACAGTAGTGTGTCACGACTGCTCTCCTGCTGTTTGCGACATACCATTATCACTCTTGGAAGTGAGTAGCTCTCATGATTGCCTGCAAGCCCGCAGTTTCTTTCGCTGAGGACTTGCAGCCCTGCCTTGCCGTGGCTGAGGCGCGCGGCCCGGTGTGCTGGCATGTAAGGTCATTTGTGTGCGCTACACCCGCTGACAATGCCACACTAGCGGCGGTGCAGAGACGTGCGTGATGCATGATTGGGAGGCCAGACTCAACCTTTCTGCCTCCCCTCATCTTCCAAACTGTTCATCTATGACCGTTGCTAATTGCTTGCTTGTCAAACAACGTGGACCGAGATCTCTTTTCCATTGACATACGCTATCCATCTGAGCTTACCGGGTGTCAGAAGCCAGCACAGGTCCCGGGAAACGCTTCCGACAGGTCGATCGCATGACAGGAGGCTACAGACGGCTCGCCCTACATTGTACGACCGCCCATTGGAGCTGAGGCCGTCTGCGTGGCTCATAATTCTTTGGCAGCTTGTATATCACCACTACAGACGACTTTGAGGAGTTTCACGGCTATCTGGCTCAGCTTGACAAAAGTGTCGCCCCACAAGCGATGGATATCGGCATCGGAGCGTGGGCGACCAACGATCTCCATGTGACGAGCTTCCGACCTGACCAGGGCAATGCAGAACGCAGTGAACAACAATATAGACAGTCGTACAGTCCTGCGTCATTCAGCTGGCGACCGGCCGTCGACGAGGTCAGCAACGGCGAACAGTCTTACTCCAGTCTGCAGCGCAGCACATTGGCCCACCAGGCGGCAGCCAACCCACATTCACCGCCGCTCGGTTTCGGAGTAACTATGGCACCAGAAGTGCAGGTGCAGGTTCCGTTTGACGCCACCGCGCCTACGTGGCTCAATGGTTGCCCGTCGCAGAGCCTGCAACTTTCAGCTTGGCCTGACGAAAGTGCGATGATGCCTTGTCACGAACCACAGACAGCCCTCAATTCAACTTTCTATGCGCCGCAGGTCCTTCTTGGAAGGCAAGACGCAATCTACAACCCAACAAGTGCACCCTTCGAAGACTATAGCAACATGGTGCACTTCTCGCCCGCAAGCTGCGATCCGACACTCTCGCCGGAGCCGGACTCACAAGGCGAGGAGCAGATCACGTCCGAAGCTGCTCCAATGTGGACCCAGCACACCAACAGCGACGACCTCGACAATGTCGAACAAGCCGAGCTGTGCTATGCGAAGCTGTTGTACTGGTGTCTTATGGAAGCGCCCGACTACACCATGACGCTTAAGGACCTGTATGCGTGGGTCAAGGAGCACAGCCAGAAAGCCAGAGACCCGGACAACAAGGGATGGCAGAACAGCGTCCGACATAATCTTTCCATGAACGCAGTAAGTGGTTCTACCATGCTCTGGCACTGCATGCAAGCATTTCCTGACCTTCAGTAGGCCTTCGAAAAAGCCCCACCAAATCCGTTGCACAGCTCAAAGAAAGGCAGCCTCTGGCGTCTCACATCGCACGCCGTTGAAAACGGAGTGATCTCAACCACGCGCTACCGCTTACCATCCAAGCTGAAGAGCATCCGACGTGGTGCGCCAGCAATCAAACGTCAGATCTCCGGAGCCAAAGGCGGTCAGGCTACACGCAACACGTTGCGGCATCAGCGCGCTCTCCGCGAAGCCCGTTCCTTTCCGAGCATGCACCGCCAGCACCAGCGCCAGCAGTGTGAACGGCCACCATCACGCTTATGCGGCGCGGAGATGTGGGCTCCGCCACGCTTCCAGCAAGCTCTCCCACATGTGCAGCCGGGAATCACAGCAGCGCCGCTGTTCGCCCCACCACCACCACCACCATCGAGCCCGTACTTCACCATATATGACGACTATCCGATGTCTCAATCAGCTCCTCAGACGCCGCCAACACAGATGCCGATGCTGTACCCCGATCATACCCTGCACAAACCCTCTGCGCTGCCTGATTTCACCTTCGGCCACATCGGAGGGGGCATTATCGGCGATCACGATGGCTTCATTGCGGAGATGCTGACCCCGAGCCCAACGGAGCTGAGTGTCCTGTCGGAGGATGGAGTGCAGAGCTTCCTGTCGGGCAATGCCAGTAGGGAGACGACGAGTTTCCCGGAGGAGATTTGCTAGTGCAAGGCAAAAGGCTCAAGCCTTTTTGGAATGCAGTGTGTACTTGTAATGGACCTTTGACAAGGGTGATGGACGTACTGCGGATGTACCAGTAGCGATTTGGAATGGCGTTGAGACTTGAGTTGCTGCTGCAGATTTTGATGAGATTAACCGTGCATGTGTTAACGGCTATCGCGATGGGTGTGACAGTATGGACGTCACTAAACTGTGTGCAATATGGACTTCCTGCGAAACGGGCATCTCAATGTTGAAGCTTCTGCTCAAGCAATTAGAGATTGTGACAGTTGTGTTACCGCGATCGTGCCCTCCGCTTTGAGACGTGTCAGCTCACAACTTCCCAGACAAGGGCACTCTGGGTGCGGAGGATGTAGCCGAAGCTGGTACAAATCAATGGCAAACGACTTATAGAACCGTCGATAGCTACGACCTATCGCCAGCATTCTGTTGCCACTCTTCCGCGCTACTGCCCAAGTCCGTAGCATGCTCGTCTGCATTGTGCGATGACGCTGGCATCTCAGTATGATCAGAGCTATTCTTTGCGGGCGGAGACGGCGCATCAGCAGCCTCATCGTCTTCCTCATCCTCAAAAGCTGCGGGATCGGTCATTGGCTGCGCATCCCTCGCCGCACGATCATGCTCTGCTAGCGTATCGTCCGCAGAAACAGAGATACCTCTCCGTCCCCAGCTCCGCGCACTCTTCGGCGCAGCAGGTCTTTGCGTGGCAGCGTCATCTCCCACCCAATTCTCCCGCCTCTCCGCTTCCGCATCCCAAGCATCGTCGTCCTCGTCCGCGGGCCCTCTATCCTGGCCAATAATGCGCCTGACGAGAAAGCTCTTGCTCAAGTCGTCGCTGTCCACCACGCCGCCAGCTCGGAGCTTCACGCGCTGGCGACCGTAGTACACCCATGCGAAGTCCACGTACAAGGCTGTCTGGACCAGGCCGAAGATGATGGCGATGGGGTCGACGGCGCGGTTCACGGGATCGCGCGAGAAGCCTCGTACGAGCCAGTTGAGGAGGTAGAAGGCGCGGTAGCTGCCTAGGGTGACGAGGTAGAATGAGTCGAGCACTGTTGGTACGCTGGTCTGGCGGAGGAGTAGAAGTTGGGGAAGTACACAGACGGATTCGAGTTCGAGGGAGAAGGTGTAGAGCGTCTAGAAGTCGTTATGCGTAAGCAGTCTGGACAATGGAAGTCGCTGAGCTAGAGTGCACTCACCTCGAAGAAGGTAGTCCTCCACCAGCCCTTGAATATGAGCGTCACGAATGGCGCTGAGATGGCACTGCCAGCCAGACTCCATATGGCCAGTTTCCATCCGTACTCCTTCTCACGTGTCCGCGGGTAGACGCGCATCATAAGGAAGACGATGTAGGCGCTACTAGCGATGTAGAATATCTTCAGGATGAAATTCCAGACGCTCCATCTGCGCATTGTGTTAGCTTCCGCCAATGTACGTTATGGTTTGGCGATAAAGGCATACCCTGGCGGAGTCCAGAAGAGGTCCCAATACCTGTTCACAAACACCAGGATGTAGAGGAGCTGTGTGAGCAAGGAGACTCCCTCCGCAGACTGGTTGCGGTGGATAGCCCAGATGAGGATACACTTGCTCGCCGTGTGTGAGACATCGGCGAGGATGCGGAAGATGTTCATCTTGATTGTTGGTAAGATGGCCTCACATGGCGCGGAGAGTGTGCATGTCTACAAGAGCTGGAATATGTCGCAGCCTGACAATGTCTACAGCTGTACGTAAGCGCCTCGGACTATCTTTGGCACGCGAGCGCCGCCATGCGTGGGGCAGCAGGGACCGAACTCCATGGGTGTGGAGAGGGCGCGAGTCAGTGACACTCAGTCTACAGTATAACATCTCCTCCTCATTCGGCATATTCGGATCTTACTCGGATCAACAAAGTCACCCAGCGGCAACAATACGACTTCCTAACCGAGCTCTAGTAGCGTGTACTACGATGCCGCGGACTGGAAAAGTGGCTGATGGTGTGTCACACACCGCAGCCTTCGCGCTGCGCCATATGTAAATATGCGCGGCGGTGAGGTAGTGGCCGACCATGGCTCGCACTCCATTCCAACGATCAGGTCACCGTACCATGTAGCCTTTCGCAGGCAGTATACAAGCTCAACGCCGTTTCCAAGCTCTAGTGGTTCTCATGCTTAGGCAGGAATCCGGCTGTCGCTATACGTAATCTCTTTCCGTACAGCCAGAGTGGTAGACTGGTTGTGATTAGCCCATCATCCGGCGTTGTCGGATCGTTGAAACTTACGTGAACAGCGCAAACACTCCCATCAACATGCCGTAGATTCCGAAGGGTAGCGCAGCACCGGCTGACGCGATCCACTGCCTAGAAGCATCGGGTATGGTTGGTTAGCGTGGTTCCACACAGCGAACGAATCGATGCTCAGCACATACGCTGTGAAAAAAGTCCAAGCGAAGGAAACCACTGCCCTTGCGATGGTGGTCATTACGAAGCAGTCTGCGGAGATGGCATAGTAGCTGTCAATGAGGTAGCTGAAGCCAATCGACGGAATCTGTACCCGTCAGCGAGGTTCTAGTCAGCGAGAAGGAGGTCATTCTGACCTGCGTAATGCCGAATCCGACCATGCCGTAACCAATGATCATGCCAACCCAGGCATGCTGCGAAGGGTTGGCAGCGCAGAAACCGAACGTCCAGATGCCGCAGGTGGCGAGGATCAAAGCTGGAAACATTGCGGGCAGGCGACTTTCCGGTTCTGCAAGGCCGTGGGACTCGTGCTTGGCCTTCCTCGTAAGGAGGCTGTCGGCGGACAAATAGGTGGCACCGAAACCCAGGAAGCCGCCAACGACAGGACCGAGACCGAGAAGACCAACATTATTGCCCCAAAGGTATGGTGGCATCGCCAGGAACTGTGGCCCAACCGTGGCGATGGAAACAAGGCCACCGAGCAAGCCACCGTAACTGCGTGCGGTTAGCGCTGATCTTCAGGAGTTACTTGTTGAAGACCAACTGTATCATTACTACCCAGGTACCTGGGAAGGCCAAGGAGCGCCAGGGGTCAAGGAAGTGCTTGACCAGATCACCACGCCAGAGACCAATCTTCATGCTCCGCGCGAAAGTGATTTTGCTGTCGGTGGGTACGGCACGCTCAATCATAGTTACGTCGCCTTTTTCGTCCGAGACCGACCCGTCACCGACAACGCTGGGATGATGTTCCGCGACGAGCTGAGCTTGTCGGTCGAACATCGTCTCCGGGACCAGGAACAGCTCGAGCAGAAAGACGAAGCCAAGCATGGCAGTGGAGATCCAGAAGATGTAGCGGTAACCCAGCGTGCCAGCAATATAGCTCCCTGCAACACCACCAACGAAGCTTCCGCCAGCCAGAAACAGCGTATAGATTGCCTGTTCGATGATCGTCAGAGCACTGGTCCCCAACGCCACCTTTGGGTTACTCACAATGGCTCTTCCACGCTCGTGCACGAAGTATATCTCTCCGACTACGTCTGGCGCAACAGCATCGCAAGGGCTACGACTAAGCTTTAGTATGTTCATCGGCATGGGGTCCGTCTCTCAAGCTGAGGTGCTTACCCAAAACCTATACCTTGTATCGCCCGTGCAGCCAGGAGACTACCAAAGGTCTGAGCAAGTCCGCACCACATCGAAGTGAGCACGCTCAACAACAGTGCAACAATCAGCACCGGCCGGCGACCAAAAGTGTTGGCAAGTGGCACCCAAAAGATGTTAGACGTGCCAATGAGGAGGACGTTGACAGCCACGAGATGGGAAAGCTCGCTGAACTGTTTAGGCGGAAGAAGCTGGAAGGCCAGGATGGGCAACGCCGGGGCCACCGCTGCGGATGCGAAGTTGGCGCAGCCAGAGTACAACGACATTGTCAGGAGGACGGCAGTTTTACGCCATGCTGGCCACTGCAGTTGTTAACCCGATGTCAGTGTCGTCAACGGAGAAGGAATGCGTACTCACATTCAGAGGGTCGGCCGCACTTTGCGACGGTTCTGGGATGAGGTGGATGTGATCTTCCTGCTGGTCTCGTCCTGATTGCGTACGGTGCAATCCATGCTCGACAAGGCGTACGGTACCCGGAGGCTCGGCCTCAGCGACCTGCTGCTTGGACAACGAGAATGCGTATCCCCAACCTGCCATGATATTCGCTATCGGTTTGGTTCTACAACAGAGCGTGTGTTGAGCGGGTGATGTCGAATGATCGTTCCGAAGCATTTACATATGGAGATTCCCCCAATTGATGTTGATGGCGCCAACATGGGGCTCCACGCCCTCCCCGGACACATGTGGGAGCCAGTTCCTGAATGGTGTGGAGTCTAGACGACGCCTTCGCTTACCACCTTGCGACTCCCCTCCCACACGGAAGCTGCTTCGGCAGCTTCTCAAGCGAAGCCCTAAAAGCTCAGGCCACGTCGCAGATGATTGTCATTTGTTATTCGGGCGATCTGAAAGCACTGGGTTGTGTACATGCAGCTCATCCGATGTATCAATTAACCTTTGGGCCTCCGAAGGCTAGAGCGCGACATTCGAGACCGCACCGTGGTTATGCGTGGTGGTAACCGCTGTGAGGCTGTGCGCTCGTCCCTTTACTGCCCCTCCGGTATACTCATCCCTGGTCTCTTTGCAGCAGAAGGTAGCTTGACTTCTGTCCTCGCTACAAAAGGGACCGAAGTATCTGCGGGGTCTGTCTGTCAGGGCGCACATGGCGCGCAATGCTTTGCTGAAACAAGTTCACGTGGGTCGATCCCACCTTGTGGCCTCCTTCCACAAAAATGACTCCGAAGTTAGTCTTACAGGAAGCTCTGCGCACAAGTCTTGAGACACCGCTACGTCACGATACCAGTAATCCCTACCAAAAACGCCTCCCGTATTTCATTCCATAGTACAGACCAACACCGGAAAGGCTGAGAGTTGTGCCAAGTATCAGGCCCGCATTCAACAAGAAACCCTGTTCGAAGAACCCAACCCCTCCGCCTGGATGCCGCTTAATGAGCGCGAGCGGTGCTGTCGCCTCAGCGAGTAGCTTCCGTGCGGCTTCGTCGCTCGAGGAGGCTAACGCTGCTAGCAGCGGCGTTGGCTTGCTCGCTCCGACGAATGCTGGCTTGCCTACAGTGAACAGCTCTTGTGGATATCTCACCGCCAAATCGATCGCATGCGTTGCCGGGTAGGCTGGTCCAACAAGCAGTTCGGTCGGAACATGGTTAATGAGCGAGAGTGTGGAGTCAACGAATTGGTCCAGGTACTTGACGGTCGAAGCATTCGCGAAATAATAACCTGCCAGAATAGGTTCATTCGGAGTAATGCTGTTGACGAGATCGATGGCATCATCCAAGCTTGTGACAGCGTGTATCAGCATGACAGGACCTTCGAACTTCCGCAGCAGGTTTGGAGAGCTACGCGGCGTGAGTTCCGCCAGAGCATGTCGTGCTCCTTCACGGATGATGCGTATACCAGAGTCCTTCTCTCGCATCCACTCCAAGGCCTTGGCCGATATTGCAGGCTTACTCGATGCATTACCGTTCATAAACGTGTCTCTGCCGAGCTCAGGATACTCCATCAAGACAGCATCTAGAAAGCTGTCCTTGACGAACTCGTTGACAAGCACAATGTCTGGGGCGTATGGGCTGCGACCGCCGAAGCTGAACCTTGCAGCTGTCAACTCGCGAGCCGCTCTTTGCACGTTGGCGGTCCTGTCCACTACAGCAACCGTGCGGCGCATTCGAGGCGACGAAAGCTGATTCGCACGCGGCCATCGCTCACTGCTCTGCTCATTGACTAGGACGGAAGCATCCAAGAGCTCTTGGTCTTTCACTGGTGAGTCTGCGATTGTGAAGATGTCCTGGTCCAGCGCCTTCGGCAGGATCTTTCGGAGAATGCTCGTAACCGCTCTTAGGTTGTTCTCCAGCTACAACCAGCATCAGTGTTGTTACTCATAGCGACTTCATCGTTGACCTTACCAGAATGATAACGCAGTTGCCACTGGCAATCGCAGCGCTCAATGGCACAATGACTGAGAAGAACTGGGTATGCGCGCACGGTTCGATATAAACAACGCCCACTGGCCGCCTTGCAGATGGTGAGTTCTTGCCGTGCGCAACCCTGTATTCTTCCTCCAGCAACTTCTTCGGCTCTAAGCTGGCATAATCTCTCCGGAGAGCCTTGGTCGTCAAATTGAGCTCAATGGCTATCTCGCCATCGGCATGCCCGTAGTCCGCCTTGATAGCATTGCGTATCTGGCCGACATTGCTCTGTATAGTCTTGAATAGAGATTCGAGTTGTATCTGTCGGAAGTACACATTGTGCGCTCTTCCGTCTATGGCTGCAGCGCGAACCCGTCGAAATGCTTCTACCATCCTTGATCGCAACCGGAGTCCAGTTGTGCCAGGGATGGCAGCGCTGCACTGGTCAAGAGTTATGGTTCAAGCAGTCGATCACCCGTGTTCCGAGGTCCCCACGGCATAATGTGTTTTGTGTGGACGTACGGACGTGTGGCGCCAAAGGGGACCTCCAGGATGGACACCCTCCACCTTTCCGTTCGCTGCCGAGTGGGCATGCTCACGTCGCATGCCCGCAAGAAGCGCACAGAAGACAGCGCCTTGATGCCAGATAGCTACGACAGAAGGTAGCGGTATCGACGACGAGTCATCCTGAAATCGAACATGTCGGTCACCACAACAGACAACGCGCGCATAACGACCATTCGCCACGCTCTTGAAGTCAGCCATGATCAGCCATCTGACAGTGAAGCAGTTTCAGCACCACCGCCAAACGCGCAGTCACCCTTTGCGCAGGCAGAAGCGGTCAACCCTCCAGGCTGGGAGGACCGTTGGCGACGAGTGCCGTCTTACAGGCCTATACGCAATCAACTAGACGACCAGCGGAACGTGTACACTAATGCGGTCGAGCAGAACTTCATTCGAGTAATGTTTGGTGGTTCGTGGCGATAAGCGAACCCAGTCGTCTACGGTGAAGACTGACAATCCTTCAGGCGTTTACATGCAATCCACGCTTGCGCAGATCTGGCGTGCGACTGGAGGCAAGTTGGACGATAAGGCGTTTAACTACAAGATCGGCGGAGAGTTCTAAGGCATACGAGCCGCAATCGGACTTGCACTTCGGGCGCGATACCGCCACTCCTGAGCCTTGAAGCTTAGTTATTCAGCAGCCGCGCAGGCAACAACACTGCTGTGCATTCTCCGAAGCCTACGCCTTCTCCACAATATCCGGTGAGCGTTACAGTCTCTCCATCTTCCAAATAGGCCCTGGGAGGCGTTTGGCCTACTCGCATATGCTCGAGCAGGCAGCCGTGTTCTCCGTCTCCTTGCCCTGATACCGTGCCAGTAGCGAGCAAATCTCCGGTCCGCAAGCCGCAACCGCCAATCGCTTGATGTGCAAGGCATTGAGCGAGAGTCCAGTACATCCAAGAGACATTGCTCTTGCAACTGACAGCACCTTCCGAAGCTTCCGAACCCGGTGCAGTAACAATGACTTGAAGCTCGATGCTGAGCGCGTTGTTGCCTGAATCCCTCAGATATGGCGCGACGTCATGCAGTCGAGGTGGCGAAGCTGCTCGAAAGTTATTAACGGCGTCTTGTGTAACAACCCATGGTGAGACGGTGGTCCCAGCATTCTTGCCATTCAGCGGACCGAGAGGGTTCATCTCGAGTGCCTGAATGTCACGAGCGCTCCCTGCATGTCGTGTTCAGTTAGCTCATCGACCAAATTCGGCAAGGTGAGAGCGCGCATGCTTACAGTCGTTAACCAGAACGTAGCCAAAGATGTGCTTATCTGCTTGAGACGCCGTCACCCGTTCTCTCCGTGGAAGTGGCTTGCCGATGATGGCACCTAGCTCAAGCTCAAAATCCATCTTCTTGCACGGTCCGAACACTATTCTGCTTTCTCCAGGCTTGCCCTCCCAATACTGCCCAATCGGCCGCTCAACGGGTGTCCCGCTGATATCGAGAGAAGAACAGCGCCCAGCGTAACCTACAGGCTGGTGATAGAAGGATGGTGGAGCTGAGCGCTTCCCAGTCATGGCTTCCGAAGCATTCTGTACGTGATCTGCACTGAGACTGAAGTCCGTGAAATCTCCAACTTCGACCGGCAGATGCATCGTAACAACATCCACCTTTTCCACAGACCCTGCTGGTAGCGATCGAAGCGACTCATCCTCACGTATCAATGCCTGTAGACGTTGACGAACGGCTTGGTGAACCGATCTCGGCAGTGCTGTAAAGGCATTCAGCGATGTCCGGGAGAAAACCCCTTGCGGCAGCTCGTCGATATCTTTAAAGACTGCATCGAACTTGTCAAGGAAAAGTACCGAGTCTTGAAAACGGGATACACAAGATGGATGGAGTCGTGAAGCGGTGGATGCAACGCCAAAGGGTATGTTACCGATGCCGAAATGTGAGGTGTAGCCGGGCTGTGGCGATGACATTGTAAGAAAGCTGTAAGAAGATATCGCAGTCCTTCGCCTACCGCGTACGTATAGTCAGTACCTTTGCATATGCATTTGCATTTGCGGAATGTTTGTGTACGGCAGAGGCCTCGGATCGACGCAGCCCACCTCATCCGGTGGGGCAAACTGTGAGAGCGGATACTGAGCAGCTTGTTCAGGTTTTAGAATCCTTCTGCTGTTACAAGTTGAAATCGTAGATTACTGAGAGATTAAAAGAACAACGGTTACCAGACGTCAGTATGAGCGGTCCGTTGCCAGGACTCCCCTCCCTAAACCGCTTCATCACCACCCACAACGCTGAAGGCAAGGCCACCTTTTCGAAAGCCATCGATGAGGTGACACCGCTTAAACCAGTGGCCGTCGGAGATGCTGTCTTCGGACTCCACTACTGCTCAGAGCAGTTTCCAGCCAACTTGAACCAAGATATAGACATCGACACGTACAAGAAGTACATGGATCAGGCTCCAGGCTTAGTGATCAGCTCCGGCACTGTGCTGAGGACAGTTGGTACGATGAATTTGCTGCCATGAGATACTGTTGCTGAGACGATACAATGTTGCAGACATGCATCCCGGCGCCATCTCTCCAATGCACCGTACGGTCTCACTTGATTACGGCGTTGTCTTAGAAGGAGAAGTCGAACTTGTGCTGGATTCGGGGGAAACGAGACCGATGAAGCGCGGCGACGTGGCGATACAGCGTGGCACAATGCACGCCTGGCGGAACATGTCGAATACGGAGCCAGCGCGCATGTTGTATGTATTGCAACCGTGCCAGCCCCTGACTGTAGGAGGAGAGCGATTAGGCGAAGACTTGGAGACGATGGAAGGAGTCCGTAGCTCCACATGAAGATTTGGTGGGACACTTTACTCGTTCGCGTCAATGTGCTTGTTAGCGTATAGCTATCGAACGCCTGATAACCTCTCGCTGCCGTAAACCCTTTTGAGGATGATGTTGAACATGTTACGTTTCCTACCAGCATTACCAACGTTGGCCACCCTTCGTTGCCATGTGCATGCAAATCTGCTCCGCTCAGTAAGGTTCATGCCCCGGGTAGCAATGATCATTGGCACTGACCCTCGCCTGCAACTCATTCTCGCACTGCATTGTACGCCGGGCGGATAAGGTGAATACCCTTATCGTACCTTGAACAAAAAAGATCATCTGCTCGAGATGTCTCACCTTGCAGTCAGGTCAGAAAGACTTCTGCCCGTACCAGAATCTATTGGTTGAGGTTTCATGGCAAGCCGAGCCCTGGTCCGAGCTCATCTGGTGTTCATGCGGAGAAGGTGGTGGGGTGACGTGCCCGACAACGACCTCTGTACCTTCATGAAGACGAGCGTATGGGGTCGCACGGACCTGACTACTCTGCTGTGCGGAAATTTCACACTGTCCGCATCATCCGCCGAGACTGAGAAAGCATATGGCGGACGGAAGCGTCAAGCGCAACTCTTTCCGGCCCATCGGACATGGCGGGCGCTGCCCAAACTGGGTTGATGAGGGCACTTTCTGCCAGTGATGGTGAATCGGGCGCTGCAGATGCAAGACATCAGTGTTACATATGCTCCCGGACGTGCGTAGCCGAAAGACCTGCACGTATTGTTCGATAAGCTGATCATGCGCTTTCAAGCTACGAACGACAAGACCATTTGAGCCGCCACCTCAGATCACATGAGAATGAGCGGTCTTATCGATGCCCTGACTGCGGCAAAGGTTTCAATCGAGCGTTCGTGGTTCCCTTCGTCGCGTGTATCGCAATGCCTGATTTGGGTGATAGGGATCTGCTCAACCGTCACCGCGCAGCTCATACGAAGAACGCCGGTGAGGTCTTGCGGCGTCGTACCGGTCGAGCTTGCCTCGCATGTATCCGAGCGAAGACGAAGTGCGATGAGCAACGCCCATGTAAACGATGCAAAACGCGTGGTACGCCTTGCGAGGAGAGTGAGAATCGCAAGCACTCCGTATTCCAGACAGGTCTAGGGGCAGCCATGGAACAGGCTCCGCCACTCGCTGAGAGCCCTGACTATACAGAGACCAGGGTTGGCTCGTCGGGGCTAACCGATCAGTCTTCGCAGCAACCCATCTCAAGTGCCGCCTTCGCACTTGGAGACTCTGGTGTGAGTGATGTATTCAGTGGGGCCGGGCAGTGTACTACACCACGATCGTCGGCAGCACACTTCGAAGACGCTAGTCTACTACTTGGATTGAATGCTAGCAACACAGGCGGTACCACTCTTGCACAGTACGATGGCGAGCCGAACGATTTGCTCCCCGTCGAGGCCGGCGCCACAGGCCTTCCGTTTTCAGACTTTTTCGAACAGATCATGATGCCTGATATGGACCTATCACAACACCATCCAACCATTTTCCCGCCAGATGTGTCTCACTTTACTTCGGATCTCAACTTCGATGTCCTCGACTATGATTTCAGTTTCCTAGCGCACGGGCTGACCAGGCCACCGACTCCACAAGGTCTTGAAGGTGAAGAATATAGCAGTACAGGGTCTGGCAAACATACTGTGCACTCCGATGCTCATCTGCGTTCTGAAGCCTTTAGACGAAACCCTTGGTCTTGGAACGACTGGATTCCGGAGCGCAACTCGCATGTTTTTGCCGATCAAGGCACACTTGATGTACATCATGAAAGAGTCAACACCACGCACCAGCTGACGAGCCCTGAAAGTGTTCGTCTACATCATTGCGAGTTGACCAACCCAGCAAGGGACCGCATGATAAGGGTAGTGACTCAGGTTGCCCAGTCTCGGCTCGCAATATCTTCATTTCCTTCTCTCGAGCTACTTGAAGACCTCATCGACATCTATTTGTTGCAAGACAGCAGCGCGGCCGACTCTTATATCCACTCGGCCTCTTTCGCGCCTATGAAGACTAGGACTGAGCTTTTGTTGGCCATTGTGGCAGCTGGTGCGCGCTTCATTGCCCTCAAAGAGGTGTGGAGAATGGGGCTTGTTTTTCAAGAAGTTGTCCGACTAGGGTTGGCGGAGCTGTTAGAAAGTGACAACACAGCGACGCGAGAATTGCAAGTCCTGCAAGCGTTGCTCTTAATACTCGATATCGGTGTCTGGAGTGGCTTCCGACGCAAGACGGAAATCGCAATCTCATTCCTAGGCCCACCTGTGACCATGATGACTTGGTCGAAGCTGTTGATGCGTTTTGGATACCTCGATATTGTACCTTGTGCCCATGACACCGACCTAGAACTACAAGAGAAATGGCAAGCCTGGGCGGAGCGCGAGGCGAAGAAGCGCCTCGTCCTGCATACATTCCTTCACGACTCGCAGGTGTCGATGGTCAACATGAAGAATCCGCTCATCTCGCCCGCACAGCTCATGATGCCTCTACCCGCATGCAGGGAGCTCTGGCTGGCGCCGAATGCTCACGCTTGGAGACACGCCTACCTCCGTCTGAAGCCGACGACACAGGCGGAGCTGCCTACCATGATGGACTTCTTTGGTGACAACAAAATTCTGGAGCATTTCGACGAAGTGGTGGACAAGCCGCTCTGCCTACTCGCCGCCTGTCATGGTCTGGGCCACGAAGTGTGGCAATACCGCTGCCAGGAACGCTTACTGGCGAACCGACAGAGCCACAGCCGCCGAGACCGCTGGCTTGACCACAAGCGGACTCAGCGAGACTTATCTGACGATCTCAGTGCGCTACATGCTTACTGTGATGTTCAGACCAACGGTATGTCGGAGATCATGCTCACGATCGATATGCTCATGATGTAGGTGGAACGATGCGCAAATCTTTTAGCGAGTGGGTCACAGCTGACTCTCGACCCATTAATTCATAGGTCTCTGCACGTAGACCTTGAGGATATCCAGACTTTCTCCGGCAAGCTTGGAGAAGATGAAGCGCGCCGAGTCTACCCGAAGCTGCTTGCTTGGAGCCAAGATACGGAATCGCGGACAGCAGTTTGGCACGCGGGTCAAGTATTCCGTCTTGCTCGCAAACTTGAGAAGACCCGGTTGAGAGACTTCTCTGCAGTTGCGCTCTATCATTCCACGCTAACACTATGGGTCTACGGGATGGTGACGTCGAACACTGCACGGAAGAACGGAGTGAAGACGCCAGCAGATACACAGCCCCGGACAACCCATGCGGACGATATCAACAACAGTAATACACTCATCGACACGGATGATGAGCGTGCCGCCAAGACTTTCGTGCTGCTTGGGAAGGGTGTTCCTGGCATCCAGGATTCCGTCCACTCTTTCGTGCCGCTCGCAAATCCAAAAGGCTTGATGTTGACGGCAGAAGCCGTGCTGAAAGGCAACTTTCACGACAGCCGGAATGGCTTGCCACCTCTAGTGGAGAACCTGGCGAAACTGATGAACGAGCTAGCGAACCTCTCGGGGTGATCAGAGCTTCGGCACTATTTGGCTCTATATACTCGACTCCTATTTGGGTGGAATCACTGGCAGTACGACATAATTAGAGTGGTTCTTACTGAAGTGTAAGCTGTTGGAACCGGCAAACACTGTCTCGTTGCGGTCTTCCGGGTGGTTGTGACCGAAGATACCGGAGCCCTGAGTATCACCGGAGGAAACTTCAAAAACGAGCTTGCCGCCTTTGTCAACCACCACATTGGTCGGCCACACTTCTATCTCCATCTCATACACCGTATCTGGCTTCACCTCTTGGACGTCGGTACTGAGGTATTGGCGATGAGGAAGCCACTCATGATGCTGAGAATGCGATGCATCCACCTTTCGTAGGCTTGCCCGGAGCCAGCCCTTGGTCAGCGGTACGGGATCGCCTGCTGTTCCGGTATAGAAAACTTCTTTGCCAGCCGGTGATAGATGTCGCAATGTAACGAAAACGTCGATCTCGGACGGTTCGGTGGCATGCTCTTGCGACTTCGATGCGGAGATGCAGAGATGTGCAGTCACGTGCCCAGTAACTTCCGTCTCCGCGTCAAATGGTGCTGTTGTAAACTGGACCAGCTGCGGGTTGTCGAGTTTTCCGAGAGCTTTGTACGACACCGTCTTCTCCTCGCCAGTATACGGGCCGTCTTTCGTCAGCGTGTTGTCTGGTTGGAGGTAGAAGCGGGTGTACTGCGTCCTCGCTATTGGCCACTCGCCCTCAGCCCGCCTCGGGTACACTTTCTCCGCCTGGGCGTCATTGAACCCGACGTCGCCTTTTCGAAGGACGATGTCAACAGGCGGCAGTTTGCCTTTCTGTGACCAGCCAACACGGTCGTCGCCCTTGAGGAAAGCGTCGAGGAAGCTACGCTGCACTTCAACTTCTTCTTCGTAATAGAAGGGCAGATCATGGCGACCGGTGACAAATCGAAGGTACTTCAGGTCACTGCCTGCGTACATATAGCCTTGAACGTTGCCGCGAAGGTGGAGCAAGATACCGCCCCAATTCGCTACAGAGAGCAGCGGAACCTTGATATCCGAAAGCTGGAAGTCTTTGGTCGCATAGTACTCGTCGTCGCGGAAATGGTTATGGACATTGTCGATAGTCTGGTCGCGCCTGTTCTCGGCCAGCTCTTCTGCGCTGAGGTCGCCTTCGATGGTGTCGGGTCCCCAATTAGCAGCTTTACGGCCCGGACGGCCGTACTGGTTTGTTATGACTTGTCTGTTCCACCAGAAAGATATGAACTGGTTGCTCAGTATGCCGCCGTGGCGACACCGGTCACGGTAGTAGTCGCTCATACCCTCCCACGGTATGATCGCGGCCAATCCCTTTGGCTGTCTCGCTGCAACCCGCCATTGCGTGCCTGCATAGTACGATATCCCAAGGAGGCCGACCTTGCCGGAGGACCAGGGTTGCTCGGCTGCCCATTCAATTACCTCAAAGAAGGCTTCGGAGGTGCCGCGGGACATTGTATCCAGCAGGCCAGGACTCTGACCCGTACCACGCTCATCCGCTCGAACGACCGCATAGCCATGTTTTGTCCAGAAGGCAGGGTCTGGGGTCTCCCATACTGAGTGGTCAGACTTCTGCTGTGGGTTGACCTCAGAGAATGACTTGGCATGGAAACTGCAGGATTGATCAGCAACTGCAGTCCTGGCTACTAAAACCAAAGCTTACTCCGCATATGGAATGTCCTTGCCTAGCGGCGGCATTTCAGTGTCAGCGTACTAGGTGCAAGCCGAGAAGTTCATTACTTGGCTTACCGTAAGGTCCGTAAGTGACAAGTACGGGCACCTGGTCACTGCTCTTTGGCCGATATACGTTGACCCTCACAGTTCCATCTGACGACTTCAGTGGCACCGCAGCGTTCTGTTCGAACACGTACGGACAATGCTCTTCGTCCACTGTATGGAGGTTCTGGATCTTGTTCGGCATGGCTGTGGAAAAGGACAAGCCGAGTGCTACGATGTGACAGTCTGTCGAGCTCGATGTCCTTTCCGCAG
This sequence comes from Baudoinia panamericana UAMH 10762, assembly GCF_000338955.1. NCBI lineage: Eukaryota > Fungi > Ascomycota > Dothideomycetes > Mycosphaerellales > Teratosphaeriaceae > Baudoinia > Baudoinia panamericana. The sequence continues at coordinate 243,896 of NW_006911258.1, forward strand.
AATAGTAGCATTATAGCTGATTCTAAAGGACCTTCGGAAAGCATACTCACTCAAGGCCCGAAGTTTCCGAATCCGACCGTCCCAGCATTCCTAATGCAGGTACTCAACGATGCGTAACGGTGACTGGCTGGGAGACCTTACGGGGATCATCCTCGGTCTCGTGCCCGCTTTGCCGCCTCCACATGCATCCGGCGGGGTTACCATCAATATCCGACGCCTTGTGTGCACGGGAGAAACCTTCCAGAGTACGCAGGTCAGCCGATTGCCCGGATAGAACGGCTGGTAGGTGTCCTCCGCGGCAAGATGGGGACGTTGTCTGCGTCGCCAGGCATGAAATTTGTTGCGTTCTTCGCTGGCCTATTGTATCTTCAGCCGAGGAGACCACTCGATCATGGCAGCAATCAACGGCAGCCACCATGCCGAACGCAATAGTCCGCTCCGTGTACTCATCGTTGGTGCAGGCATTGGGGGGCTTACGGCCGCGGTAGCACTTCGTCGTCAAGGCCACGATGTCGAGATCTTCGAGCAGTCAAAGCTGGCACAGGAAACTGGCGCGGCAATCCATCTCGCCCCAAACGCTAACGGTCTTCTCCGCCGGCTTGGACTGAACGTGGAGAACATTGGGGGTGTTGAGTGCGTTGGGGTCATTGAATGCTTGCCTCACAACAACCAGGTCAAATATGAAGTCGACAACACAAAGTTCGCCAAGATGTGGCAGCATGCCTGGTATCTGGTGCATCGCGCACATTTGCATACTGCTTTGAAGAATATGGCCATTGATACGGACGGTTTTGGCAAGCCCGCAAAGCTACAAGTTGCCAGTCGGGTGAAGACTGTAAACGCCCAAAATGCTTCAATCGGTCTTGAAGACGGCACAACGATACAAGCCGATGTGGTTATTGGCGCTGATGGGGTTCATTCCATGGCGCGAGCGAATATACCTGGAGGCGACCTGAGTCCTTTTGATTCCGGCAAAAGCGCATTTCGCTTCCTAATACCTACAGACACGCTGGCAAGTGATCCAATGACTGCAGGCCCGACCTCAAAGCTTGGCTACCTAACGATGTGGATAGCGGAGGACCGAAGAGTTGTCATGTACCCCTGTTCTAACAACACCATGATGAACTTTGTTGCCATCCACCCGAGTCGTGAGTCGGAAGCGGACGTTACTGGAGAAGGTGCGCGCATGTCCGATGGAAACACACGCCTAGGTACTGACACGCTGCGTTAGGTTGGCAGGAATCAGCCAGTAAAGCCCGCATGCTGGACATATACAAGGCCTTCGCCCCGGAAGTGCGGGCAATACTGGAAAAGGCTGAGGACCCGAAGGTCTGGAAGCTTCTCGACATGAAGCAGATGCCCACCTTCATCCATGAAAAGCTCGCGGTCTTGGGCGATGCTGCACATCCGTTTCTTCCACACCAGGGGCAGGGTGGAGCGCAAGCCCTCGAGGATGCGGTCGTTCTGGCAGCTGTCTTGCCTTTAGGGACAAAGCCGTCGGATATTCCAGAGCGCCTGCAGGTCTATGAGCAGTGCAGATACGAGCGAGCGCACCGCATCCAGAACTTCACCCGTGAGGCGGGTTTGGATGCTGCGGAAATGGCGACGCTGGGAAAGAAGCTGGACATGCATGAGTACCAGGCATATAACTTTGGCCACGATGCATGGGACTTCTCGACCAATGCTCTGCGGAAACATCTGAACACCAAAGACACAGCGTTGCGATTCCGTGCACCCATCGAACTTGGCGCGAGTCCTGGCCCGCGTAGGCCGCTAGGTTTGCATCCACAAAGCGAAGCATTGCGATTGTTGCGACAGAGTACTCCCGAGCGGGCACGGACATACTCCGTGAAGTTCAGAACATCTCAGACATATGTGCAGAACCTGCTCCCTTCTGGCTTCGCATTTACCAGCCCAGCAACGGTGGTCTCTGCGAGCCTTATGTGCACCACTCTGTCTGGGATGACGTGGCTAGGCGGCGGCGGGTACTCCCACTTCGGTCTCTACTTGCACGGCGTGAACTACACCAAGCGGGATGGATCGAAAGTGTTCGGCACATACATGCCACTACTTTTTGAGGATTTGACCGACCCCATCATTACTGGTCGTGATGAAGTTGGTATGCCCAAACTGTTCGCAGACATTGATGTACGACCGGATGGAGAGCAGGGCTGCAAAATTCTGCTGGTTTGGCGCGGAGTGCGATTTGGTGAGCTTGACATCTGCGGTCTCACCAAAGAGCAGCCAGTCGTCAACGGCGTTTCGCTTGAGCAACCTCACCGTGGTCCTGGGACTCCGCCGGCCCCTCCTGAAACGGGCAGGTTCCATTACCGATATGTCCCAACCGTCGGCGAGCCTGGTAAAACGGATGCCGAATATGCTGTCTTCGTACCAAATGCGGCGCCAGAGGAAGGAGCAGAACCGCCAACGAACTTCGTGACGAAGTCGGCAAGCTTCTCGTTTGATGGCAAAGACTGGCAGAGTCTACCTACGCTACACCACATTACCTCATGGCTAGCTGCTATGCCATGTTTGGGTGTTGAAGAGGGCAGGTTGACGCAGAGTGTGGGAGTCACCGATATAAGCAATGCTAGACGGTTAGAATGAGCTTGCGGCACACATATTGGAGGCACAATACTCAAAAAGAAAGCTGCACAAGGTGTTGTTCGTGGCCTCGCCTACCTTACCACCCTGTACGTTAGCGGAAGGGCCGTGCATCCTTGTCAAGCACGACAATAACGAATCGTTGATTATGGATTGAGAACCTTGGCCCGTGCAATACGACGTCCAGCCTTCGACAGCACCAGGTCCACTGACGGCAGCCAGCAGCTCCCATACGCCAATTGCGCGCTCTAGCAGTGGACTTGGCTTCCAAACTGGACCGTAAACCCGTGCCCACTTCATCCGAGAATACGCGGGCCCCACACGGATGGGTGCCACCACCAGCAGTGTTTCGCCGCCGGAGTGGTTTTGGGGCCTATAGCGCATGTCAGCAGCACAAATCGCAACACCAAAGGCTCAGCACTCATTTGGTAACGTCGCTGAACGTTCGAACAAGGTGTAAGAATGGGTATGTTCGGAAAACTCAGCGCTTGCGAGTTACGGCTTACTGACAACGTTAGCAGCGCCCACGCCGGTACACTTCTTCTCCCATGGCTCAACGATGATGCTGGGCGAGGAGTCCACGTCTGCTGACTACTGGTATCGTCCATCGCCTAATCGCACATAACGTACCCAACCTGATGTGGTGTCGTAGGAAACGTTGTGGCGATGACGCCTTGGCGAACGGCATCACAGGCGTAATCATGATGGGAGCTCATTGGGATGCAACAGGCGACGTTGTAAGCTGTGCAATGTCGACATTGAACAGGAACACGAACCCTAACCATTATTCAGATTGAAGTCGCAATGAATCCGTCTCCCGGCAAATCCCCCGTCGCCTACGTCCACCCCTCCAAGTACGTCGACTACAAGCTCGTGCCTGACTTAGAAGGCGGCGAGCGCTGCATCTCCATGCTCAAATCCGCCGGCTTCAATGTCCGCCCCAATGCTAAGTTCGAATGGATCCACGACACCTACCTAATACTCATCCGGATGTTTCCTTCCGGCTGCCCACCCACCACTATCGTCTCCATGAACGCCCGCTTCGACCCGCACTTCCACATGCATATCGGTAGCACCCTTCGACCACTTCGCTACGAGAATTACTTGATCATAGGTACAGGTGGTGCGGTACACAACCTCTATCGCAACATCTGGGGGCCGATGCTCAGATACCGGGATAACTTTGCTCAGACGACACCGCCGGAGGGATGGGCGTTGGAGTTCCGTCAAAGCTTTGAGGATTGTATCAGTCAGAATCGAGGGCCGAGGTTGAGGAGGGCGATTACGAGGTTGATGAAGCATCCGCAGTATCGAGATGCGCATGGGACGGACGACCACTTCATGAGTGCTTGCTTTGTGGCGGGTGCGGCGGGTGATTGGGAGGACGAGGAGGAGGAGGCGGGAAGGTTGGGGGCGGAGACTTGGGAGTTGACCAACATGGTACGTCGCAAGCGACTCGAGAACGGATGAGTGACTGTCAATGCTGACCAGCTGTGCAGTGCAACTCGCAATTTACGCTTGGGTCGTGGCGAGATTCTTCGCGCAGTGCTGTCGCCGCTGCGTAGTTGTCCTTTCACCGATTCAGAGCTGCCTCCCGTCATTTACCATCCATTGATATGGCTTGTCATTTGAACCTTTTACATGACTCGCACGTGTGTATTTACGCTTGGACAACCCCTCCGAACACGGAGTAAGCGTTTCCCGGAGCGGAGGATGTTGGTAGAGTTATTTTATTAGTGGCGGCTGCTTGAAAGGGTCAGAGAGTATAAACGATGCATGAAGAGCGTTGTTGCGATGGTTCGTGCTCTGCACGACCATGACGCAGTAAAGCCGCGCTCGAAGGCGGTTGGAGAAACATCAGCATCCACGCAAAAATAGAAGTGGTTTATGCGCGTGCTCTTTGACCGACAACCAGCGAAAAACGGAGCGCTGCGGGGCGTCTCAATGGTGCTCGGGTCATAACAGGAGATCGTTGTTACATAGAAGCGGTATTGGCATAGCGAAACAGGAGCGTTATTCGCATTCATTTACTCCACGTACATGGACTGGAGACATTCGGAGGCGGTTCGTACCTTTCTTTGGCATAGCGGAGGACGCCTTCGCTCGAGGTGGATCTTCTTTCGCGTGTGCGAGCGGATTGCGGAAGCTGCGCAAAGAGCGGTCATCGGCCATAGCTAGCAGTCCAGCGCCTGAGACGCCACGCTGCGCCGTGTAACATGCAAGCACCCACGCCGATCATGCAGTCTCTACTCCTCGTCTTCCTCCTCGTCCTCCGCCTCTACGGTTGTCTGCGCAATCCGGTCCAAATCTCGCTGTCCACTCTGCGTAATCCGTCGTCCACCCTTCTCCTCGTCCTGCTCCAGCACGCCAATCTTCTCCAGCGCCTGCATGACCTTGCGATCTACTGACCCTGAAGCATCAACGTGGTGTGAAGGGCGGGTGCCGCGGTTCTTAACACCGCCGTGGACCTTGCGCAGACGGCCTACGCCGACGGTCTTGCGCATGTAGATGTGACGGGCGATGGCGGCGGCGCGGACGTAGAACCTATGTTGAGCGATCTTGTTAGGCAGGGGTAAGGTATGCGGGATGCGTAGTAGCCTTACCAGTCAATGCTCTGCGGCGGCAGCTCCTTGGCATGGCTCGTTTTGACAGTGTCGCTCCAACCTGTAGACTCCGAGTCAGCATTATTTTTGCTGACGCGCAGTCCCCCGTCCCACACGGGTTTCAGGTCTCTCAATGCCGTGTGTATGTATATCCATGGCGCTTCTCTTTCTGTGGGCGGTGGCTGCTCACGGACCTGGAATAGGCAGTTTGCCCTGTCGCTTCAGGAAGGCGGCGTAGGCATTGATGAACTTATCCGCTTGGACATCGCGAACGGAGACGCCGGGCATCTTGGGCGGTGTTGTGGGTGGAAGGAGGCGGTGATGGAAGGTTGACAATATGATATGGTGTTCCTATCAATGTGAGGGAGAATTTGTGTGTGGTCTTGGCGATGGTGGGCTCGGAAGCTCGGACCGTGGAGAAATGTATGACCGAACCCTTGTCGCTTTTCCCTCCTGTGAGTTCACTCCATGGACGGCCAATATCAAATGCCTAATCTCGGTGAACAACAATGGTCCGGAAGTCTCCAAACAACATAGTCGTTAACCAAACGCTGGGTCTTACGTTTCATGAACAGCATGCATCCGCAGGACGAGTATCGCTACAGCGCCGAGATGGTGCTGAATTGAAAGCTCAGTCCTGGTGAGAGTGCACCATTTAGCGGGTACCAGATGCCAATCGTGCCATAAGATGCAAATGGCAGTCTCGGTGTCGTGCAGTTGCTGCTGTTCTAGACAGTCTCTGTGGCGAGCAGACTGGGCAAGGCTTGAGCGATTGTAGCTGTGGTCAATGGTGCCATCACGGCCACAGCGGTACTGAGATACATGGCTGTTTGGAAGAGGCGGTTGTGAGGAGGGGCGACGACTGCTTAGGGGGAGTGATTCCAGTATAGCGGGCCTGGAGGGTCTTTTAGGTGCAGATCGGTAAAACATGGTCATGTCTTGTTGCAGTGGAAGGGTCTGGTAGGGTTCATGCTATATGCAAACGCTACGATCCTCCACAAAGGACTTTAAATCCGGCGAAAGTAAAGTCTCCTCCGCTACTCAGTTGCTGGCCCAAAGCAAGACTGCTTACTGTCCAGCCTGGGAGTTACTTCAGCCGTACGCTTTCGTCACCACGTTTTGACCACGTTGGTCGGGTTTTGCTTCTCTAGGGCATGATCGTTAGCGCAGCTGGAAATATACTGACGGTTTCGATCGGCGCAATTTAACCTGTCACCTACAAGTAGGCGAGCGGTCGGCACAATCTCCTTGTCAGGAATGTCGGAGTACAGGTGGGGCTAGCTCATGGGTGACGACGGGTTTAACGCAGATCGAGTACAGGGATAAGCAAAGGTGTAGAGCTTGGTTACAGTCGTATGATAGTACACCATATCGCACACCGAGTAGCTGCAGAGCGCCCGCGCTCCATTTTCTGTCCTCCTAAACCATGCCATCCGTCTACAACGCGAACACTGCGACACCAGCGGCAACGACCAATCCTACGACGGATGTCGCCAGGCTTCCGGCGGCGCCGGTCTGAACGGGGACCGAAGGCGTGCTCGTGGCGCTGCGACTGGCTGTACTAGTCAAGTTGGTAGTCGGACTTGCTGAAATCCTCAGGCTGGACGGGACAGTCATGGAGCCCGTTGGGAGGACCAGAGAGCTGTTACGAGGCGCACTGCCAGTGGGAACGACGACTGGGGCGGCAGATGAGGTGATGGGAGCAACGACCGGGACAGAGGACGAAGTGACTGGTCGGGTCACTGTGCACGAGCAGTCGGTGATAGTAAGCGTGGTTGAGGTCGTGATCGTATAGGTACGGTTGTTGACGGCGAGTGTAGTTGGCGACGGGCAGACTGTGGTGAGGTCGGTAACAAACTCAGTGACGTAAACTGGGCTAATCGGCGTCGAGGCGTTGGCGAATGCTGTGGGGCTCGTGCTCGTAATTGGAGCCGGAGTAATTGCGGCTGAAATCGGAGCCGAGCTTGATGGTACGATCGTTGGGGAGGCCGACGACGAGCTTGCCGAGCTCGACGAGGCTGCAGCGGCAGCTTGGTAGCTGGGGTTTGAGATGCCGAACTGGGTCGTGTATTGGTATTGACCGTTGCTGTCGCAGATGAGTTCAATGCCGTATCCGGTGGCATCAGCGGTAGGCGCAAGATCTGTTGATGGGAACCAGACATATGATCCGCTGTTTGGAATGTTCTCTACAATGGCATATTGCGGAATAGCATTGCTTGCCGGTCCCTTGAGTAGCACGAGGGTTACGGTACCATCAGTAGTGGGTTGCCAGGTAATCTGTACATTGCGTTAGTAGTCTCTACACAGCACAAATTCGCTTAACAGCCTACCGTGTAGTTCTGACCAGCCGGCACAATGCTGCTCAGGCCAGGCTCGGAGATGGGATTGCCGGATGGCGCATCGCCCACGGGCTGAGTATACGCATTGGCGACCGGGAGAAGGCAGGCAAGGCCGGCAGTGAAGAGGCTGAAGAGCGAGAAGTCTGACGACATCCTGGCGTGTATTCGCGTGATTACTCGAGATATTTCGAATTGAAGCAGATGCAAGTGAAGGACTGTTATCAAGCGAACGACTGCGGTCAGGAGAACGTTGAGGGATTGAACCGCTGAGGGATGGAACGAGTGGCTGAAGACGACACGTCTTCGTTTGTGTGTGTGCGGCAGATGGTGAGTGTAGGAGACAGGAGACCCGAGACACGCACTGGGGCATCTACAGTATATTATGGTTCCAACCCGTTTTCAACCTACCACAACCGCCTAGGTCACCAACGCCGCCAACAGGGGTTGTGTGCGGAGAACGTTGGACAGTCGGATACGCTCCGGTGACGGTCTCTCCTTGTGGCTTTGCCTTCTTGTGGTCTGGTGACATGGAGTAATACCTCTGTCGTGTGCAACCATCCTGCTTCGGGAAGACTCATCGACGAGGAGGTCCAGTCGTTTGCACCTCGGAAATTAGACGATCCTGCGCTAACGCGCCGTTAGAGGCAGGGTAGCATCGACAGGCTCCTACTACTTGATCCAACCTCCTTGTCCACGTGAGTGACATATACGGTAGTATGATGGTCTGATCACTTCACTTCATCTTACACAAATTGGTTATCAGTATTCAAGCAGCGAATGAAGGTGTTGAGGTACGGAGTGAGCGTGCATAACGTTGAGGTATCGAGGTAGTGTTTCAGCATGCGGAGACAATGCACAGGCGTCGTCAGCTTCTTGGCATCCTCTCGTACATACAGCACCATAACCCACGCAGCGAAAGATTTCCGTTCATCAGATTCCAACCCCAAATGTTATACATCAGCAACGCCTTACATCGACAAAATCACTGGCATTAACACAAAGTGTTAAACCCTCCAAATGCACCCGTGAACTCAACGCTTTTCGCTACGCAATAGCGACGGTATCTCTCTCTGCATACCAAAGCGATCATAGTGTTACAATCCATTCAAAACAATCATCAATCGTTAAGCGTACGCAACGTTATCGTACAAATCATCGTGACATTCTTCGCGGTCAGAGACGGCAATGTAGGGAGGCGGCACATCTGTTGATGGCGTAAAAGTCAGCGAGGTAGGTCAAGAATGGAACGTGTAGACTTACCGGTATAAAACATCTAGCATCCACTAGCCGACGACAACGGTTGCGGAACCAGTCCTCCAGCCGTCAAATTTTGGAAGTGCCACTCGGGAGCAGCTTCATTCTTCCAACACCAGAAGATCCATCCAGCAGCTTTTTCGAACGCTGAGATCTGAGCGCTGATGAACGACTTGATGTTCTGATAATCTGCAGCGCCCAGTCCGGAAACAGTCCCGGAGTACTTGCCATCGCAGGAGCCAATGTACGATGAGCCGCTCATGCTACCGTCGTAGCGAGCACCGACACCGCGGCCGTTGAGCCATTGCGCGCAGTCCTGCGATCGTTAGCGCGTCTATCCTCCAAGTCTACACCGCAGCAACTCACCGTCATCGCTCCGCTCCACTCTCCAGCAATGGTCCACTTGTTGTTCGTCGCCATGGACTCTCCGAAACTACACGCAGTTGACAGGTGTTCCGCGACACCCATTTGCAAGCTACCGGAGTCGAACACCTCATAGTGATGAGTGTCCAACATCAAAGCCCACATTCCCGAACCCCAGTCGTTCCAGGAGTTGACGCCTTGAAAGGCGTCGTGGAAGGTGACAGCGACGTTGCTGCCGTCAAGGGACCCCCAGCCGTCCATGTACTATTCATTGATCAGTCCAACTTCCACGGGATTAGCAGCCGGGTCCACTTACGAATTGGCGGACTGTATCCATGTCGAGCGATGAGCCCATCGGCTCGTTGAGCAGCTCAATGGCCGCCACAGCAGGATGGCTAGCATGATCGTCTCGGATCTTGTTCAGCGCAGTGTGCGTCTGCGAGATGGTGTCTCCCTGTGTCCAATCAATGTCGCCGCGCCGACCGCTGTTATCGAAGCCGTTCTGGGATCCTGGAGCACCATGCAGGTCGATCATGACCTTGATGCCCTGGGCGTCTGCCCAATCGAGAGCCCGCCCGAGGTAGTCGTAGGCGCCTTGGACATAAGGTTCTCCGGCTAAGGGACTCACAGACCAGTATCCGATTGGGATGCGAACGAAGTTCAACCCGTACTTAGCCATCTCGGCGAAGTCACCCTCGGTGATCCAGCTAGACCAATGGGACTGGAGCACGCTTCCGGCCTGCGATAATCCTAGCGTCTGACAGAGCGTGTACTCTGGCGCAATCTCAGCATCGACACTCGACGTATCTTTCAAGGGTGCCTGCACCTACCATCTACCACATTGTCCGGGGTAGCTTCGAATATGCTCGGAGTGATCCATGGTTCAAGCACAAGCCAACCGCCGAGGTTGACACCCCGAATCTTGGTGTTGCCGAAGTCGAACTTTAAGCCGTCCTGCCTTTTCATCTGAGACATGATGCCAGTCGGCATGCCATAGGTCAAGCAGGCCAGCAAGGCGGTAGCTACCACAGTGCTTGGGAGACGTGTTAAGAACATGCTTGCGGACTATCGTCGGACCTTCTTCGATCTGGAATGCAAGAGTGCGTGTGAGATTATGTTCACGCGCAAGGCCATACAAAGGATATTGTGCGCGAAGAAGAGATGCTACACTGAATCGTGGATGAGATCAATGGGAAGAAGGATCATGCCTACCTATTGTACTTGGATGCCGACCTCGCCATGCTTTCTCCCTCATGACCGCTGATCAGTGACGATCTCTCGCGCATAGTCGGCTTAGCGAACATCATTCCGTCTTGAGGCAAAAGCGACGCCAGAAATCATGTAGGCCGACCCGCTCCTTCGGATTATGGTGCCATCCGTGGCTACGGCCCTATTTCGCATCAAGATACTCAGGGTAAACCTTGGCACAACCATCCGCTGGGCAGAGTCGCTGCGGTTGGTTTTGCAGAGCGGCATAAAGGAGCATCATGCGAGCGCTTACGTCGTTTAGAAAGACGCTCCAAGAAGGCGCCGTGCATGCAGGGACTGCACTTTGCAGGCATATGACCGTTGTGGCTTCAGGCACAGCAGTGCTATTCGCTGAACGTCCTGTTGCGGAGATGATTGGCGCAGGTTTGGCTGTGCTGTGACCAAATGCGCGGGCAGAAGGAATGGCGTCGTCCCAGCACCACAGCCAAGGTGTGGCTGATCAACTCACTACAGCTATATGCGCGATTCGCGCAGTCAGCTGCCACCACGAAGACTGATGCGATTGCTGTCACGAGCCGTGGCCAGTACGAATATGGCGTCTCCGCCGCAAGCACAGGCTTTGCACAGCGGCAGTAGTATCAGCGGAGATGACAAGCTGGACTGTTGCGGCTGTCTTACCTCTAACGACAGTCTTCCATGTTTCTCGTTCGAAGTCCTCGACAGACGTTCACCTTCACCTCGGTGACAGAAGTTCCAAGGGGATCGCTCCGCGGATCTTCTCCACAGCCCCGCAAAAGACAGAAGCCGAGCTTCGAAGCTTCTTTTCGCAGTCACAAGAGCAGAGCATAGGCTTCTGATTGGTCGTTGACACTACACTCCACAAACGAGCCGTCTGGAATGGCGTCAAGCGTGCTTTCTGGCGGTCACAAGCATGTCGAAATCCGCGAGATGATGCTGGATGACAAGACTCCCCTCGCCATGCGCGACCGGAAGATGGCTACAATCGCTTGTTATTCTGGCGTCTTTTCTCCGCTTGGCGGTCATAAGTCTGCTGATGCATCCATACCAACGCACCAAGGCACCAACGGGTTGCTGCTTAGTGCTGGACAGCGTAGCAACGGCAAGTAGTAACCCGACTTCGCCCTCTGCAGGTCATGGTGCCGAGTATCTACACGTTCTGATGCAGTTACCATATACCAAGTCGCCGCACATAGCTGCGCAAGCTGCCGGAGAAGAATTGCCATGCAATGCCGCCACCTGCGTCGGAGTCAAACCCATACCGCAACTATAGAACGCGCCACTACGAACCAAGAGGCGAAGTCGTTGGGTCCCAAGTTGACGGCTCGTATTTCCCGGTGTTCAAACTCGCCATGTCCTCTTTCGACAGCTCAAAGTCGTACAAGTCTTTGTTCTCTTCAATGCGAGAAGGGGTCACACTCTTGGGTAAGATCACGAAGCCTTTCTGCAGGCCCCATCGTAGCATGATCTGTGCCGGCGTCTTATTGTATTTCTCGCCTAATTGCTTGAGTATCGGTTCGTTCATCCTCGTGCTGCGAGCGAGCGGGGAGTAGGCCTCTAGCACTACGCCACGCTGCTCGCACCATTTGACGATATCCGGTCTGGCCAGCCACGGGTGGAGCTCGATTTGGTTCACGGAGAGGATGCCTGCTTTAGCCTTGGATTGTTGCTGTACCTCGCTATTAGCACGAACCAACCGACCAAGGTTACGTCGACGTACCTTTTGCCATTGCTCCAGCTCGTCTAGATGGTGAACACCAAAGTTCGACACGCCAATCGAGCGGACTTTGCCCTCTTCGACTGCCTCAACCAGCGCTCGCCATGCTCCGAGCCGTCCCTCCGTCCCACCGTACGGCGCGTGCAAAAGGTACAGATCAATGTAATCCAAACCTGTCTTCTTCAAGCTTTCGGAGATGGCAGCTCTAGCATCGTTGTAGTTGATGCTACGAGGTGGGACTTTGGATGTGAAGAACAGCTGGTCTCGTGGTACTCCGGCTCTCAGCATACCGGCTGCTGAGGGTTGCTCATTACGGTAGACTGTGGCAGAGTCCACGTGTCTGTATCCACACTTAATCGCATGTTCCGTTACATCTTCTGCTACGTCCGCCGGCGTTTGATACACGCCTAGTAGGCGCGTTAGTTCTTTAGGACAATGCTCTAAGCAAGCTCAAGCAATTCGAACGGCCTCCCGGGAAAGAGTGCGACTGAAATTATGTACGGTAACGCTAAAGTATCAAAACGCAGGAGAAGGCAAAGACTCGACACCTACCGTATCCGAGTACCGGTATTTCGTAGCCTGAAGGCATTTTGATGGTGGACTTGATGTTGAACGCCATCTTCGCTGGAGTGGCAAACGCTCGCTTTTGTAAAGGTGACACTTGGCTGTATAACAGATGTAGTCGACAAGAGGCTCGCATGCCGTTCGACTACCGTTCTTTTGAATAGTCTTTGACCTGCACGAAATGAAGCGATTGCGGCAATGGTTCATGTACATAGATTGCATCATTGGCCAGTGACAGTGGCCCAAGCTTGGATATGCACCTTATTCAAGCATCTCAGCGCCATCCCCGCCCACGACTGAAGCTTTACCGTATTGTATTCCCAATCGGTACACAGCATGCGTTTGGTGAGGCAGAATATCGAGCGCAAAGATGGCTCGGGCAGCGCCACCCTCCTGCCGGAAGAGCCCGAGGACATGGTGAGCATGTTCGTCCTAACCCGCTCGCAAGACTCGCAGTATTGTTGCTGATCTGTCCGCAGTGGCACGCATACAATCTTATAAGACCTACAGACCTTCTCCGTGCTTCTGCGGTGCGAAAGATCATCAATGAGTCGGCCTCTGGTAGCCGCTCAAATGAGCGTGTGCACATTACCTTGACCATTCGAGTCACCAAACTGGACTTTGATCCACAGGCGGCACAACTACATGTGTCTGGCCGAGTAGCGGAAGAGAACAAGCACGTCAAGCTGGGCAGCTTTCACACTTTGGACTTGGAGTTGCAGCGTAACTTCACTCTCGAGAAGGCAGATGGCTGGGATAGCGTAGCACTGGACACCCTCAAAGAGTCCGTAAATCAAGATGCAAAGGCGCAGCTGTGGGCGGTCATTATGCAAGAGGGTCTGGCGAACATCTGCTTGATCACGGAGTATCAGACAATCCTTCGACAGCGTATAGACGTGCAGCTTCCGAAGAAGCGCGCAGGCTCGACCGACCATGAGAAGAGGGTAGATCGTTTCTATCAAACAACTTTCGACTCCCTTCTGCGGCAGGTCGATTTAGCAGACCCCAAGCCAGTTGTGATAGCAAGTCCGGGGTATACAGCCAGCAGTTTCCAGCAATACATCAAAGTTCAGGCTACTACAGGTAGCAACAAGCAGGTGCAGCAGCTCGTGCCGAAGCTTATCATAGCGCACTCGGCGTCAGGGCATCTGCATAGCCTGGCTGAAGTATTGAGCAATCCAGCAGTGACCAGCAAGCTCAGCGACACGAAGTTTGCAAGGGAGTCGCAGCTGGTGGACCGCTTCTTCGAACTGATCCGCAAAGACGATGCACGGGCGTGGTATGGACCGCGCGAATGTGAGGCGGCTGTCGACCGAGGCGCGGTCGGCCAAGGCGGAGGGACGTTACTTATCTCGAACTCGCTGTTTCGGAGCCAGAACATCCAGACGCGCAAGCGCTGGGTTAAGCTGGTGGATGAAGTCAAGGCACAGGGGGGTGAGGTTCGAGTGCTGAGCAGTATGCATGATAGCGGGAGGAGGCTGGAAGGCCTTGGAGGCATTGCTGCCATCCTGACTTACCCTATCGAGGACCTCGACAATGCCATTGGCGACGAAGTTGACGAAGCCGCCGAAACGGCGGATGTGCAGGATACGAACGGTGGCCACGTCAACGGTGCGGAAAGCGACCTGCAAGAAGCAAAGGTGGACTTCTTGTGAGACTGGGGGCTCACTTCAACCCTCCCAAAGTCGCCGCCAATGCTTTGTGGCCACTGACCGTCTATAGCTTGTCGGCTCTAAGACAGGTCGACTGGTCTCGTTTGACGGCTGAGCTTGAGAAAGAGGCACTCGATCGCGACGATGCCTGTATGAGGGCGGCCAAATGCTGCCTCCGTTCAGCTGAGCGGGCTGTATGCAGAAATGGTTGGAAGACAGAAGCTGAGTTCTAGCCCTCCGGTGGCACCAAGTTTCCCAATCTCATATGTCGCGCTTCTGTGACTTCATAGGAAAGCTTCGCAACCCTCTCTGCACGTCGAGCTGGACAAATATGGAGAATTGTCGGAGTTGTGCTGGGGGCGGTCGAGATTACCACGATCATTAGTCTGCTTCCTTAGCGGAGATTATTCGTTTGACTAAGCCTACCTCTGCCATGGGTTTCAGCCACGCGCACAGTCTACCGCACGAATCTTAGATGAAACGTCCCAGTTGTTGCCAAATACGGAGCTTTTAGCTGTTCATGTAGGAAGAGAGCTACGAATACAGAATGCAGACTAATTCAAGCGGCCCAAGATCCAGGGAGGGAGGAGGTGAAGTTAGAAGCTTGGACCACAGTCCCAAAATAGGTCTCTCAGCCTCAAGCTGCATAATCAATCCTCGACCGTCATCCACACGATTGTCGTTTCACGCTTGTTTACCGTCATTGCTGTGCACAATGGTGGAGAGTTTCTTAGCCAAAGCATTGCCGTTTCCTTGTGCATCCTCGTCGTTATGGCGGTGCGACATGCTTCTCCTTCACTGACTGCCACATACCTACCGTTCGGTGGTCTCAACGCTCGATACCCTGGGAGTACATCGCAATCAAGGCCAGCAATCAGCACGTCGGTGAAGAGCCGCATCGCGTCCTTCCATGACCCGCAGGCCGCGAAGATATAGTTGTCGTCTAGCGTCAGCTTCTAAGCAGGCTTCCCGCTTCCTGACATCAAGCTCTGGGTATGCTCGACAGGGCCAAGAACAATAACACCCATCAGCGCTGTCGCCTGTTGCAGAATGATGTAAAGCGCGTCACAAGAGCGACGCCAAAATTCATGTTTCGTTGTTGCCAACAGCTATGTGCATTCGCCTACGCCGCTTCATGCCAATTGACCATCCAGACAGATGGGTTTCCGCCCCCAGCGGCTAATGTACATGACTAAGTTGGAGCCCACTTCGACCCCATCTTATCAAACTCTTCCAAGACAGCATGTCTATTCCCACACGGCCCGTGGCTGTGACCGTTAACGCTTGCAGGTGGCGCACTCTCACGCGGGAATAGACGCTAGCCTTCGGTGCCTTCCTTCTCACGGTAGAGCCGCTCTAACCTAGCCGTACCATCTACAATGCTCTCAAAATAAGCCCAGCCGCGAGTCCGGGCACATGTACCTAAGCCCCAGGCGAGCGATCTGTGCTCATGCTTCACTGACCTAACGTCTATCATGGGAAGCATGCACCGCAGTCATTGTTCTTCTATTGAAGCGGGCTTGGACATGGTCGATCCTACATAGATACTCCAACATGTCCGTCCTCTTCGGTCAGATGCAGAACAACAAGTTGCTGCTTTTGGGGGTTCCGCAAGCACTTGCTCGTGACTGCTGTACTGACCCACAACAACAAGAGGCGTCATCCTTCTGTCGCTTATCGGTCCTGCCGTTCATGCAACGCTGCCACCAGCTTCATCATCGTCGTCGCCAAGCATGACCTCTGGTCAGAGCTACTCAACATTAACAGGGGCCGTTGACCCGGATCAAATGTGCGGAGACGTTGCTGCTGGGATTGTCAGTACTGAATGGTATGCTCCGACTTCTGTATGTCTCTTCCACCCACGTCGTGTCTTCAGACCGGTTCTAATGATGTTTCAGTATGCCTTCAACAACCCATATTCCACGCCGTTCCCGTCATCGACCGTTGAGAGCCAACCATGGACGGCATATGCTAAAGCATCTGTTCCGGATCTCTCGGGCTCACAGTTCGGATTGCAGCAGCAGCACTCGTACCCGGCGCACATGGGCCATCAACCATTACCGCCGCACTTCCAAGACCCAAACAGACCGAAGAGTAGTCCCAGCACCTTTGGTCCGATGCCAGACAGTATCGCGTGGCCTGCAACATCATCAGGACTCGGAATTCAATACACGACAGCCGCAGACCCTACTCCATTAACCTCGACCTTCCCTCCTACTGTCTTCCAATACCCAGTTGACGAACAATACAGCGCATCAACGGCTAGTCCGCCAGAGATCAGACATCCACAGCCGCGGAGATCGTACCCCAACATTGCACCCAATCCGGCCGGCGTTGTGACTCTAAAGCGGTCAAGGGAGGAAGAAGACCGTGCCGAAGCCAGCGGCTCTTCCAAGCGCCGCAAACGCACAACCTCCGCTGCCACCGCCGACCTGAGCGAGGGCGACCGCTTCCTGGTGCAACTCAAGGAGGACGAGAATCTGTCGTGGAAGGACATCGCTTACCGCTTTGAGACCGATAGGGGCGAGAGCCCACAGGTCCCTGCGCTGCAGATGCGGTATAAACGCCTACGCGAGAAGCACAGGGTTTGGGAGCAACAGGACGTCACAGCATTAAGACAGGCGTACGAGTACTGGGAGAAGTCCAAGTGGGACATTATTAGCACGAGGGTGAGCAAGCATCCAGCAACACTATTCTTGTCAACACAGACTGATCTCGAAGTAGATGCTCGAACACGGGGTCCAAGAACGATGGCCCGCCCGTTTCTGTGCCCGCAAGTGGCAAGAACTCGAGGCGCAGAGTCTAGCTCAGGCGTCGACTGCTGCAGGTCTGCTGCCAGGGATGATGCAGACGACACAACAGTTCGCCAGCCCGGTGGAAGCGCCGACGCATTTCGGCTTTATGCCACTCCAATGACTATATGGCAGTGGCGCGGGCGCGCAACAGCTCTGCTACTAAGCTCCGATGGACATTCCGGGATCCAGCACGCTGCTCGGATCTAGAGCTGGTGCTTTGCCATACTTGCAGCAAGTGATAGCGTTAAAGCGTGGCGTTCGTGTTTACATTGGGATACGGCATGGGTTAGGCGCTTTGGCTTACCAGTGGAGTTACGGCTGGACGTGAGATGACTAGCATCTTGGCAAGGCGTTCTAGAGACGACCAAGATGGGATAGGGCTGCTGTAGCGTGCCGTTTGGAGGAACAACCGTCTCTGCTGTACCGGTATTCAGTAACTCCGCTTCGGTGCATGATCTAGCATTGGCTCGAATGCCGCTGCGCAGCACCAGCAGCATGTGGAGCCTTCAGCTGATCATGAAACAATAGGCGGAATGTCACCACAGCCACTCAGCATCAGCTCGGCTCAGCCAGGCACAGGCCGGCACTGCCGCCTATGTTGCAAGCTTAGTTTGTCACACTCAAAGCAATTGCCTCGATCTCTACCGGCACGCCTTTCGGTAGCTCCTTGACTGCCACACAGGATCTGGCCGGTCTGTGCGTGAAGTACTGCTCGTAAACGCTGTTCATCTCGCCGAAATTTGCCATGTCTGTTAAGAATACAGTGACCTTTTCAGGCGACAATCAGTATGCTGAACAAGCGGGAAGAGCTGGGGCCTCGCACCTTCACTATACTTGAGAGCGAACTCCCAGCTTCCTCGAGGATGTTCTTGAGGCCCTCGCAGCATGCTTTTGTTTTGTCCGCAATACTGCCTTGAGTGAGGTTGCCTGCGGCATCCGCTGGTATCCTAGCAGTTTTGGGTTCAAAGTATCAGTAACGTCTCAGAAGTGGGTACACCGGTATACTTACTGTCCGGAGACGAAGATATGAGGACCTGCTATAATGGCTTGGGACTGTGGCGAAAGTCAGCTTCGACCGCAGTACTACCGTTCACAGTCGCTTCAGCGAGGCACGAGCCGGCTCGAAGGACACTCACGTATGGACCGACAGCTGAGTATATCGTTAGCAATCACTTATGTATCAGCGGTTTCGAGCCGAGACACGTACGCTGCATGCTTTTCTTCGTGTTGACCACTTTCATGTTCGACATCTTGCGGGCTTGGCAAAGAGCTCTTGCACGGCAGAAGGCGGAAGTTGAACGATGTAAGGATATGTGCCGCACGCTGGATCTAGAAATTTGAACAGCGGCTGTATTCAGCATTAGCGTGGGCTAGTGTTGGTGATCCTCAATGTTGGTGGAACAAGTGTTGAGGCTGCAGGACATGAGGTCGGCCCGCTTTCGAATGAGAAGGAACCCACATAGCGACACAAGATATCGTTCCTGTGCGTCTGTCCAGTAACACTTTTAGAGAATATAACACTTTTGAAAGGTATATACAGGAGCATGTATATGCAGGGATCAGAACAAATCTGTCATCGCTCCTCGACTCGCGTCGCCGACAAGGTGTGCATACTTGGCTAACACGCCTCTCGTCACCGGCATCCTTGGTGGTCGCCACGCCTGCAGCCTCCTTTCAATCTCTTCCTGACTCACATCCATATCAAGGGTATGCTTATTCGCATCTATTGTCACCATATCGCCATCCTGTACTACCGCGATAGGCCCGCCTACCGCCGCCTCGGGCGTGATGTGCCCGACAATAAAGCCGTGCGAAGCACCCGAATACCGTCCGTCAGTGATGAGGGCGACGTTCTTGAGGCCGGCACCCATGATAGCGGCGGAGGCTTTGAGTTGCTCGGGCATGCCAGGGCCACCCTTCGGACCTTCAAAGCGAACTATGAGAACTAGATTTTCGGTCTTTGGGATTTGACCTTTGTTGAGCGCGTCATCGAGCTCGTGCTCCTTGTTGAAGACGCGAGCTTTGCCTGTAAAGCTCATGCCTTCTTTGCCAGTGATCTTAGCCACAGCACCCTGTGGTGCGAGGTTACCGTACAGAATCTCAATGTGACCGGTCGGCTTGATGGGATTGTCTAACGAGCGAATGATCTCTTGGCCCTGCTTTAGACTTGGCCAGCTCTCTACATTCTCCGCTAAAGTCTTACCGGTTACAGTGATAGTGCTGCCATCCAAGAGCCCAGCAGCAATGAGCAGTTTGTGCACGCTTGACACCCCGCCAATCTCGTAGAGATCGGCCATGAGGTGCTTGCCGGAGGGTGCCAAATCTGCGATGAAGGGTATGCGATTCGAAACTTTCTGGAAGTCATCGAGACTTAGATCAACGCCAGCTGTGCCGGCCATGGCAAGCAAGTGCAGCACACCGTTCGTGCTCCCACCCAAGGCCATCATCATGACCAAGGCATTTTCGAACGACTTCTTCGTGAGACACTTCCTCGGCGTAATGTCCTGCTCCATGCACACTTTGATCGCTTTGGCCACTTTCTGACATTCGCGCATCTTTTCGGGACTGGTGGCGGGTGTGGAAGCCGAGCCTGGTAGAGACAGCCCGAGCGTTTCAATCGCTGTCGCCATAGTGTTCGCAGTGAACATGCCGCCGCAAGCGCCTTGACCGGGACACGCATGCTTCTCCAGGTCGGATAGAATCTCATCCTTTGTCTGTGACGGATCGTTGGGATTCTTCAGGCTGTCGTATAGGTACGCTCCGTGTGCTTCCAATGCGGTGGTTATGTTGATGGTCTTTTGGAGAAGACCGGAGTAGCCAGGGTTTATAGTACCGCCATAGACCATGATCGAAGGTCTGTTGTGCCTTGCCATGCCCATCACGCACCCAGGCATGTTCTTGTCGCATCCGGGAATGGTAATGCAAGCGTCATGGAACTGGGCACAGGTCACAGTCTCAATCGAATCTGCAATAATTTCCCGAGTCTGCAGGCTGAATCGCATGCCATCGCCGCCCATAGTGATGCCATCCGAGACACCAATAGTGTTGTATTGCCATGCTAGCATGTCCTGAGCCTGTATCGACCGCTTCACTTCCTTGCCGAGATCAAGCAGGTGCATGTTGCATGGGTTACCCTCCCACCACACCGAAGCAATACCAACTTGTGGGAAGTTCTTGAGGGTAAGTTCGTCTGGTACGCCAGCGGCATACAGCATAGCCTGTGCTGCTGGGAAGTCATGTTCGCGGGTCAGAGTGGAAGAGAACTTGTTCAGTCCGGACTGGCCAGGTTGGCTATGTTTGAAGTCCAGATACCTGGGCTCCTCCGTCGTGCGCCCAAATTGCTTGTCGAGGTTGGACGGCTCCATTGTGAGATATTGTGGACATGGGCCAGCGCTGAAGACATGATTTGAGTCATGTTGGAAAGGAACATCAATGACTTCCCACCAACCCCGCACAGTCAGTGCAAAACCAGGTGTGTCGGGTTAAAGGGACCCGGTATGTCTAGTAAGTGTTGGCACTGCCGAAAGGCACAAGTTTAGTGAGTGCCGAAAATGCTGACATAGGGAAGTTTGTGCCGGATGCAGACTTGCCCGTTGCAAGGGTCGAAGATGCTGAGAACTTCAACGAAGCGCTGATATCGCGCAGTACCTTATCTACAAGTACAGCAAAGCGCCATCTACCAGCAAGATCTCTTACAGCTTTCTCAAGCGGTAGCTTGAACACATAATCCGAGCTGACCTGAAACGATTAACTTTACACCTTCGAAGGAACCGGCAACGACGCAGGCTGGCCAGATGCAACACATCGCTCTGCCGCGGACATGACTCAATGATTCCCAAGGTTGTTTTCGCACGTTCGGCGTAGTCCTCCTCAACTTCGAGATGGAGTTCATGTCGGCTTGTACTTCTTCAGCCCTCGACATTAGCCCGAGGAGCTCCGAGCGAACTTGTTCCACATTTTTCTTCGAGTCAATCATAGAAGGTCTTATGAGCACTGGACCCTGCAAACCGTGAACATAACGGTAGATACCAGGCGTATCGCTCGGTATCTCCTTTCGATCGCCGGGTTCTGATCTTGGAACTCTACAAGGCGTTTCTTGAATATAGTGGCGTCGTCAGTGGCGCTGCGGCGATGCTCAACGAAGCGAGACTGGGCTGTTGATTTGGGACAGTGCAACCAGAGGACATTTGAGGATCGACCGAACTGTCAAGAACAAAGTCGTCAGTAACGCGACGAAGTGAGCAAGGCGAACAGCTTCATTAGACTGACCTTCCGCTCGAACGCCTCAGCCGACTCCACCGTTCGCGAACCCCGTCGATCAAGAACCTGCTGACTCCTTCGCACTGTCGCTCCATCTCCATCCTGTGTGCGAGAATGGTTGCGATGGCCTCTGCTGGCAGCAAGATCTGCATCTCGACATGTGTCCTGAAGTCTGCGTCGGATAGTCCGCCGATGATCTCGCCGGAGAGTGGACCTTGCTGACGATTCAATTCGCGAAGGTAGTCGACAACGGAGAGGTGATGCCATGTAAGGTTCGCATTGTGCTCGCTTGCACTGTCCTTCGCAATACGGCGACAGAGGGTACCTTTGCCTGCACCTGGGCAGTCGAAATGAAGAAATCTCGAGAGATAGCGGCGAAGTTGTTGAGGCTGGTTGCGAGTGATC
This sequence comes from Baudoinia panamericana UAMH 10762, assembly GCF_000338955.1. Taxonomy (NCBI): domain Eukaryota; kingdom Fungi; phylum Ascomycota; class Dothideomycetes; order Mycosphaerellales; family Teratosphaeriaceae; genus Baudoinia; species Baudoinia panamericana. Next base: position 265,679 of record NW_006911258.1, read on the forward strand.
GGTGTCAGCCATGGGAAACTGTGTCTGTAATGAGGGGTTGGGTAAGGCGTAAGATAATGGTGTGATGAATGCCCGGAGCGCGGCGAGAGGTGTTGTTAGAGGTCGAACATTGAAACATACACTTTTTCGACATTGTCGCTGTACAACAGTAGACGTCCCTTGGCCGGCCGGCTCTAACGCCTTGGACTGAGAGTGCACCGCACAACGCTGCCGCAGATATGACGAAGGTGAACGGCAGGACCAAGGATACAAACGCAGACTTAGAGCAGTCCCACACAAACGTGCTTTGTCGCCGAGCTGGCGCCCAGTTGATGCAAGATGCATGTCCTCGAGTGTGTCATTGTCGCCTTGCACAAACACACCTCGAGCAAAGAAGGTGTTGTTTGCCACTTACCACTCATAAGCGAGAGATCTCCCACCGACCTACCGCAAAAGAGCCGTATCTGATCATACCCCGACCGGAATGTCAATCATCACTGCCGTCCTTACCATCGTTACGCTTCTTCTTGGTATTGCCTCCTCTGCCGTTCGTTTATGGCAGCACTGCAAGCGAACAACGCCCGTCTCGGTCAACTACCACTTCACGCGCAAGTGCAACTAAACGTGCATCTTCTGCTTCCACACTGAAAGGACCAGCTATGTCGCCCCAGAAGCGGACGTAAAGCGTGGGCTGGAACTGCTGAAGGATGCAGGCATGCGAATGATGAACTTTGCGGGTTTGTGTGCCACTAACTGTCAGGCTCATCCGAGCCATGCTGGTGATTCGTGTAGGCGGCGAACCGTTCATGTATCACAAAAAGCTAGCCATGCTGGTCAAGTACTGCAAGGTCGACCTCAACCTCGAATCGGTCTCGATCATTTCCAACGGCTCCAAAGTTACCAAACAGTGGCTTGATGAAAACGGAAAGTATGTTGGTGTACTGGGTACCAGCTGCGACAGCTTTGACGAGAAGACGAACATCAACATCGGCCGCGGTAAGGGTGAGCATATCAGACAGCTGTTCCGTATCCGTGACTGGTGCCGTGAGTCGAGCTTCAAGTTCAAGCTGAACACCGTCGTCTGTACGCTCAATTGGCAGGATGATATGGTGGAGATTGTCAATGAGCTCGATCCTTTCCGATGGAAGTGCTTTCAGGTGTTGTTTGTGGAGGACGAGAACGATGCGTCGGAGGTACGCCGACCTTCTCTGCTTACCACCTAAACCACCGAAACGGGGACAGAGTGCTAGTCCACCGCATCCTTCCGCCGAGCGAGCACTGAAGCATCGGCGCGATGCTCCTCACAGAGTTACTGCCGACAACAGCATCGATGACCGACCCATTATTGGCGACGACCCTTCCGAGTACCACCTCCATACCGCCCAGCACCAGCGCAATGTCAATGAGCAGCACACAACCGACTACCACTCCGGCATCGGTGTAGACCACTCCGCGGATGGAGACCGCTCTCTTGCTTATGGAGGCCCTGCCACCGGTCCTCTGCCAGAATTCATCGTCCCACGTAGTGACGGGTACTGCTGGATTCTGCCGTGCAAAGAGGTCTTCAAGATTGGAGACATCATGACCCAAGCGCGTCATGAGATGGCTGTTCATGGGCGGATGCTCTTTGAAGCGAGCCATGCGGGTATCGTTGTATGCGATGATTGCCAGGCTGGTTTCTCTTGCATGACATTCTACAATCTGTACTACTGTGCGTTGTCTCGGATCATCAAACAGCTGCTCACGACTTACACGGTCACCAAGCGCGGAGGTACCGCAACGCAACTAAGCTACAAACAATTCAATATCCGGTACTACGAGTCGGCCTATCATCAGAACGATCTCGCCTTTGACCCATCGTTGTTCGACGCCGTATGGGAACAAATTGCGTGTTCTACGAATTCGCGCGGGCCAGACGCGACTCCCATGTTGTTCATGAATCAGGACATCCACGTATGCAATGCGGCTCCTTGTCACCAGACTTTCGACTTCTCCCGAGCACTCAAACAGCATCATAAGGCCCACACTCTAGGTGTGATCGAGTCCAAAATCAACAGTGGGCCATGGCAATTCGACTTTCCAAGCCTGCGACGGGCCCTGAAGCCTGCCACGGGCCCTGAAGATACAGATCTTAGCTTTGGACCATGGCGCCGGTCAGTACTCGGTGCTACGTGAAGTAGCAGCCTCAATTGAGGAACGCTTGAAGCGCGAGACAGTCTTCCTCCCTCCAGTCGGATTCACACCGGATACGGCTCCTCGCGAGGTTATGACGTGCCATCGATGGTCGTTTGACCAAAGCTGGACCAGCATCGGCTCTCGGTCATGCATACCCGGCAGATGGTGTGATATGACAGATGTGTGCAAGATGGACCTCCTCGTTCAAGCCGGCCTCGTTTCTCCGAACATGATCCACCCAACAGACACTTGGCGAGCTCTCGATATCATCCCGCAGTTCATGCTGGCCCTAACTGCTTCCACCCGTCGTCAAGGGGATGCAGAGAATATACAGCACGCGAAAGCGGGGACGACAAAACTCGAAACTTTCCTAGCGAAATCTCATACGAGAGATCCCATCATTGTGTGTGTCGTCTGGTCGAGATGGTCTCTTCTGCAATACCCGGCTGTTCGACAAGTGGCTCGGACGTCACCAACACAACTTCGAGTTTGTACTCTTCGGAGGTTGCAATGACCCGGAACTCTACGAAGTGCTCACCGGGCAAGAGTTGCCAGAAGGGTGCACCATCTTCGTGTGGCACCCTAGACCCTAACCACAGGCGCCTTCCAATGCTGCAGATACTTAGTCCTACGCCTGCGTCGACGTTGCGCGATCGCAGACATATCTAACGCGCTGTTAGAGATGGACAACGCACAGATTAGGTGATCTGTGAAGCCCGCATGAGAGGTATGTAGGTAAATACGCAGGAGTTTTGCCTTAGTCAGCATATGTTCGGCTTATGCTCGGGCAACGCCGGAGAAAGCCGTCATTGCGTATCGCAGCGCGTCAGCACATCGAGTATGCCACGTCAAGCGGACACAGTAACGAACAACTAAGGTGCTGACTGCAAGCAAAGCTGCATCTCTGACGATGGAGGCAGTTGCGTTTGGAGAGCTTACTGACTCGATCGAACTCGAAGGCTGGCTTATCAAGTACAAACTCTACGAGATTAACCGGACGCTGGGCGTCAACAGCAGCAATCCAAAGCCGCAGACGGTGGTCTTCGTCCATGGAACACCGTGGTCATCCAAAGTATTTGTGCCAATAGCCGAAGCACTACACAAGTCCTTTAAATTCCGGGTATTGTTGTACGACCTTGGCGGATATGGGCAGTCGCAAGTTTGCCCAAACATGACCCCCATCGATCCCAATGGTTTCGTGGGAGAAACCTCAGTGCGGACGCAAGGCAACATACTTGCAGCTCTGCTCGCACACCTTCAGATGGACGGCAAGGAGTCTCACACGCGACCTGCCCTCATCGCCCATGACATTGCCGGCACTATTGCATTACGAGCCCACTTATTGCACGGTTGTGAGTACTCCAGCCTAATGCTCTGGGACACGAACACGATCCTTCCATGGGGTGATGGATTCTATAAGCTGGTTCGGGCGAATCCCAACGTGTTCGTAGAGATGCCGCAAAATATCTTCTTAGCCGTCGTGGACGCTGTAACTCGCAGTGCTCTCTGCCGCGGTGCAACCACGACCGGTGATGTTGGTCGTTGGGTGGAAGCTCTTGCCGCGCCTTGGTCGGTAGACCATGACGCACCGGGCCTTGTCTCGGGCCAGAGCAGCTTCGTGCGCCAGATTGCACAAGCAAACGACGCGGACGTGGCTGAGATGCTCGACCAGAACTTGTACAGCCAAGTGCGTTGCGACGTAAAGATTCTGTGGGGTGAAGAAGACCAGTGGATTCCGCGTCCGAAGATGGACAAGCTCGTGGAGCTGCTGGGAGATCGTATGAAGAGCTTCGTCCCTGTACCGCGTGCGGGACATCTCATTATGATTGACCAACCAGAGCTCGTCACTGTCGAGGTTGTGACGTGGCTGACAGATCGTGTCTAATATGGTCTGACCACTTCGACCACCGTATTCCAGTCATATCGAGGACATGCTCAAAGCGTCAAGTTTGTCACTTCGGCTTCTTCACTTGGTTCATGGTCGCCTTCTCCGCCTGCCTGTCCTTCTTGCCACCCCGCAGCATTTCCAGGTGACCGGCTTTGCTGGCAAGTGACTTCTCCGTGAGTGCCGTTAATCCCGCTGTATGCTTCTTCTTCATCTGCTGCTGTTTCTGCAACGCGGCCTTCTTCGGTTTAATGACTCGGCTTCCGCTTTGCTTGCGCTGTGTGCTTGTAGGCGTTAGCGCGCCCTACGGAGGCAGGGTGGCAGTGAGCTCACTCACAGTTTCGGCGCTGATGCCTTCACCTTTTTCATATGTCCCTGTGCCATAAAGCCTTGCTGCTACCGAGAACTGATGATGCTGCGGTTAAATGCTCAGTATGCCACAGTGCGAGAAAATGCAGCCTTCAACAGCCGGTGGCCCAAGCGCGCTGAAGTCATCCTTGCGTCTCCCCGCTCACTCCAACCCTGCGACTCCACCGCATCTCTCTCTCCAGGCTAGATGAATATCGTATGGACGTATATTATACGAAGCTTGCCGGTGGTGTAGGCATAGGTATCACTCCAACCCATTGACATCAAGCTAATGTGACCTTCGCGGCGCGTCATGGCAGGATCGGCGTTGACAAGGTGCTGCTCGCTCAACACGACCGCCTTCTCCAATGCATAGACGGCAAGCATTTAGCCGTCCCATTAGCATCGTAGCGAAGCGGCTTCTTCGCCGCCAAGACGGAGAGACTACTGTCATGCATTTGCGGAGGCCCTGTATAAGAAGTCCAGCAAAGTAAGTAGAAGTCATCCTCAAGAGTTTCGGTCATTCATCGTCCACCATGGCGCCCTTTTATCTCCTTCTGTCAGCTCTTTTCGTCGAATGTGTATGGTCGATAGGACAGAAGTCCACCATCAACTTCAATGGCGCCGGGATGGCTCTCGCCTCGAATGGATCTGCCGTGCAGATCATGGTCGAACAAGACGACTGGCCCGCGGTCTTACGGGTCTGCGACGACCTGGCTATGGATTTCGGACGAGTTACTGGCGTGAACGGATCCGTGACACTTCTAAGCAACGGCAGCCTGCCGAGCTTAAACGCAAGCATGATCTACAACGTCACTGGAAGAACATCCTTCACAATGCCCAGTACCGGCAGCAAGGGCGGCGTCATCATTGCAGGGACCATCGGCAACTCTACGATTATCGACATGATGATAAGTCAGGGCAAGTTCGATATCAGTCCGATCTTGGGCACTTGGGAGGCTTACTTGACGGCTGTGATTTCTGATCCTATGCCTGGCGTCTCCGAGGCTGTGGTAATTGCAGGTGATTGTTCCCCAGCTCTGTGCCTCTGAAAGAGAATCCGAGTTGATTGCTGGCAGGGTCAAATCGCAGAGGGACTGTCTACGGCTTGTACAGCATTTCCGAGCAAATTGGCGTTTCCCCATGGTACTACTGGGCCGACTCACCACCACAACAGCATAGCACTATATATGCTACAGACATCAGCGTCATCCAGGGCTCACCGTCCGTCAAGTACCGTGGCTTCTTCCTCAACGACGAAGCACCAGCGCTCACAGGCTACATCGATGCCAAGTTTCCACCTTCACCGTGGGGTCCCGGCTTCAACGCAGACTTCTACAAGACGGTCTTCGAGCTTCTACTCCGCCTACGAGCCAACTACCTCTGGCCAGCACAATGGAATAGCATGTTCAACGTAGATGACCCTCGCTCGCAAGCACTTGCTGACGAATACGGGATCGTGATGGGATCGTCACACACCGAGCCGATGATGCGAGCAACCAAGGAATGGAACGTTTTCGGTAACGGCCCATGGCAATGGAACCTCAACAACAACTCCATCTACCCATTTTTCGTCGAAGGCGCACAGCGTACCAAACCATACGAAGGTGTCTTGACCATGGGCATGCGCGGTTCAGGAGACACTGCGCTAGGTGCAGGCATTGAGACAGACCTCCTCGAGAACATCATTCAGAACCAGACGGCCATTCTGGAGGCAATCTGGGGCAACGCTTCCGTGCAGGATCCAAATATTGTGCCCCAGATGTGGTGCCTGTACAAGGAAGTTCAAGGCTACTATCAAGCTGGCATGCAGGTGCCGGACTACATACAGCTCCTCTGGACAGACGATAATTTTGGCAATATCCGTAGGCTACCGCTGAGCAATGAGACGAGCCGCATTGGCGGAGCCGGTGTTTATTATCATTTTGGTAAGTGCAAGTCCTATGCGCCTTCCCCGAGACATAGCTGACTGTCCTACTATTCAACGTACAGACTACGTGGGAGATCCGCGGGATTACAAGTAAGTGTGCCCTAATATCCCACCTACAGCATCGGCTATCACGTCGAGACGTCTGTACGATCTCGAGGACGCGACGAGCCTAGCCACAACCTATGCGATGATGCACAACAACTGACACGGTTTATAGATGGATAAACACTGTTCAACTGCAAAAGACGTGGGAACAGATGCACCTTGCTTACGAGAGAGACGCCAGACAAATATGGGTCGTGAATGTTGGAGACCTTAAGCCACTTGAGCTCCCGATCAGTCATTACTTCGATCTGGCCTATGATATCTCCCTTTGGGACCAGAATAGCGTACCGGCATGGCTGGAAATGTGGGCCGCCCGTGAATTTGGCCCAGCGGTCGCCTCGCAGACAGCCGCACTGATGAACAACTATTCCGTTGCGGCCGGACGAAGGAAGTTCGAGCTGGTGGACCCAACCACGTACAGTCTGATCGATTACAATGAAGCCGACAACGTGCTGGCGCAGTGGCAGGCAATGCAGGTTTCAGCCCAGAGTATCATGAACAGCTTACCCAACGCCACCCAACCAGCTTTCTTCGAGATGGTATACCATCCCGTTACTGCTGGCTATGTTTATTACGACATCATGATCTCAACCGCAAGGAACAATTTATATGCCGAGCAGGGCCGGAACAGTGCCAACGCGGTCGCACAGCATGTGCTGCAGCAATTCGCACAAGACCATGCGCTGACGGTGCAGTACAACACGCTGCTGAACGGCAAGTGGGCCCATATGATGGAGTGCGTATGAGAGTGGGGGAACTCATGTGCTGTAGTACTGTTACTGACCATCCGTCATAGTCAAACTCACATTGGATATACGTACTGGCAGCAGCCGATGAGGCAAGCTTTGCCAGGGCTGCAATATGTCGCAACCTCGGAGCGAGACCTTGCAGGCGACATGGGAGTTACCATCCAAAACAGCAACGCAACAGTGCCTGGAGATGACATGTACCACACCTTGTCCTCCAACAGCTTGTCGTTCACACCCTTCGATCCGTACGGTGTTAGCAGCCAATGGATTGACATCTTCAGCATGGGCACCAAAGCTTTTACATGGAACATTACCGCCAATGCATCGTTTGTGACCTTCTCGCAATCGTCAGGCTCGCTTTCTCCGAATGGTACGACCGACATCAGAATCTGGGCGACCGTCAATTGGTCGCAATGCCCGCCTGGAAGAGGCATGGTGGTTATTAACGTCACCACAACCGAATCCCAGCCTACTATGTATGACCAGCAGACCCTGTACGGAACGCAATACGCCATGCCGCAGCTTATGTTGCCGTACAACAATACTGTTATCCCGAGCTCGTTCCAAAACGGCTTCGTCGAGAGCGATGCGCACATCACGATCGAAATGGAACATTGGAGTAACATCACCACACCTAGCGCTTCAGGCCCGGCTGTCAATTACACCGTCATTCCAGGCCTCAGCCGCACACTATCAGGGGTCACGCTGTTCCCGGTCACGGCACCTTCGCTCTCCACCACAACCGGTCCGGCTTTGACATACAACCTCTACACCTTCTCCCAGAACACCACGTTTGGCACAGGCAATCTGACTGTCACGATCGCAACCACAACATCTCTGAACACCATCCCTGATCGTCCGCTCCGGTACGCCGTGCAATTAGACAACCAAACGGTGAAGACTGTCCAATACATTATCGATCAGCCTGCGGGAGCCAACCCGACAAATTGGGGCACGGCAGTGGCCAACAGCGCCTGGGTTAGTAGCACCAACTTCACGTACACAGGCCCGGGGGCGCACACATTGAAGGTCTGGGCGCTGGAGCCAGCGATGGTGCTGAACACGGCATGGATCGATTTGGGTGGAATCAGGCCGAGTTATCTCGGCCCGCCCGAGAGTTATCGGGTTGCTTGAGGGTAGGCAACCGTCCTGTGCAAGCATCGCGAAGCCAGCGTCCACGCTGTGAGAACCATACTCGGGTCTAGAACTGCACGAGCGGTATCGATAGGAAAATGATCAACCGTGGTCTCTGTCTTGGTATGTACTGCAAAATGCGCGATTGCTTCCATGCACCACACGCCGAATGGCTGCGGTGACGGGTGCCGATTCGGGCCCGACATGCCGCGCCTCTGCGATTTGGAAGCGCGAACACCAAACCCGCCAAGCTCCGATGTCAGTTTGCGTATGCATATGGAACTATCCCACCCTCGCTGCACGTTTATCTTGCGACTGCACATGGATAAGACCCTACTTACACATTGAAAATCTGGCAATCATATCGAAACCCTTCGCCTTGAAATACAGATAATTTGTAGCACTCTCGTTGCACGAAATCTGAGAATTTCCCCAAAACACAGCACAGACATTTGATATATACACCGGAAATTATACATTGCTCTAGAGGGTGTCTATCGTCCTCATCAGACCACGATCTCAGCCGTTAAGCTATCTTGGACAGCGACGCCTTACACTTTCTACTCGATTTCGAACACCTGATGCCACCTACATGGCGACCGTAACATCAATAACCTCCTCATTGTTACAAGGTCACCCAATCTCAGTGCTCTGAAGGAGGTGCTCTTCTACCTTGGACTACTCGACAATGCTACCGCCATGCACGTCCCTACAGCAGATCTTGTGCCTACCTTGCCCGTCGTTCGAGGCTCTTCCTCCCTAATTGTTGTTAAACCCGACCTTTTAAGATTGCGACCGGCTACTCGAGGTCTGGACGCTGCAACAGACGCAACAACAGAGTAAGTTCTAGGAAGCCTGTTCCTTCGCTCCTTTCACTAGCCGGCAGTATTAGCAAGCATGGCCAGAACTCGACGGCTTCTCGAGAAAGTGATTACGCCTCTTGGGCTTGAGGCAGCATGCAGTGATGAGCTGGATCTTATTACATGGACGGCCACCGACATTCGCTGGCAAAGTGCGGCTGCAGCGGGAAATCCAATACCCGCCATACTCGTGCATGCTCTTGCGTGGACACACTCTCTTCGCCGAATACGATGACCGTAAGACCCGCGCCGACATCTACACCGACCTCCCCATCTTGTCACACAGACCGATGCAACGTCTCGCTCTGGACTTCGAGAAAGAGTCTTCAGTCAGTGTCAGCAGTACCTACAGGCGCCCGTATGGGAACCAAGAGATGTCCACCTGTATGCACCAGGACCAACGCATGCCTGCTGTGATGCCGCCGCATACTGTTCTCGAGCACGACCACATTTCTGGTACAGCCGCGCCTGTTGAGTTCGTACCGCGTGACGACGGCTATTACTCGGTCCTGCCATGCAGAGAGAGCTTCCGTCGAGGAAACGTGTTTGGCAGGCGCGGCATAAGGTGTCCGTACATGGTTGCACACTGTATGAGGCCGGTGACGCTAACATCACGCTCTGTGCCGACTGCCATTCCGGCTTCTCTTGCGAATCACTCTACAATGCACACCACTGCATGTCACGGATCATCGAAGACATGCTGGACAAGCACCGACTGGAAAAGGGACGTGTATCCGAGAATCGGGAAAGTTGTCTCCGCCTAAGTTCAACCTCAAATGCCTACAAGAAGCCGTTCAAGAAAGCTACTTTGATTCAATGCTTCTCTGGTCGAAGCTGTCCCAAATTAGGTGGCTCATATGTCTCTCACGCCGTGTTCGACACCTGCATGCATCCTCAGTAAGATCCTATGGGCATGCGATGCAACTGCGTGTCGACAGTAATATGAACCCGCTTCACCCCATGTGATGCACAATAGCACCGCGCATACACCAAGCGTAATCAAACTCCACTTGTCGAACAGACTAGGGCTTGACGCCAAGTGTTTGAACTGGATACAGTTTCCGGCAGTACTCTGCAATGCGCGCTGTCGCCGGCGCAGTTCTATGACTTCTGGTATGCAAGGCGCTGTTCTGTACTCCGACTGGGTTTGTACCGAATACAGCACATTAAAATGTGATGCTGCGTAGACGGTGGTCAACCCATAGCAGGACGATGATAGAGACTATAATTCCGGATGGTTGGGCTGACATTGGCAATACGTGTGAGATCGCAGTACTTGTCGACGCTGGCCTCGTTCCACCAAACATGTTCCATCTCGACAAACACGTGGCAGGGTGAGGCTTCGACCCGCTCGTTCCCGGCGATTGCAGCAAATAGGCTGTTAGCTTCTGCTGCTACAGTAACCGCCGTACCATTGACAGATAAGCTTGACAACTTCCTTACCCAGACCCCGTGACATCGAGCAGTCATCGGGACGAATGGCAGAGATGGCCTCTTTTGCAACACCAAGCTGATCGGGGAATGGCTTGGGTGTAGCGATCAGATTTTCCATATTGTCATCTTTGGGAACGCCCTTGATCCGGATTTACGGACACTGCTCACGGGCTGAGAGTGGTTAGAAAAAGACTCTCTCTTGGTGTGGTGGTTCATAGTCGTGAGATAAGAGTGAGGACGACGGAAGCGGTGAAGAGACTTCACAGGATTTGGGTCGACCATGGGTGGGAGGAGGAGGAACGGCACAGCAGTGCGGGTGATGGCGAAAGTCACTGTTACAGCCGTAATGGTACGCTGTAATCTATATGGTCGCTTAGTGTGAGCGGTGACGAAGTCCAAGCTGGTCGTGCGGTGCAGGCTGTCACGCGTTAGAGTGGGTCATGTACTCGTACCCGATATCACGGAACAAGGATGAGTGAACACCAACAGATGTACTTTCACATTGCTGCGAATTCGATAAGTTCGCGTCGTGTGCAGGTTAAGTGCTTGCGCACTCTACGAGCTGCCTATTTAGGCATGGTGAAGGTGAAACCCTTCAACACTGCATCCTCCGGATGTGCGGCGCTGGAACAACATCTTCACGAGAGTAGAAGGACATTCCAAACAGTAGAGTAACAACGTGTAAATCCACAACTAGTCCCGGTGCTAACGATGGCTGGTAACCCTGTCCCAGTACCTGTTCCAGCCGCCGATGTAAAGATTCTGTGCATTGATGACCTCCGGATCGAGGCGTCCGAGAAGTTGCCTGTAGGCGCAAGAGGTAGAGCACAGATGAAACAGCAACGCTTCACCGAACATCTTTGACTGTTCTCAGACTTCTACAACTCCGGTTCTACTGACCAAATCACAATCGCCGAAAACACGACCGCATACGCCAAGTATCGTGTGAGGCCTCGCGTACTGGTAGACGTCTCCAAAGCAGACACATCGACAACATGCTTCGGCCGCAAGGTCTCCTTCCCGCTTGGTGTCTCGCCAGCAGGCCTCCAAGCAATGGCTCACCCAGAAGGCGAGCTCGCCACAGCTCGTGCTTGTGCGCGGAGAGGAATCAACATGGCCATATCCTCCTTTGCCAACTACACCATAAGGGAGATCCGTGGAAGTGGACTTGGCGTCGCCCCAATCAAGCACGCCATCCAAATGTACACGCTGAAGGACCGAGGCCTTGAACTGAAGATCATCCGTGAGGCGGAGGCGCAAGGTTGTACTGCTATCTTCCTAACTGCAGACTCGCCCGTGCTGGGAGTACGGTACAATGAATGGAGGAATGACTTTAGAACGCCCGACGGTCTCGGTAAGTAGGCTTTGCCTCCCGGTCTACCAAGACATAGCTGAATGGGCCCACCCCATTGATTTCCAGGCTTCCCAATCCTAGGCTGGGACTCCGAACGAATCCGCAAGCAAAGTCACGATGACAGCTTCATGACCTTCAACGACGATGCCCACAACTGGGCTCGGGACATTCCATGGTTGCGTAGTGTCACGAAAATGGAGATCTGGATTAAGGGCGTTCTCACCGCGGAAGACACGCTCAAAGCGATCGAGATGGGCTGTGACGGGATCATCGTCAGTAATCACGGAGGGAGGCAACTGGACGGCGTGCCGGCAACGATCGATGCGCTACCAGAATGCGTCGAGGCGGCTGCTGGACGGATCCGTATTCATGTTGATGGTGGCATACGCTCGGGAACCGACATGTTTAAGGCGTTGGCGTTAGGCGCCGAGTACGTCTGGGTAGGGCGGCCAGCGATCTGGGGCCTTGCGGTGAGGTTGTTCTTGTCATCGCTTTACGTTGGTTATACTGATACGATCGCTGTTTAGTATGCTGGCGAGAGAGGCGTAGAGCTGATGCTCGAGATCTTCTACAATGAGTTCAAGCGCTGCATGCAACTGACAGGCTGCAATAGCGTCAAGGATATCACGAAAAGTTGTCTGGGCGTTGTTAGACCGGATGGGCCACTTGCCAGATTGTGAATTATAGTAATGAACTTTCAGCTATCCAAGCGCAAGTTTCAATGGAGCTTCTCACCATGCAAAGTTGCAGCACGCGGCCACGGAGTTATCGTAATGTCCTTCATTATCCTCACCACATGGCCATTGATACCGAGGTCGAGTTGAGCATTCCTGTGAAGTCAATCAGATTAACAAGCCAGTCCCGGCATTATTTCCCGCTATGTACCTTAGCCAAAAGTTATATGGGAGGATGTTTTCGAAGACCTATATGAAGGCTGCAATGCCGCAAGCGGTCCGGTGCCCATGAATGCCGCCGAAGAGTCGCCTCCGGCTGTGACGCCATCCTTTGCACTCTATGCAGCGCCGGCCCTAACCTGAGCATCTGTGTCAATCCGCTTAGGTGGAGATAAGTATTCTAATGAAAGGGAACAATGTCAGAGCCGTCACTGCGATGGCGTCGAAAGCATCGGTCAATGGATGTGAGATGCTCCGTCATGGAGATAGTGGTCATCTCGAACCATCATCCTCTCTTGGGACATAGGCAGGCGGCGGCGTTCGCGCACGTACGGCACTTTCGTAAGTCGGCGGTGCTTCAACGATACCATCGGTAACCGCGCGCCTGAGATGCATAGGCCGCATGGCGCTGTAGACGGGACTCGTAGGCCGTCCGCGAGCTCGCCTCTCCTCGTCCTCGTCAAATTGCCTGACCCATAGACTGACAGGAGGTGTCGTACCCACAGGCGCTGCCGTTGATCGCGATGATGTCTCGCCAACAGCCGTACTCCGTTCCGCCCTCTCCACTCTACGTGCCTCTTCAGCTTCCTGTCTTGCCTCCTCCGCTTTGTCGTAAGCGACATCGGCGTCATTGTCTGCATCTGCACTGCTACTGCTGCTCTCGTCGCTGTTCCTTCTCCGCCTTCGGAACTCAGCCATCCACCGCTCGCGCTCGTTCTCCTGCATAACGAGGAAGCGTACCCACTCGCTCGAGCTCAGCTCATCCGGCTCAATATCCCGCATCCGCAGCTGGCTGGCTGCAAGGTGTCGCCGGGCGATAGAGAGCGGTCTGTTGGTGATAGCTTCCACTTGCAACGCCCCGAAGCCGCCGTTCCGGATATGAGGTGTGTTGTACATGGCTGGCCTTGAGGGCCGACCCGCTCGTGATGGCATGTCGAATGATGTGTTGATGTTCAGTGCGTTCAGATACGAATGTCTCGGTCAAAGCCGCCAAACGACAGCGGAATATCTCCAATGAGTCGGTGATAGTCAATGATGGCACTGATGGAAACAGCGACAGACGGGCCTCACGAGACTTGTTTAACCGCTCGGCGCAGGGTGTCACGCCCCACGCAGCCTCGTCCGGCGTAGGGCCAGAGCACACGGATCTGCAGGTACGGCCGGGATGTATACCCCGCTACTGCGTGAGACAGGGCGAGACGGTTCCGTCGCTTCGCCGTCGAAGACAGAAAGCTCAGCGGCAATGTCAGGAGATCGAGTGGAACGTAGTGGGAGGGAGTGGAGGGGAAACCGCGGATTGGTAAGGTTTCTTTGTGGGTTGCACTGCCATCATCGAACAGCAGTGGTCAGCGTCGTCTGCAACCCGGTAGCGTGGTCAAGGTGGGGAAATTGTGGGCTGGATCCAGATCTGCCAAGCCCGAGTGTCCCCGTTATGCAGTGGCTCTCGTGTTCGTTATGTCCAGTGGCGAAATGTTCAGAGGCATGGTGCACAATATAGCCAGACGTTGACCCATCCATCTTCACCAGTAGCATCGTCGATGTGACTCGGGACTTTCATCGTCCCATCTGCGTTCAGGTGGGGCTGGTGCCAAGATTCGGCCGTTTGCCGATCCCGCAACGACCCCATCGCGAAGCAGAGAGGGCTCGGTTCAGACGCAACGCCACGATTGTGGCACCGAAAGTACATGGTATGCCAAAGGGTATCGAAATACGTCAACTCGTGCGGCTGCTTGCCTCCAACGCACCTTCAAGTCCATGCCATCAACCGAACCACGTGGTGGAGTAACCAGACTTATCCGGTAGAACGTGCCGACTGACTACACGGACATCGAAGCTCTATTATGGGCAGCAATTGCAGCGAGGCCTGTCCCGCCATAGGGTGAACCAACCGTGGCATCAGTATCCAAGTCGTCTTCGATGGTAAGGGCTTTGTCCGCGCCGTCATCAGGACCTGGGCCGTCAGTCTCTGCATTGTCACCGGTTCTACCAGCGAACTCATCTTCCTCGCCCATACCATTGACGTCCGGCCAGATGTGACCCCACAGCCAGACAGCCTGCTTAAAGACGCGCTCGCAATTGAGCATCTCCATCCTTCCATTGCCACTCGTTTGCGCGTTGGCAACCTCATCTACGATCGACTTACACGCAGAAACGAAACGTACGAAGTTCGCGGACGTGAAATTCTGGATGAAGGCCTCGTGGAGTGCTGCAGTGTGCTGGCTTTCAATGTCGGAATGCGTTGAAGAGTACATCGCCGATTCGCTGCCTTGCGTTGGCGTGAGATAAGAAGGAAGTGAATAGCTTGACGATGCAGGCATGGTGGCCTTGAACGTGCCAGCGTATTGGAAAGAGGTGCAGAAACACTGTCATGAGGGTTAGTAGGCTATGTAGACGAAGGCAAACGTAATGACTTGCATGCTCCGTAGCCCATAGTACCACTAGACCCTCCAGCAGAGTGCTCTGCGGCGAAGAAGCGCTTGCGAATAGGTCGATGAAGCCCCTTGTAGCTGGGAGTGGTTCCTGAGGATCAACATGCAAGTTGTACTTGACCTTGGTGCTTTCAAGAAACTCGAGCTCCTTCTTCATATTGTTGACCGCAGAGCATAGGAGATCAAGAGCGCGAAAGGTCGGGTCGCGAGTTAAGTCACTCGTCTCCGGTACGCGTATCTTGCCAATCAACGAGCCTACGAACGAGACGAGAGCACGCGAAATGTGTATCTCTTGAGATAGCCACTGATTCAGTGCAGTCGCCGGAAGCGTGCCGCAACCCGCATGGGACAAGAAGGGTTTTCGCGTCGCCGATGTCAGAGCTTCCGCCATTTTAGTCACGAGGTGACTGGCGAGTGAAGGCTGAGGCTTGGATGGAGGAGCGCCCGGAGGTGGTCCCATGCTGGTACGAGCCTGGGCTTTGCGGGCAACAGCTTGAATGTTCGGATTCGGAGCGCCACCACGCCAGATCGCATTGTTCGGTGACTGATCATTCGATACTGGGATGAGATCGCCATTCGTCAGAGCCTGCTGTCCTTCAGTCGAGCTGAGGAACTCGTGACAGACGCCAAGATGCTCGACCTGCCGCGTGGTGTTCTTCGCGCGCACGAAACCGCAATATCGACATCGTACGCGCATGCACTGTATTGTTGGTAAGCAAACGGTGCGGCGAGGTTTTCAGTCTCAGTCGAGGGTACCTTCTGCGAAGCTGAGTCATCCCAGAACTCGTCGAATGACTGCACAGCATTAACAGCGAGTTATCTCACTGCGCATTATTTCACAGGTCGTACCTTGGCGATATCTGTATTGCGTTAGCGTAAGACGTGCTGCAGCGCGACCATGGAATATCTACCATAAGTGCGGCTTTTGGTCATGGTCGGAGTTGGTTGACTAACGCCAGGGGGCACCGCGCCATACATGGAGCTGTAAAGAACGCGTAAATGCGGCGTTAGCGAACGATGCTTGACAGAAAGCTTCGCTTGGATGTCCCTGCGCTTACTCGTCGCCCTGCAAATTATCGCTGTCGCGCTTGTTGTATGTATTAGCAGGCAATAGATCTTGGCCGTGACCTGCCGCACGCCAGGCCAAATACTGCGGACATTTGAGCAGGTGGTCTTTCTTGCGATTGAGAGTCTTGTTGTTGCCTGTCCAAACTTTGCAGTGGTTGCACTGGACGGTGTCATTCTTGTCAGACTCGATCAGTGTGAACTAGAAACGTCAATCAGCACGTAGGTAGCACGCGTCATCTTGAAATCTAGACTGCTATAACGAACGAAACGATACCGTTGAGTACGAACTCGGAAGATGTTAGAGACTTGCCTACCTGGCTGTGTGTGTATGTGTCTGGAAAACGTGACCGTCGAATTAGCCTACAATGTTCTCATCACCGGTAATGGGCGGATAAGGTAGCGTGCAAACACTGGCAACACCGGCCAGGCGGTTTCGGAGGGATAAAAACGTACCCGGTGGTCGGGGCATAGTGCGTTAGTATCGTTAAGTCTCCCGAGCTGATCGAAGGAGTCGGGTGTTTCGAGCACGGCACGGCGATAACTGTGAATAACGCGGGCTATACACCACGAACGGGAGAAGGTGGGCTTGAGCGGAGATGAAATCGAGAAGCAATACCGCGCTAGCCGCTTTCGCTGGTGCACAGATACCGAGCGGTCTGATCCGCCCTGTACCACAACCGCCCGGATACAAGCAAAGCAGACCATACCAATTCACAACACCCTGCTGTTTGAACGTACTCATGCAGCCATTCATCGTCTTGAGCACACGATGTGTCTTCACACCAAGTAGCAATATAGCAATATGCTGTAAGAATATGTGCTCGGAAGCCGTCAAACGAGGGTCTTTCGTCTGAACTAAATATCTTATCCGTTAGAATTTTTATCTCCACATCCCCATCAATGACTCTTTCGCTGTTTTGCAAGGTTGTCCTATTCCCACCTTCCATCATAACCCGAAGACACGTCTTTCACCATGTCCGAGCCAACGATCGCCCTTCGATCTTTCGAGGCGCCATCCGGTCCATCCGAAGACCTGACCGCCATTGAAAGTACGCTTGATCAGCAGCCATGGTTCTAGGCTCGAGCAACATCTTCAGTTCAAGTAGAGGTATCGAGTGAGCTATAGCATGAGCCGGTGCTTGATCACTGTCCTTTCTTTGAAGGCAGTGATCTCGCTGAGAACATACGGCTTGAACTTGAACTGGATAATGCCAGCGTCGAAGAATCATGCTACCCCTACTGTTCCCTTTCGGTGTTGTGGAAACTGACTACTATAGGCCACATCCGACAAGATTTGACACGTGATGACGAGGAGAAAGCGGTGAAGGCAGCTCAGCTGTCCGATCATGCCAATGGGCCTTCTGCGGACATCGACAGCCGTCAGACCACGGACGGGATGATGGTGCGACGTTGGAGAGAGTTCGAGCGAACCCTTATTCGCTACAACTTCGAAGCACGCGGCATCGAACGAGTCCTGCCAGATCAGAGACATGACCTACGTCAGCTTGGCTTCACACAGATGTGTATGCTCTGGTTCAGCGTCAACTTGGCAGCCAACAACTTGACCCTCGGAGTAAGTAGGGTGTAAGCTTCCATGTCACGTACCTGCGGCTGACACTCCGCTGCGAAGATGCTTGGTCCGGCAGTTTACTACCTTTCCTTTCTCGACAGCAGCCTCTGTGCCGTATTTGGGGCCATCTTGGGAAGCCTACCGGTGGCCTACATTGCCACTTTCGGTCCGGTATCCGGCAATCGGACGATGGTCTTCGCTCGCTATGTTATGGGCTGGTGGCCGGCGAAGCTGATTGTTATTCTTACGCTTATCAACTTGCTCGGCTACTCCCTCATCGATTCCGTCATCGCTGGCCAAGTCCTGAGCGCCGTAAGCACAAATAGCGATCTTTCCATTGTGGTCGGCATCGTTATAGTGGCCATAATCTCCTGGGTAGTGACTACGTTCGGTTACAGCATCTTCCACTATTACGAGCGCTATGCGTGGCTGCCGCAGACGGTGATGATCTGCGTCCTTGCTGGTGTCGCCGGCCCGAAGTTTGACCTATATACCGACCCGTCTGCTGGGCTTGACAGCCGTACCATTACTGGCAATCGACTCAGCTTCTTCAGCATCTGCTATGCCGCTGGAGTCACCTACGCTTGCATCTCTGCCGACTACTTTGTCTATTATCCAGAAAGGACCGCGAAGTGGAAGATCTTTGCCATAACCATGACTGGTCTAACGCTTTCCTTTACGCCTATGTTTATCATCGGTACCGGCCTGGCTTCGGGCATCGCTTCGAACCCGGCGTGGTCCGATGCTTATAGCATCTCTCAAGGTGCGCTTGCAGTCGAGGCCTTCAGACCGCTCGGCGGGTTCGGATCCTTCCTATCAGTAGTACTGGCGTTGGGCCTCATTGCCAATGTCATCCCTCCGGTTTACTCTGCCGGCGTGGACTTTCAGGTTCTCGGTCGCTACTTCCAGCTCGTGCCCCGGATAGTTTGGAATACCGTGGGCACCGTCATCTTCACCGTTTGCGCGATCGCAGGCCGCGAGCATCTGGCTGAGATCTTCACGAACTTCCTGGCCTTAATGGGATACTTCGTCAGCATTTGGATCGCTATTGTGCTTGAGGAGCATCTGATCTTCCGTGGGTGGAGAAAGCTCGGCTGGAACTGGGAGGCTTGGAACGACCGCTCCAAACTACCACTCGGCATAGCCGCTTTAGTGGCGTTTCTCGTGGGCTGGGCTGGTGCTATCCTTTGCATGGCGCAGGTGGTAAGCCGATCGTCATGATCGACAACAACCGACGGGTGCTAACTTGTAGCATAGTGGTACATCGGGCCATTAGCGGCTCTTGTCGGACAATATGGCGGCGACGTAAGTGCGCGTTGTGTGAGACTGCAGTTATTCGATCAACGTGCTAACGGGAGGCTAGATGGGCAACTACGTCGGCTTCAGCTGGGCAGCACTAGTGTACCCCCCACTCCGGTGGTTAGAGCTTCGCAGGTTCGGCAGGTGATCGTAGGCTTGACGTTTATCACACGCAGGGGTACATTAGACTGGATGATAGACAGCGAGCCGTGTAAGCGTATGATAGCTGACGTCGCAATCGCCGCAGCACTGTGCAGCATCAGAAGGCGTTCTTATTCCGCAAGCTCATGCCTGCGCACTATTCTTCGTCGTCGCTGCTCTGCTCCAGCGCAGTCTCCGACCAATCTCCGTCGAATCCGGCCCCGTCTTCATACTCACTGTTGTCTGACTCAATGAGTTGGCCGCCATCGGAATGCCCGCAAAGAGGGATATATGCCTCACCGCAATTCGAGTAGAGGAGCTCGTCCACATCTTCCACCTCCCCATATAGTATTGGCCGTACGAACCTTGGCTGCCTAGGGCAGAGGTGTACGCGGAAATCTATACCGCGTTCACGTAACATCTCTCCTAAGCTCGCGATCGCTTGGGAAACGCCCGACCACCTAGCTCTTGTTGTTTCGTACAATTGCGGAACTCTGAACTGCAGGACTTTAAGCTCGGAATTTGCCGAAAGCAGATCGGCTATGGGTCCGGGCAGTGACGAGCTCTCCGCGAGTTGTAGGAAGTTGCCTTCGTCATCGACCTCAAGTGCTATCCATTCCAGAAGCGAGTGTTCTTGGAGATGGAGTGCGCGAAGTACTGGGGGTGAGGTCAGGTCGGACATCAACATAGTTTGTAGCTGAGCGTCTGTGTCGCCGAGAAGCCGAAGCTCTTTAAGCTGGTGGAGCACATTTAGTCCAGAACCTAGCTGCTGCCGTCCGCCGTACAGCGAAGAGGAGAATCGCTCATAATAGGTCAGTGTTGTCAGAGAGTTGGCCTGCTGACCGAGCGCAAGTATGAAAGCGTTCGCGCTCCTATGGCACAAAGTATCGTATTCCTCTCCCTGAGGCCACTGCTGCTCATCATTGTCGAGGGTGTATTCTCCGAGATACAGATACTCGAGCGCAGCTGGGATGGCCAGAAGAGCGGCGAGTCCGATCAGGCTGATCTGACATTGATCAAGAGTGAGGCGCTTCAGAGGAGACTTGGTATACTTGCTCAGATGCCGCTTGCTCAAACTCGGTATAGCCGCGCATGACATTGTCAGATCCCGTAGTGTAGGATGCCCGAATATGTCGGCTTGATAGTCCATCATATACCAGAACTCGCTACGCTCGCCGTTGAGATGGAGTGTCACTGCAAAGTAAGTCAGACTTAATACCAGCAAATTGGTTTCTCTCATGTTGGGTTTGACTAACATGTGGTGAGGTTCTGCAACGGTTGCCCGTCAGGGTGTGCGTTAGGCAGCGAAGCGGCAGCGATGGGCTCGAGAAGTGCCCGTTTCAGCGGCTCCCATGCTCCTCCTGTAGAATGCCATCTACCACTGTTGCAGTATGGACTTTCGATCGTAAGGGTGTCAATATTTGCGGCGGTACGCAACAAAGCTTCTAGCCTCTCAATGCCGGAAGACTTGCCCCACTGGCACCGAACATCAAGCGTATGGATGAGTTTAACGCGAGCAGGGCGTGCCGCAACGCTCTTGAGAAGCGTTGCGACTTCAAGCCCAGTGCGTAAGAAGATATGCTTGTACAGAAACGGCTCGGCCAGATCCTGTAACAGACGGCACGCACGCGCGGCAGCA
This sequence comes from Baudoinia panamericana UAMH 10762, assembly GCF_000338955.1. Taxonomy (NCBI): domain Eukaryota; kingdom Fungi; phylum Ascomycota; class Dothideomycetes; order Mycosphaerellales; family Teratosphaeriaceae; genus Baudoinia; species Baudoinia panamericana. Next base: position 286,671 of record NW_006911258.1, read on the forward strand.
CGCAGTGTGTCTTTGTCCGCATGAGGGTCAAGTTGCTCGAAGATGCAGAGCCGAAGCTCAGGTGGTAGCTCAAGCATGGAGAAATTCATCGTGGGTCTGTGAGCGCTTGATGCCGTGGGTGCGTGTTGGGAAAGCCTGCTCATAAGCCACTTTCTCATGGTTTATCTGACCCGAAGATGGTAAATCCAGCGATTATACTACTTGACGGCGTGTATCAAAGCAAGTGGGCCGATTTGGAAGATGGAGAGCCACCTTACCTTTTATTGCAGTATGAGGCTTTCCGCAGGAGCTCAAGCTTCGTTACTCAAAGAACCGGCGTAGCTATCTCTGGCTCAATCGGTAGCGGGAGGACTTGTGACTGCTCAACCAACACTAATTCGTGCTTCGAAAGAATATCGGACAGTCTTCACGGATCATTCCCGTGAGCCAAGCTTCCTACTGAGTCTGGATACTAAGGACTAATAGCCGCGCCGTAGTCTGGCCGGTTGTGCTACCAATCGTACCTGTCTCAGCAATAGCCGCGAGTCACAAGAAGGAATATGTTGACGACAATAGCTGGGGTTGCGCTGTCGAAGATCCCGATCTGAGGTTGAAGTACAAATCGCCCGTGATTGAGTGGGACACGATACAGTTATCGTTGAGCGACTTCGTTCGGCTTACTTGCAAGGAGCATGTACGCTTGTACAAGAGAGCGAGGAAGATGGGGAATGGTAGTGTGACTACGATTTGGGGCGGGCAACTTCCGATCGGACTGCTGGGACTTCTCCACATGCGTCTTCGACTTAGACTGGCCGAAGAGTCTCGCGTAGAATCTTGTGATAGAGTTTTACGGAAGCCAGCAGCGACAAAGCTCTGGTAAGATACTTCGGGAGTGAAGCATACAGTCCTGCAGCTTGATATCCAGAGTGTCTGTGGTTATAGGTGAGCAAGGCGACGTAGGGCTACAAGACGTCGAGCTTAGAGGCTACCTGTACTGTCGGTTCTTCGTCTCACAGATCATACAGTATGCCTGCATCAGGGAATACAGCAGCGATTTATTGCGCTCCTAGCGCGTGTACAAAGTGGAGGGAATCCGTGACCTACTCTGGAGCTCAGTATCACGGACGTTGTCGTTTCACAAGCCCACGAGTTTGACCCGCCGGAACTTTCTCACATAATGAGAGCGCTCAAAGACGTGCGCGGCCGATTCTGTTCCTTGACCCAGGTCCATATCGCGTCCTGGGGAAGGAGCCGAATCATAAGCAGTGGCCCGTTCTTGCTCTGGTGACATAAACGAAGGCTGTCAGGACGTGTAACCTCCTACGTACAAATTTGATAGGCTTGTGGGTGAATGTTACAACATCCGACTGTTGCGGCACAGAAACAACTCTGGCTTTTGTTGCCCCCGTCTTCACGCCATGCATACATCGTACAGACAGACAGTACCGGAATCTTGGCGTCTGCCAAGTGGTTGTTGTTCGTCATCTCATAAGCTCACCACTCGTCCTCAGAACCTCCGTAGTCCTATATATCCCGCTCGGGTAGTGTAGCCTCTCCTCGCTATCGTTCCGTCCGATGTCGTGCCCACTGTCCCAATCGTTCTTGATCATGTCGCCGCTTGTAATGCGAACATTGTAAGGCCTCTTGGCCTTGGCGATTGGGCCCATCTCGACTGGGTCATTACCCTGGACTGTTACTGTGGTGATGACCTTATCGAAGGATTCTCCACCACCGGTATTTGAAAGTATGCCGTGGATGTCGCGCGAGTCATATTGCCGCCTGTAGCCGGAGTTTTGTGAGAAGGGTGCAGTGCCACTGACGCCTGTCTTGCCTTTGCTGCGGTCTGCACTTGACAATCCCAAGGCGCTCCTCGAGTTGGCCAAAATGCTACTGAACAGCGGCTTGAGCGAGGGTAACGAGGCCGCGAGAATGCCCAAACATAGCTCAAGCATGTTCCACACCATGAAGCCATCGTCCCAGTAACGGTCTGCGTTCGCCAGGAAGGTTGTTTGCAGATGCGCTTTGACAATGCCAGCCGCGCAGGCTACAAACCCCAGGCACAGAATGAAGACCAGTGAAATCTTGGTACGGACATTGACCTGCAGGCCGAGAACGATTGGAATCGGAAGAAGTGCGAAGAGGAAGTCGGTAGCGATATTAATGATACTGTTGAAAAGGCCAATGTTTGCAAAGGTGGTGTTCGAGAAGCACTTCGTTTTAGGATCTAAGCGAAGGGCAACATTCCATGATGCTCCTGGAGGTACACAAGAGAAAATAAGCGTGCCGGCGCAGGCAACACCGAAGCAGGTCAGAAATGCTGCATACTCGTCAGGTCAGTCTATGTCTACACCGCCGGACGAAAAGAGCTCACTAACCAATTGCGGCCCACAAGAACCTTTTCCACAGATCGCGTGGTGCAAGTCGCATGAGAAAAAGCGCAACCGATATCTTAACCAGAACGACGCCGAACATCACCCACAATGAGTGGTAGAATTGCCATTTGAAGAACATCTCCAAATCCGACGGAGCTATACACTCTGCATGCCTGCCCAAACCCCAATTAGACTCGCCAATGAAGCATATGAATGTTGCGATTGCCATGAGCATAGCGGCAAGCATCGTGAAGTCGTCCGACCCAACGAACTTGAGCATCCTGAACCGGACGTAGAAGCGTAGTGTGACTGCTATGAAGACAGCGCCAGCAAAAGCTCCGGTGACTCCAAGGATCGCAGGAAGGTTGGATTCATGACAGCGCAGCGTGTCCTCGACCGGAGAGTATCGAGGTGACAGTTCAGCCATCGCAGGAGTTGACACTGGCGACATTGCTGTCGATTTCGAACGATTTCGGTGTCGTCAATCCTCTTTGGGAAACAGACACAGAGTGCGAAAAGGTCTGAAGCGTCTGCAAACAAGCGCGATGGAGGAGGTACGTCTCAAGGTGCTGGGTCATAGCGGAAGTAGGTGGCGACAGTAACGTCGAAGCTTGAGGTTGCTACATAGCCGTCATCCGGGTTGCTGGTGGTACGCCGCAAGGCTAGATTGGCGGCGAAATGGTTGTCTCGCTTCGCAAGCGCACTATGCCCCGTAAGTCAGAATACTGAGGGGGCTTATCGAGAAAGGAACGAAATGCAAGGATTTGAAGGGGTCGTGGATCGTGATGCTCATTAGGGAGTATTGACACGCCGGACACCGCCAGGTGAGATGCCATGGTCCCGCCGCTTCTGCAAATGCGAGACAGGCACGACCCGTGTCCAAGTGCGTCGGTCTCTTTAGGCTCAGGTAGCCGAAGGTTAGAGTCCCGCGTCCGTGGCACAATACAGAGCCATAACAACCTGTTCCCGTGGGATACTTCCATCGACCATAATCTGTGTCTCATTTGTGCGGAGGAGGGTTGCTTGCTCATACAATGCGTCTTCTCAAGTCTTTCCGACCATCAGTTGCTCTCATGTCACCTCAACCAACATCTGAGAGGTGCAAGCAAGTTGATCACCCACACTCACGCCTCTACTGCCTTGGATACAGAATTAGCTGGAAGTCCGCGTCTAACACCTGATGGTAATCCGGTGCCATCTGGCCCGAACACTCTGCCGCGTCGCTTATGCTAGCTCGTCAAGCCATGCAAGCCATGGCTCCACCGGGACGGTAGGGAACACAGCCGGCCGTTGCTTGACTCCATGCTGGGTTACTGCGTGGTTCAACGGTCACTGGTGCTCATACCAATAACTGCTACAGCTGTTGCTACAACCGTTGGAGATGGAGGCTTAGAGACTGATGAGTACCAGGTGGAACTGCAGACTCCTCTTGGATGTAGATACCAAGCTTGTTGATGCTGGAACGTTCAAGATGTGCGGTCAGATGCATGGCTTTCAGGTCTACTGCAGGTCCTCGCTTTCCGGTCTACGTGCCGCCCGGATAATAAGCCGTGAAGTCATGGGCGGGACATAGGATTGTGATGTCGCTTTATAACTACGCCACCGGCGAAGTGCAATCAGAGTTGACAGCCTTGATTATCACGGTCTGTCAGTATCCGGCGATTCATCAGATCGAAATGCAAGGAGTCCGCCTTATGATAATAACCAGAGTGCCGAGGAGATGGGGTGCAGATTGAGGTGGTCACGGTCAACGTTCGATCCTTCGGTAGAGACTCCCCCCGTAGAACTAGTTTTATCCGGGGTAAACTATGCCGAATCGTGTAACATGAATGTTAACTACGCCGCTTTGTCGTCTTCCGTAGGTGCAATAGCTTGTTTCTCCATGGCTCTTGGCACATCTCCTGTCACTTGTTGCTGGCTTTGAAATATAGTATCCCGGCGTTAGCAAGTGCTGCAACACGACGTGCTAGCACTCTAGGTGCATCATGCTACGGAGCTTCTCAAGGTCTGTGCTCTCTGCACGCATGGTTTCCACGCTCGCCAGTGGCCGCTTGCACCATTAACGAAAGGAGTCTCGAACGGGCACCAGGATCCTAGCACGTTGATCACATTGGTCTCACGTTGACCGTGGCCAGTCCCGCTGCCTCGCACACCTTAGGCCCGATGTAGAAAGTTCAATACGCAATTGACTGCACCGGTAGAGTTGTTGGCAACCGCTCTATCTCCAAGACATGATCAAGACTTCCAAGTCTTGCTCGCCCCGTGTGATATGCTGCAGCGTCTTGATGCGGAAGCCTTGTACCTGCATTTTCTCAGCGCCGTCTGAGAGTTTAGCTTGCTTCCAAGGGACAGGACCGGGACCCCTAACGATCTTCGGAGGAATAGTATGGATCCACTTGTTCCACGCCAACTACGGCAGCCGAGAGGGCGCATGGAAGCCTAGAAGGGCAAGCGACCTGGCAGGCAGGGGCCGCAGAGCACGTTGCCGTCCCTCTGCGGGTTGTGCCTCATGAGCACCCGTTCAGCGGCCCACTCCGCGTGGTTCTGGCTGGCCTTCGTTTCAATCCACTACCAAGCGAAGGAGAAGACTGCTCCAGCAATCAAACTAGCAAGTGCCGTGGACCGTCAGGATTGACTACCGTGACTCTGGTGAGGCACAGCGTGGCGGACTATGTTGCTCGTGATATATTAAGGCGATGGCTTCTGCTGCAACAAAGGTAGGAATTGTCACGTCTTGACACGCATTCGCCTTCGCTCACTATATATACATCCTCTGCGCAAACGGCGCAAACCTGCTCATTCGTTCTCAGTTGCGGCTCGCGCTGCTCCACTCTTTGACTTCACCATGCGTTTCACACTCGCAGTCGCCGCTGCACCTCTCCTATCAGCCGTTGCCGCCTTCACACCAGCCAGTACCTCCGGCACAGACAAGCTTGAGGCTAAGGGTCTGATTAACCTTGCTTTCTATGAGGCGAAGAACCTTCCACCATCCAGCTGCAATATCAACACTGGCTACATCAGGCAGGAATGGAGTACTTTCTCAAGCCAGCAGAAGACCAACTACATCAATGCCGTCCTTTGTCTGCAGTCGAAACCATCGAAAAGCGGATCCTTGGCACCTGGTGCAAAAAGCCGATATGATGACTTCGTCGCCACGCATATCAATCAGACCCTGAGCATTCACGGCACTGGGAACTTCCTCTCGTGGCATCGATACTTCCTCTGGACATACGAACAAGCCTTGCGCAACGAGTGTGGCTATACCGGCTACCAGCCGTACCTCAACTGGCCCAAGTATGCTCTGGACATCCTGAACGCCCCAGTCTTTGACGGCAGCTCAACCTCCATCAGTGGCAATGGTGCCTACAAGGATGAGCCTGGCGTCGGGGTCCCGTCGAACAGCCAGCCATTCATCACCATTCCGCACGGTTCCGGTGGTGGCTGCGTAACCAGCGGTCCGTTCAAGAACATGTCTGTCAACCTCGGTCCCGTTGCGCCTGCGTTCAGCGACGCTACGCCCAACCCTGCACCCAACGGTCTTGGCTATAACCCGAGGTGTCTGCGTCGTGACATCTCGTCTTACGCCGCAACCACCAATCTTCAGGATGTGAACGTCACAGACCTTATCACGCAGAACGACAACATTCTTGACTTTCAAAACAATATGCAAGGCCAATTCGCCAACGGCATCCTCGGTGTGCACACCGCCGGGCATTTCGTCGTTGGCGGAGACCCAGGTGGAGACCTCTTCACTTCTCCGGGTAAGCAGACATCTCAGCATCACTATTGAAGCCATTAGCTGACCATTTTAAGGCGACCCTTACTTTTGGCTGCACCATGCTCAGATCGACCGCGTGTGGTGGATCTGGCAGAATCAAGATCCGGTGGACAGACAGAACGCTATTGGTGGTACTCTTACCCTGTACAACAGCCCGCCCAGCCGTAACACCAGCCTCAGCGACATCATTGATCTTGGTGTTAACGCCCCAGGCATTACGATTGGCAGCGCCATGTCGACGCTCGGTGGACAGTTCTGTTACGTTTATTTGTAATTTAAAGAGAACAAGATAGAGTGTACATAGAAGCGGTCTGGTATGCGTGGCGGTCGACGCATCGAGGTCTGATCCTCTGCTAGTCGATGACTGCGCAAGCTCGCAGGATTGTATGTGCAAAGTACAACGCTGGTAATACTGTTCATCGCATCGGGTCCGTTTCAAACAACTTCGGCATCACCTCGGCGATGTTGTATTGATTGACAATGTGAGCTTGGCCGATTAAAGGGTCACACTCGTGAATGATCCAAGACCGGACGGTGACTATTCCACGGGCCATCCCGTACATCGACATTGGTACGCGGCTTGTCCGAATGGCCGTTCTACGCAGAGTAGCAGATGGGTGAGCAGCCGCTGGCGATGTCGCATGATGACCGACCAAGCCTAACTGCCCGTAGATGTCCATATGGCACATGGCCGCAATATCATAGAAGCTCCCAATTTGCTGCTTGCGCCACCAGCCATCTGTAATGACCTTGGTGCGACCGTGGGTAGACACGCGAACGCATGCCAAGGTCTTACGGAAGAGGCTATTGGGAGCACGGACAAAGTCGGAGGGCGGATACGCTTCGACTTTGCCGATAAGCAGCTTCGTTGTGGCCGAGGCGACAGTTAGACCGACGCAGTACTGACGTTCACCGTGTTCGTAGCTGTGAAGGAGCGCCTGCAGCTGCTCCGTCAGGGGTAGGAAGCCCGGTAGACGCTCTAGGCATTTGAGATCGTTGCACATAGGGCCCTTGGTATGCACGATGGTCCTATGGTGGGACTCTTCCATCTGCAAAGTGAAGACCTGTGGACAAGTAGCTTACAGGCACGGATGCTTTGTACCCGCCATGGCTTCACGCATCGTGGCGTAGTCCGGTTATTTGAAGTCGCTGTCCGATGGGGGTACGTTCCGCCGGATATCCTCGCGCTGTGACTCACTACATCCGCTTAAAGTCCAGGAGATCCTTACGTGCCCATCCCATCACATCCTTCCTCCAGACTTCTTCAGAATCGGACGTCTTCCGACCTGGGCGTCAACAACGACATATGCTTGCAAGTATCCGTCTAGCATCTTGCGCATTACGCAGAAGTGTAGATGATATCCCATTACGCAGGAGAGTCCGCTGCCACATTCCTCGCACGTCGTGCACGATATCATCGATCCTGGCCGTCCGGATTTGGCTAGAGTACAAACCATCGTCCCATGCTGCTGGTACTCGTGTCGTGCAAGTTCCACCACGTTTCTCTTCGCAAGTACCGTCCTACACGGCAGGATGCGACAGCGTCATTGATTGTTAGGCTCGAGTGGCTTCGGATCGTCTTCGCCAGTCCTCGGCTTTTCCCACAGCCCATCGACCCTTTGGACTGCATTAGAGCGCTTGCGGGGGGCCGTCGGTAAAGATTCGCGTAGCGGTAAAGGCTCGCGTGGCAGCGGAGGTGGTGAAGGCTCGCGTAGCGGTGAAGGCGGTAAAGGCTCACGTAGCGGTGGAGGCGGTAAAGGATCATGTAGCGGCGAAGGTTGTGAAGGTTCGCGTGGCGGCGAAGACGGTGAAGGCTCGCGTAGCAGCGGCTCCTGTAGCGCGAGCGGAAAATCACGGCGTACAGATTTGCTCGAGGCTCGCATTCGTCAACGTCGCCAAGAACACCTGTGTCGGTGTCGGTGTCAGAGCCCGTGTTTATTCGCCAAACGGTAGTGAGTATAGCAAGTAACGGGTCGTGTATAGCTCCTGCTTGCCGCAACTCTTGGACACTCCAGATCCTAAGTAAGAAGCGGTTCGTTATCCTGGGCCGGACCGTCTTCTGTAGAAACCCTGCGAACTCATGCTCGGCTTGTTGGTGGTGCTCAGCGTTGAGAGGGGAGAACAGATAAACCTCCTCGGTCTTTTGTACTTCATTCCGACGCAGTAGCCACACCACGGACTGTTTACCAATATAAAGGTCTTGTATTAGGTTAGCATGACCCTCCGACTCGCTTCGAAGCATTTCGTAGACGAGGCGGGCTGTAGGACCAGTGCCATAGCAACCCGAGTGATCGAACAGCCTACCTAGGATTTGACGCTTGGTTGACAATGCGTACCCTCGTATTCCAAGGATCGAAGAGCAAGCATAGTGAATGAGCAGGAACGGCGGCTAACAGGTTACAATACCATTGACCGTGTGTGTGTCGAGAGGTGAAGTTTAATTGAGGCCTAGTAGGCTCCGGGAGTGGCCGCGATACGCAGATATACGGCGAAGCTGGATCATGCGGCGCTGATTGAGAGTCTCGCTGTGGCGAGGCGCACTCTTACGATATTTTGTGTGGACATTGAGCCAACACCAGTGTGCTTGTCTTCAGTGGCGACCTGGTCGGAGCCTCGGTGTTGTATCATCTCAGGGCTGCGAGGGCAACCAAAACCATGTTCAGCGAACCTACAGTCAAGTCGCATGATCAACATCGCAAGCTCGCTGCCTAAGTCTTCGACCCAACGCAAGTTAAGGTCGCCGGTGAGTGACGTAAGCTCGCAGAGGGGGGAAGGCGTAGGTGTCGTCTTTGACTGTCCCGAGAGCGATGCTGGATGATATGGATGCTTTGCGGCGATGAGGCAGCAGCCATACAACGGACTCCCGAGAGTGAGAGTCTTACATTTCTGCGCTGCGCTGTTCGGCCATAGAGAACGTGATATGCTACGCTGTTCCCCTCGTGGTGAGCCTTGGATCGCGTTTGGTGTGTGAGCACTGCAAACCTAGCTCAGCACTATCATACGGTTTTATCGCCTTGGTAACTATGCAGCGCCCGTCAAGCGCTGTGCGAGAAATTCAGAGACATTTTAGGGATCAAATGTGTAGATATCCGTAGCTCACAGGTATTATCTGGCCCCACTCAAGACTCATTGCACACTGCATAGGGTGTTGGCAACGCCTACGAATAGCCGTACTCCCACCTACCCTTAGAAGCCTTGACTTTCTTCAGTTTGGCGATTTCTACAGTTCAACCAAGGGCGAGGATGCCTCACTGCGTGGTGATAGCGAAGGAACCCTCTTGATCCAGCTCTCGCACAACACTGCCGTGCGTGACTGGATAAGATAGCGGACTCTAAAGTCGGTCGGGAATGGCAGTTTCAGCACCGTCCATGGTCGACTGATCAGAGCGCAAGAGCCGACAACGACACTGTTACTGGCAACAATAGACTGAAGACGTGCGACATACGCTGCCTACCTATTGCGAAGCATCGCAACCGTCGACCTCCGAACGAGCTGAAGAAGGCGACGCAGACCGGTACCGAATGTGCTTCTGCGGTCGGCCATGCGCTGTACGCCTTGACCACTAACGCCTCCGCCCCTGCATCAAAGTGGACCATCCAACGTATTTTTAGCGAGCCTTCATCAGCCCTTCGTGGCAACGCTCCTCAGCCGCTTACCGCTTTGGGTGAAGAATGGATGTCAGGGTTTTGTATTTCGATGCTTGGAAGATGCCACATGTTGGCGGATGTTAGGCGGGCTGGAAGCCTGTGGAGATAAGGCGTCCTCATCACTGCCATCCATCCATGCCGCTTCGTCGGGAAAAGATCGTAACGGCTCGTCGGGCCCGTCTCGCACAACAGACCGAACGTCTGAACCGATTCAGGGGAGGTCGGAGCTTCCTCTGCAGCTTGTCATATCTCACCCAAAAGGCATTACTACGGCTGAGAGCCATTATATAGAAGCATCATCGTTTGTTTCTCTACATCTCCTAGTTTCCTATCTTCACTTCAGACCATCTCTATCAACACAGTCTCACACCACAGCATGGCGCCAGCATCTCAAGATGGCCTCAAGGTCATCATTCTCGGTGGTGGTATCGCCGGCCTCACCACCGCCCTCGCCCTAACGAAATTCGCTCCCCAGGGCAAAGTGCCCAAGATCGACATCTACGAGATCCGACCCGAGCCCGCCACCGTCGGTGGTGCCGTCAACCTCACACCCAATGCCCTTCGTATGCTCGACCACCTCGGTGCCCTCTCCATCATGCGTGAGAACGACTACGGCAAGACCATCGACTACCTCGAGGTCTTCGATGTCTACACCGGCAAGCTCGCCGAGTCTGACTTCCAAGGACCGGACAAGAAGGGTGTTGGCAATCCGCCATACAAGGCCCTCCGCATCACGCGTGGAGATGCGCTCAAGGCCGTCTTGGAGGCTGTGCGGAAGCAGGACAACATCACAATGACCTGCGGCAAGCGGACTGTCAAGATTGACGAGCAGAAGGACAGCGTGACACTCACTTTCGAGGACGGTGGCTCGGCTACTGGTGACCTCCTGATGGGCTGCGACGGTATCCACTCCGTTACCCGTCTTAAGCACGTCGAGCCAGAGCGCAAGGCTACCTACTCTGGTGTCTCGAACGCTTTTGGCTTCGCTCCAATCGACCCGGACTTCAAGGTCCACTTCGAGTGCACCGCCATCAACTTTGCCCGCCGCGGTATGCTTCTTACTTCTTACCACAATTCCAAGATGGACTCTGTCTACGTCGGTGCCCTCATGCAGGTGAAGGACGTCGGCTCGCGTGACGGTTGGAAGTCCGTGGGTGCAGACGCAGAGAAGACGCGAGCGCAGCTTTTGGAGCGCTTCGGTGACTCCAAGATCCCGTGCATCATCCCGCTGATCGAGAAGGCGCAAGATTTCTTCTTGTGGCCGGTCTTCACGCTTACGAAGCACGGAAAGTGGTCTACTGACCGTGTGATGTTGCTCGGTGACGCTGCCGTAAGTTGACCACACATATGACACCGACCCTAAACCTTGCTAACACTACCTTCCCAGCACGCCATGCCTCCCCAGGGCGAGTCAACGGGCATCGTTTTCGAGGACACCGTCCTCTTCTCCCGCTGCCTCACACGCTGGATCGAGAAGGGCCAGCCGGGCGGCAACATGCGGGAGGCTTTTGACGCTTACGAGAAGCTGAGGAAGTCGCGCATTGAGGTTGCCTTCGAGGAGTCAAAGAACGTGGTCAGCACCGTTTCCGACGCCGGTTGGCTCGGTCACACCATCAAGACCTACGTTGTCCCGTGGTTCCTGTGGTTCACCCACGGCTACCGTTACAAGCACTTCATGGAGGATGTTACGACGGTCGATATTGGGTACTAGATCTTGCCATTCGGTTCGGTGTTGGGCGGAGGAGATGGGTTGTTCATGTATCTTTGATTTGAGCGTTGGCATGGGGTAGGGCGCAAGCAAGCATATTGACAGGAGCGATCGCGCAGTCTGGACATGTAAGGTGATCGGTGTCTTGATACATTCAATCAAGCCGCTCTGCTAGGTTAGAGACGTTCAAGACTCTACTCCACATCTAATGTATGCAAACTCCTTTTGTTCGTTTTCATGCAGCTAACGTAGCGCTCAAAGGCTTGGTACGTCTAATTGCACGAGAGGGTGGCGCGTCTTGTTCGCCGCAGAACAATCCACGCGACATGTTAGAAGTGAACGCATGCATCACGCTTACGTTCGTTCGTAGCAGCGAAGCCGACGCAAGGCATGCGCGTGGTTATTGGAGACTTTGACGACTGCACACGTAATGCGACGAACGAATGATGGTAGTGAAGGTCAGATTGGTAGCGGTAATATAGACATTGACTAATCATATTATGCCATCAACGTCGTGGTCTGTATGTTGCCCAGCCATCGCAAGCGTCGTGACGTCTAAGCGGTGCTTTGCGCAGATTGCCCCAAGGTGACCCTCTGAATGCTAGAGAATATCGGAAGAAGACGACCGCCATACATTATCCGATACATTGATTGTGAAGCGCCAAACCCAAGCCCCGTTTGAATGCCCGAAGAAGGCGCGCGCGCAAGATATTTCCAAAAACAGAAGTCGCGCGTGGCAGCTTTTTGGCGTGCATCACCCCAGTTGACAGGCCGTGGAATAAGCGCCGTGAATGTTGTACGGGAGAGAAAGAGGAAGACACGCTTATGCGGTGCAGTTGGACGGCACGAAGGTGTCGACGTCAACGAGCCATGCACCGCTGTTGAACTCGGAGTAGACGGTCTGGATGAGCCAGGAGTACGGGCCGCCTGCAGGAGCCGGGGTGGTCTCGATGACGATGATGCCGGTGACTTGCTGGGGAGGGAGAGGGGCCTTCCAGTGGATGAAGACGGTGTCGCAGTTGTACCACATGGAGAGCAGCTGGAAGGGGAGCGGGGGCTGCTGAGATTGGGCGACCATGAACTCAGCACGGCTGGTGAAGGTGGCAACGCCGAGCTGTGTCGCTATGTTAGTCCGAAGCTCACTCGTGAGATGTACGCTACAGAACCAAACGTACCGGTTGGGGACCGGTGCAGCCGGCATCGATGAGCGAGGTGACGGAGTCGGAGTAGTCGTTGAAGTCCTCAGCCATCGCTTCCGTGGCGAGGGTGTCAGAGTAACCCGTGCCGACCAGGTTCTCGAAGTTGTTTGTGACTTGCTGGGCCTCAGCGAGGCTCATGCAGGTGCCAGCGCGAGCGACGTTCGAGCTGCGACCGAAAATGGGCTCTGGGGAGGCAGACGAGAGGGCGGCGAGCGCGGCGGTGGCGAGGATGGTGAAGTATTGCATTTTGTTTGTTGAGGCGGTTGGATGAAGGCCGAGATTTGGTGAGTTTGGTGAGGAAGAAGAGAATTAGTTGCTGGTTGCGATGTAAAGCGAATGTGAACGAGTGTAGGGAGTGAACGAAAGACAAGAAAGCTAAAGGTAAAGCTGACAGGCTGGCGAAAGTTGGAAGATGCGACACTACAGTAAATCCGGATGGCAGGATGGCCCTAATTAACGAGGATGCTCTGCCGAGACTTTGAGGAGGATTACCCTCCTGAATTTGGTCAAGCCATGCCCAGCCCACGCCGCCACGCGCAGCATTCGCCTGTGCTCAATACTCAGACGACCCGTCGCTACACTACCGCCGTAACCTTCCCACCCGGACGTCTCTCGACTCTCGCGCCCGTCTGACAGGAGAGGCGTGGTATGCCCAATCCGGCTGGCACCGTTGCTAAACATGGCTCCTAGTGCATCACCTCGCGGAGTTAGCGCGTGCAGTAGTGGAGTCGGCCATTAATACGATCCGGAAGTGGCGTAGGCTGGGCCAATCAACTTTTCCCCTGTTTCCTCTTCTCCCTCCTTTCCTGGTTCGCGCGGACGTTGTCGTGGGCCCGCAATCTCGCAGAGGCACTTGGCGTCTTGGAGTGTCTTGCAGCTTGACACGTTCTTGTGCATATCGAACAATGCAGAGTTGTGCGTATGTTGTGCCGACTGCACAGAAACGGCTGAGGCAGTACCTAGCGCTACCTCACTGCCAAACCTGATGTGAAATACGAGGGGCAGGGCTGGAGTTTCAGCTCAGCCTTCATGTTCCTTCCAGTCAGCACGGACAATTAGCCACCAATGACAGCACTGAGCGCGGCGAGCGGAGAGCCCCGCATGTGCCACGCGAAGGTACCTAAGCACACGACCAAGAAATCATCGGCGCTGCGACGCAAGGCTTCGTGCAATGCATATGCATAACCAAGCAATCTCCTACTACTTGACATCTATTTGGTACCGTTACCTCTCTGCGCCCGTGGTCGTAGAGTTTCGTACGAACCCAACGTTACCGATCCGTTCCACTCCGTAGCCGGCACCAAGAGCTCTACTGAAAAAGGTGTGGGCCGTATTATTGGAGTCGCGTGATTGGGAAATCACTCGGTTGTCCGGCATGCGTAGTACGACAATCTCTTCCACCGTACCCTCTGTCTACCAACGCGGCACTGCGGCAGTACCTGGTCGGCGCGCAGCAAAGCACTTTCGCTGTGGAATACCATCTTCCATCCATTCTCACCATCCTCCATCCATTCTCACTTGGACAGAACCGGTCGTGGCTGTATGGACCAGGCTGCAATTAGCTATCATCCTCGCAACTTTCTCCCCGAGCATCACCTTCCACGATGTATTCACTTATTCCTGGGTATCGATACAGATGACTGCAGCAGGATCATGGTTGGTGCTTCCACAATTGCATGTCAGTACGCTCTGTATACTTTGCCCAAACCTCGCGTTCGGAGCCGTGGCCATGATCGGTGCCGAGCGGGGGCGGTTTTCGCATCAAGCCTTGTAAATTCATACATTCACCTTTCTCAGTTCTATATCAGACGTGCCCAAAAGCTTCCCTCCGCATCGGTGGTCGTAGTCCAACAGTCGTGTGCGGCGCGTCATCACTGCGCATTTTCGACACCAAGGTATGTCTGCACCGTATGCACATTCGGCTGGTCTAGCTGTCTTGCGGCAGTTGCCAAGTATCGTAGAAGCGTTCTGTCACCGTCTGGTATTCACTAGCTGCAAGTTCAAATGCAGATGCAAGCATCGAAGTGTATTCGCTGTAGCCGTACTTTGCTGCCTTCGCTACACACATTCTCCAAGCCTGACAAGTTGGATCGATGAGACGTCCCTCCACCATGGCTGTTGAGGCGCCTGTCAGCGTGTGTTTCACTGTCTAGGTGACTCGCTTCCAAGCCCCCTTGCCTTATCTAATCACAGCCATGTTCGCTCACATGGCTCCCGTCATCTGAAGCTAATGCATCCTCCTCTTGGCAGCCCCCAAAGTTGAGACAGCAACCTCAGCGGGCACCGGACTCTCCTTGCAGGCCAAAGCGAACTGCACAACACATCACCCAACATCGCCGGTCTGCAGGAACAGACATCCTTCAAGCCTTTCTTGCCGTCTGCTGGACGTCAAGCCTTGGCGGCATCGAACAGCACAGCCATAACACGATGGTCACGCTATTCGATCGCAAGGCCAAAACGGCACCGTCCCATTACCCGCGCATACTGTTTCACTCCGTGCGGTTCTTCCAGCTCATATCAAGCGTGGTCGTCGGTGCGATCATGAGCTACTTCATCTGGCACCTGACCCACGACCACTGGAGCACGCCTTGGACGTTCATATGGGTGAGTGAACCACAAGCGCCCAGCACGACTCCCTGACCAGAACGAGTTAGACTAACACAGCACACACTCTCCCAGCTCGCCTCCGCCTCACTGTTCTCAATTGCCGCGCTACTCACGACCATGGTACTGCACTGCTGTATAGGTCTCAACCCGCGCTTGAACATCGCTATCAACGGCTTCCTCCTCATCCTGTGGGCGCTTAGCTGGAGCCTCCTGACATGGTACATGAGCGGGACCCTGGCGCACGAGTGCGATGCCGCGCATTGGCATGAGGAGATCGGGATGATGGTGTGCCGGATATACAAGGCGCTGTTCACATTCACGCTGCTTGGACTGTACGCTCCCAGCTCCAACACTATATAAGCGTTGAGAAGTGCAAGCTAATGGCCGAATGTATGCAGAGTATCCACAGCGACGGCCCTTGGTCTGGATCTCTACGTCCGGCGGCTACAAAGTCAACGCGGCATCTACCAGCTGCACGACCTTGCCGCGAACCGCAAGCGACCTGAGGCGACGCGCGGACCCTTCACTGATGATGAGGGTAGCTATGCACACTCCGGTCTCGATGAGCCGCGACAGAGCGAAGCGTGGGATGCACCGAGACCCTCGATGGGTCCTTATGCCGAACAGCGAGACGTCGCCGACAAGGCGATGCATCAACAAGGCTACAGTGTACCGGAGAACCAGTTCGATTACGATACCGGCTACCATGGTGGCCATGAGGAACGTGCATTTAGCTGATGCAGCTCTGCTGGTATATTTTGTGATGTGGGTTTGATAAGATTAGCGTAAGGCGTACTTCTGCACACTCTGTTGTATCTCTACACTTCTAAAGCTCCATGAGCGATAGTATGGTGATATTACTCTGATTTACAGCTTCACTTGACCCATGAGCTCCGGGAGCTCCGTGATCGGCTTTCCGGTTTTGTTACCACGACCCGCAAACCTATCCCGACGTTAGCAATCTCTCACACAGCAGGCAATTTCTTTCGATACGTACCCCCAGCGAATCTGGTTCGGCATCTGCACCTGCTGTTGCAGCTCATCTGCCCATGAGAACACAAGACCCGGGTTCTTCTGGAAGCCTCTCCCCACGACAATCCAGTCCAAACCATCCTTCTCAAGCAAGTCATTCGCTAATGTGCCACTCTCGATGGATCCAACGGAACCGACAGCCATCTTGTCGCCAACCGCCTTCTTAATCTCAATCGCGAAAGGTGCCTGGTAGGCCGGCTTGACATGTGGGTGCTGTAGCGGATGGTTGCCGCCGGACGACACGTCAAGGAGGTCCACACCTTCCTCTGCGAGCTGCTGCGCAAGCTTGATGGTATCTTGATTCGTCCACGATTCTGGGATCTGATCTTTCGGCGCTTCCTCGAGCCAGTCGGTGGCGGAGATTCGTAGGAACAATGGCATATCCTTGGGAATGGTGGCACGGGTCTCGCGAACCTAGGAATTGCATTAGCACTGCCTACTTGATCCTTTCAGGTATGGATGATCTGCCAACTCACCACCTCCAGCGTCAACCGCACGCGGTTCTCAAAGCTACCACCATATTGATCCTTCCTCTGATTGCTGACCGGCGACACAAATTCATGCAACAAATACCCATGCGCATTGTGGATTTCAATGCAATCGAACCCGCACTCCAGCGCCCGCTTAACAGAATCATTAAACGCCTTCTTAAAGTCCTGAATATCCTGCAAACTCATCTCCTTCGGATGCGCATGGTGTTCGTTCCACGGGATGGCGCTGGGTGCCCACACATCATCCGGCCAGCCGTTCAGGTCTTTGCCAGCGACTTCTCCGCTGCTCAGCCATGGTGCAACGGTGCTTGCTTTCCTTCCGGCATGCGCGAGCTGGATCATGATCTTTTGGCCTTGGCTGTGCGCGAACTCGACGATCTTTTTGAGGGGCTCCATTTGCGAGTCCTTCCATAACCCGACGTCTTCGGGTGTGATGCGGCCTTGGGGTGTGACGCCTGTTGCTTCCACGCACGCTAGACCGGGGCCGCGCTGGATGATTCCTCCCAGATGTGTTAGATGCCTGCATTATCGCATACAAGCGTCAGCTCTCCTTCAGACAATCATAGAGATGCCGGCACATCGCGCTCTACTGTTTACTCACCACATAGTGTAATGCCCATCCTCAGCCGAGTACTGGCACAGCGGCGAAAGCATGATGCGGTTCTGGAATGTCACGCCGCGCAGTTTCAGCGGCTTGAAGAGCTTGGGGACATCCTTCTGGCCGTCGACGACGAGCGCTGTGCCTGCGGGTGGGAGCTGCGCGGGAGTGAAGTAGGAGATACCCTTTGCCGCGCGGTTGACATTGTGAGGTTCTTCTTCTACGCCTTGGGAGACGTTGTGGTGGGACATTGCGGTAGATGGGTGTTTGAGAGGTTCAGGGTTAGGTGATACTGGGAACGAGATACTCGAGCAATGGCGAATGGCAATCTGAAACAAGTCGAACCGTAGAAGTGTTATACCCTCTCGATGGATTGGTAATCTCTCACGCTGAAATGTTCGCTGTGACGCCCCCAAAAGTTTCCATGTCCCACCTCATGCCGCGGCTCAATGGCGTCACTCGCGCTCAACTCAATGGTTTGATCGGCAGGGCAGCGAGATAGCTCTCGGGAATGACTCGGCTTTGAGAAACTGCATTACAGCTTCTGTAGTATCTATCGAACACCTCAAATATATCATAAGGCCAACGGTCTCAGGATGAACAATAGCGGCGAAAGCTGCTTAATGGATTCCAACGTTGCCTTGACTTCGCTTGAGGTGGGATTGTATCGAATTCAAAGCCACTAACTTTCGCCGCGGGTTCAAGTCCAAGCCTGCCAGACGGAACGTATTACAGCTTGGGGCTTGAGGTGGCCAGGCTTATGAATGCCGACGACAGTGCTAGTGTCAAGAGACAGAGTCAGAAGTCAGCTTCAAGTTACCTGCGATTTTTGAATAGCAACGGTTCCTGCATGATGACCGTGAAAGGCCCCAAGTCATCGCCAGATGCCGCGATACATCATCAGAGACCACGACAACATCTTCCGGATATAACCCCATCTTCGCTCATGTCTACATGCCCAACCCTCCGCTCTGATCATTCTTTCAGAGCGGTTGGTACCCTCGGTAAGAAACACAGGCACTCTCCTTAGCCAGTCCGCCACTCATTATGGGGCGTGCGATTGCGTGTTAGCCTGCATTGGATCATTGTGATGTTTTAACACCATTCCCGGATTTTTGTTTTTGCCAACATGATGTCCCACTTGGATATCAGAGACAACCGATGTATCACTGGTCTTGACACGGTGCTGACACGCCACGAAATCTTTAGAGTAAATGGACACGCAAATCGGCTTCTAGCGAGCACCCGTAAGGTTCCACCCAAAAAGCTACTATACCAAGCGTCAACGGGTCTGACGTCAAAACGTCTGCTCTTCATCTCTGTAGCACTTTTTGACCACATAACGCAAGCCCGAAACGCTTTGTACAAAATGGCACATCGGTCATCTGCGATACAACATCCGCAGACAATTCCTACATTTCGGTCGAGCCATAGTATCCACGGCGAAGGCTGATAGATCAGCGCAAGCCTGGTCGATCAGCAGCCATGGACCATTATGGAATGCCAAAAGATCGCAAGGCCAGAGTAATGGACTGGCTTAGATCGCCAATCAACAAGGACGAACATTGGCTCGAGATCGAGTTATTGATACTTGCCCTCAGCACTGGCATGATCGATGCAGTGTCCTATCCCAAATTTCACTGCTGTGAGTCTTCCAAGAGTTGAGGTACTCCTCTGGCATTCAGCGAGGTCTGGCTGACAAGCGGCGCAGTCACATCCAACCAAACAGGCAACACTGTCCTCTTTGCCGTCTCAGCGTTCTCAGCCTTTGGCACGCGACAAGAAACAAATCAGCAGATCCCAGCGCCTCATCTTGCGGTGAGCCTGGGTTTCTTCTGCCTTGGTGTCTTCGCCGGTGGTCAGACCGCGAACGCACTCGATAGTAAGGCATCAAGATGGTGGCTACTAGTCTCCAACATCTATACGACAGTCATGGTCATGCTCGCTGCTCTGCTCAACTTCGTCTTCATTCCCTGTGACATGGTCAACACAGCGCCAGTACTATGTTCGCTTGGTCTCCTTGCTTTCGCCGCAGGCTCCCAGGTAGCTATGAGCCGGCAGTTGAGCATGCCCGAAATCCCAACGACACAAGCTACAGCGGCGTACGTGGACCTGTTCGTGGATCCGCTCTTCTTCGCTCCAACCGCCCGAAACCGTAGCCGCAATAGAAGGTTGATATTTCTTCTGACCCTCTGCGCCGGAAGCTTCATCGGCGGGCCAGTGTACAAGTACCACAGCTCAGCTTTGGCAATCTTCCTCGCAGGACTGGTCAAAGTAGTAGTGACCGTAATGTTCTTCTTCAACAGTGAAAGCGACAAAGTCCGGATAACCTGGAGCAATACACCGGAAGCACAACCTTGACATCCGACGAATGAGCGATCAAAGGCTAGTCTGTAAGAAAACATCCAGGAGATGGACAGCCAGAGCGTCGAGTACTCAGACGATGTTCATTTACGAAGCTCACCCGAAGTCCCGAGCGTGCCTTTCGTGGCCATCTCCGGATATTTTTGCTGCTGCACCTCGTATCCCAGCACAGGCTGCTCGCACCAGGGTGAGGTACAGATCTTGTGGACCGCTTAGGCAATCTCTTGCGCCATACTCTCGACAATCTGGCCAGTCGAATGAAATTGGCTTGGGGCAGATCTAGGATTGACATGGTGCTGCCTCTGCCACAATCAGCCAATGCTATCCTGTCACAGAGGCCGAAAAGCCAAAGGCGAAATGTAACGCCAGTGCACTCTGCTCGAATAACTCCTCGCCGGTAGGCCTCATATGACGGAGGGCTCCGCGGCGTCAATGCTAGCTCGCGTAGCGCCCGTGACTGCCCACATCGTAAGCATCAAGCTCTCGGTATCCATCAGGTCAGGCTCGATCAGCTTTGCGAGCTGTCCGGCGAGAGCTCGAGGTCTCGCTGAACTTACTCATCCGCAACTTGTTCCGTATGGATTTCAGCCGCGTTTCATGCAAGTCCAACAATGTCGAGATGGTGCCAGCACTGACCAGACTGCCACTCATGGACCTTAGCCTGAGTGTAGAGTGAATGCTACTGCACTTTGCGCAGGCCTCAAGTGTGTGAAACCATACTCAGCATCACTCCGTGTCATCGGCGCTCCAAGGTCGTACCTTGTTTACCTCTGGTATGTTCGCTGTTTCAACATCGCAAGTCTCAGCATACGCAGGCCGCAGCGCGTTTCCTGGGCACTGTTGCTGTACACTCATAGCGACGTCTTGTGTGCCGATCACGCCATGACTCGACATGAAGATGGGCCGAAAGGCTTACAAAACCGTTAGAAATGGATCGAACAGGACCTTCAGTAGGAAGCAGCTTCTCCCATCTATCACCTTGCAAGAGATTGGAAGTACAAAATCTTTCCACAACTCACAAGCGACCTCCTCGACAACACACAAGCTAGTAGCGTTACATCACAGCTCATTGACACGGATTGCAAGTCCAGCTTGACCCCGTTGGTCACCCAGATTGCCCTTCCCAACCGTGTGTGCCGCCGTAACAAACGAACGTCTTCAGGCTATCGAGTTTATATTGACCGACTTCCGTATGAAGTGTGCAAATCAGTCAGCACCCCCAACGCAGCCACTCCCCCGAATCTCGTATTCAAGGAGGTAAGGGAAGGTGCTCCCTCATCGGGGCGAGTTGGCGGCTGTCCAATCTTGTTTTCATCCAGAACTGTGACGGTAACGGATGATCAGCTCACCCGGTCATGCCTGCCGCTACTTCTTAGTGAGGATGACTGTTTCGCCGCAGGTCTGGTCTACCCCGTAAGGTTTTGCGTCAAGTACACGGTCTGGCGCAGGGTCCCGAAGAGAGCGTGCAAACGTGTTCGCTCTTGGTTTCACCGCTGCCAGGCAAGCCTTCCTCGTCGGAGTCAACATCCTCCCGTGTAACCGTGCCAAACGAAGACCTACATGTCCCGCGTAGGGGGGTTAACGAACGAGGATGGAAACAAGCAAACTCGGTCGCGGGCTAGAAGCTTTTGATGAAATCGGCAACGGATCAAATTCAAGGCTACATGTACTTTACTGATTTCGCTGCGTGCTCGAGGGCGGGGAAAAAGTGGTACGCACCACTCGTAGCATGGTGTGGAGAGGTTTAGTTGGAAACATCGATACATGGTGTCAGTGAGAGAGTGATGCATGCTTGAAAGCACCAATCTCAAGATCATGGCGCATGTCGATTGTGTTGACAGCGACCTTCACCGTCCCATTGCGAAAGTGACGAGCTTTCACCGTCCCATTGCGAAAGTGACGAGCTTTCACCGTCCCATCACAGAAGCACACAGACTACATCCCGTCACCAACCCCACCACCTCCTCCTCCTCACTACATCGTCATGCCTACAGACTCAAAACCCACCCCACCTTCCTCCTCCTCCCAAACCGCCCCAAAAACAACAAACAACAACAACAACAACACCAAACCCACGGAGCCGGCCTACGCCCCACCCCCCTGCCCTTCACCCCCTCCCGTCCCGTCCAAAATCAACTTCGTAATCTTCCCAATCGCAATCGTCTGCCCCTGATCCCTCAACGTAAACCGGCCCAGCTGGGGATACTCCTCAAACCGCTCCACACAGACACTCCCCGCCCCTCCCTGCACCTCCAGTCGGGCCACAATGTTCATCCCCTGTTTCGCGAAACCGGGCGGCTTCTTGCTCTTGCGATTGGTCTTCGGTTCCAACTTGTGCAATAAAGCCGCGAAAGTGACTTCCTCCGTAGCGGAGTGGATGTGTAAGACGCAGTTGAATCCTGCCGAAAGGATCGACTTGAGCTCCAGCAAACGGATCTGCGCTTCAAAGGCTGACACGCAGTGGACCGGTCGTTTAGGCGAGCAGAGGACGAAACCGGGGTAAATATCTTCCTCCTCCGCCCCCTTGATACGGAGCCGGACTTGCTCGCCACAAACCGCCCGCTCAACCTCATCCTCCGTCTCGCCGTACAACGCCGAAATGACAATCTCCGCCTTGTTAGGCATCATGAGATACTTCGTCTCCTTCCGAATCACGCCCGCCTCAATCTTCCCTTCGATCATAGTTCCCATATCGCGATACTTGGCCGCGATGGGCATCATGAAGGGGGCGTTGATCTTGCGCTCGAGCGTTTGCATCGAGTCGAGGTATTCGAGTAAAGAGGGGGAGTCGTTCCACGGGGCGAGATCTTTGGGGACGCGGGTTTTGATTCCCAGTGTTTGTTGGGCGGCGATGGGCATGAAGGTCAGATCGTTTTTGGGGTTGTAGCCTAGTCCTTTAAGGAAAGTGGTGAGTTTCGCTGTGCACTCTTTGTAGCGGTCCTCGCTCCATTCAACCGTTGGGTCGTCCATTTTGTTTACAACGATGATGAGTTTGTTCACGCCTTGGGTCTTTGCGAGGACGGCGTGTTCGCGCGTTTGGCCGCCCTTTTCGAAGCCAGTCTCGTATTCGCCCTTGCGCGCAGAGATGACGAGCACGCCGACGTCGGCTTGCGAGGCGCCGGAGACCATGTTGGGGACGAAGTTTTTATGCCCCGGGGCGTCGAGGATGGAGTAGCGACGTTTTTCCGTCTCGAAGAAGCCGCGCCCGACTTCGACGGTTTTGCCTTTGGCGCGTTCCTCTTTCGTTTGATCCAATGCCCAAGAAAGGTACCAAGACTCTCGGCCGAGGTCTTTGGCGTCGCGCTTGTATTTCTCCATCGTGCGTTCGTCGACCATGCCCGTGGCGTAGAGGATGCTGCCGCCGAGGGTGGATTTGCCGGCGTCGACGTGGCCGAGGAAGATGACGTTGACGTGCTCTTTGCCGTACATTTCTTCCAGCGCTTCTTCGTCAACTTCGGCGGCTTGTTCATGCGCGACCATGTCGGCTCGTCGGGCCTCTGCTTTTTGTTCGGCGCGGGAAGGGGAGGATCGGCCGGAGGCGGTGGTTGGGGATGTATTGCCGCTGGCGGTTGCGCCTGCGCCTGCGCCTGCATTCTCCATGGCTTTCGCTGCCGCCACCTTGGTGCCTGCGGCGGGTGCGCCTTTGTCCACATCATCCTTTGCTGCTGCGGGTGCTGGCGGAGCGATGTTCAGTGATAGCACCTTCCCGCCACCCGTTGTCTTCTCCACCTTAGGTTGTGCTGCGCCAGTGTCTGCTGCGCTTAGTGAAAGCGTCTTCACTGGCGCTGCTGCTGTCGCGCCGTTGGTTGCAGGCTTCGAGGCTGGTGCTGCAGCTGCGGCAGGCTTTGGTTGAGTGGCGGTGGGTAATGCTTCTCCTCGCTTGGCAATCATGGGCGTCTGCCGTTGCTGAGGCGGGACGTACGCTTGCTGTTGCGGCTTCTGCGGTTGTGATTGTGGCTGCTGCTGCTGCTGTGGTTGTGATTGTTGCTGTTGTTGGTATTGGGAGTAGTCTTGTTGCCCGTATTGTTGGCCGTACTGTGAATAGCCACCCGCCTGTTGCCCGTAGCCGTACTGCTGGTACTGGTTGTAGTTCTGCTGTTGGTTATACGCAGGGTATCCATTATACTGGTTGTAGCCGTACTGCTGGAACTGCTGGCCGGGCTGAAATGATGCCGCGCCGGGTTGGAAGCTCTGCATGCCAGGCTGGAAGGTGTTGCCTTGTGCGGCGCCATTTTGGAAGTTCAGACGTTGTTGCGTCTGGTCGGCCAGGTTGTCCGCTTCTTCCTCCCATGAGTCCGCCATGGTGAATGCGAAACTGTTGCTGTTAGCTCCGGGGGCGGTGGCGGTGGTGGTGGTGGTGGTTGGATCCGGCGGTGGTGGTGTGAATGTTGGGCGCCGGTCACAGTGCGAAAGTAAGTGAGTGGTCGATCCTCGTTCATCAAACTGAAGCCTCGCCCATTTCCGAATTGGTGGGGTTCGAGGGTCACGGGGCGGAGTGACGATTCTCCGGGCACGTGAAGTCGCTGCGTAGCGTGTTCCGGTGGCGGCAAGCTGCACGACACTCGCATATTCACCTGACAATTGATTGAAAGTTTGCTGGATAGACGAGCCCAAGATGCGGCTTTCCAACAAACACCACCACCACCTAATACAACCACCCTAACGCATGACGATATATCGCCCGGAAGATGGACATCCTACTGGGCCGCGTGACGCAGCAAGCGATGAACTACGCCATCCGCTCCGGCATCACCATCACCGCAACCTACGCCATCAAGCAATGCGGCCGCCTCCTCAAAGAGGCCCCCCGCAGCAAAGACCGCGAGGAACTGATGCAGTTGCAACTCCGCCTCGACAGCAAAATCCGCATCATCTCCCCCGCCATCGACATGATTGAGCTCATCTCCGCCCGTGGCAACACTTCTCTGGAGACCGCCGCAACCCTGACGCGCGATATCCGGTATGAGATCCAGCGACTCGGCGTGCGGCTGAGTAATGCTGCTAATGACGAGGAAATGCTCAAGCGGAAGAGCAGCCGTGCCAAGTCGAGAGAGGAGACGGAACGGGAGCTCAAAGCTATCATTTACCAGATCAAGAATCTACTAACAAGAATCGAGGACGCAATCCCGCTGATCAACCTCGCCATCACCACCTCTGGCGTAAATCTTTCCACACAATTGAGTGGCACCATCAGTCCAAGTCGCTTACTGCAAGCTTCCACCTTCCTCACCGCGGCGGATAGCAAGTACGCCGCAGACCCAGGAATCAGACAGCAAGTGGGTCCGACGTATACACTAAGTCTGTACATGCTCTTTGCCAGTCACGCCTGGAGACCCGTCGACGAGGCCGGCGTTCGCGAAACGACCTGGAAAGAAGTCATCCACAAAGCCCACGTCAAGCTTATCCGTGTGCCGCATGAACAACTCAACACTCTACCAGGCGATCAACCGACCCGTAATAGTTCGGCAGGTGACTTCCTGCATGCGGATGCGAAGGCGTCAGAATTCGCCTACCAACTCCTCCTCATTGAAGACCTGGACGACGACCGCGTGCATGCCTTCGAAGACAACGTACCCCAACCAGGTCCCTTCGATGATGTACCCAACGCTGGGATCCGGGATATCATCCCCGTCCATCAGATATCCAAAATCTTCTACGCCGATACCGGCAAAATCCTCAACATCGGCGGCGGCGACGGAGAGAACGATATACACAATCCCGTCTTGCTCCTGAAACGCGATCCTGCCGCCGAACCGCCCAGGAGGCTGCTGCGACGCTCGCAGATGGAGAGGGAGTATAGCTATTTCGACTCGCCCGCGAGCGTTAACGGTGCGGCTCGCGGGAGTGTGGATGTGGATGTGGATGATACACAGTCGGAAGTGGATGCGCAGTTTGAGCGGGAGTCGCGGGCTGGTACGCCATCGTGGGAGGCGTCTCAGCAGGCGGGTGCGAATCAAAGTTGGCGTCTACCCGCGGATTTGGACCCGGAATGGATGGCGTTTGAAGTCTACGCTGAAGATTCCGACAGCGAGAACGACGACGACAACGAAGCTATTCCCACTGGACGTACACATAACCACCACCCCTCCTCCCGCCAAACCGCCGTCGGCCCAGAGCTGGTCGGTGCGCTGTCGAAACTCCAGCTCCGGTCTTCAACCTCAACTTCAGCCTCCTCCCCAACAACCAAAAACGGCGTCCTGATACCCTCTCTTCACCCAACAGCGTCAGTCCAACCAACGTTGCCGATCAAAACAACCCTCTCCCTCTTAGAAATGCTCCTGAAACTCACCGCCGTGCAGCAATTCCGGCAGACGTCGCATCTGACCATCGAGGATGAGTTGTTGAATTTCTTTCTTAGGGAGAACGCTACTGCGGGCACGACGGGCTTTAACAAGGACCGGCGCCAACGCATCCGCCGTGATGCGATGCGAAGGGTGGGGTTTGATCCTTATGACGAGTCGCCCGTTAAGCAGAGCAGAGGGGTGGGGTATGTGCAGCAGCGTGCCGGCGGTGGTGGACAAGCGTTCGACTCTCTGCCGCACCCACAGCAAGAGCAGCTGTTGCCGTATGAGGAGGCGTACGGTTACGATCATGACGACTATCAGGATGACTTGCAGTACCCGGAGCAGTATCCGGAGCATAGACAAGGACAGGCGCAGACGCAGGCGCCGATCGCGCACCACAATCACGAGTACGAACACCCGTACGACCGCGACCATCAGGAGCAAGGCCATGACCACCCACCCCCGGCCTCCTCCCCGCTCGACCGTCCACGATTCTGTCGCGATCCGCTATCGCCACGGCCATTGTTACTGCAGCAAACACCCTCCCGCACCTCCACGCCTGGATCTAGTACGGGTAACAACAGCAGTAGTGAACGGCATCGGCTTACGGTACGGGCGAAGTACGGTGGAGGAGGGGGTCGGGGTGTAAGCTCGTCGTTGACCGGTACGCAGGGCGGTAGTGGTGGTAGTGGCGGTAGCGGTGGGTATGGTGGCGGTGCGATGCAAACGCCCCCAAGTACGGTCAGAAGTCGTGAGGCGCTGTTGAGGACGAATAGCAGTGAGGTGAAGGTTCGGAGTCCGTTGGGGAGGGAGGTTAGAGACATGACTCGTCAAAGGGTTGGGAGGGGTGTGCGTGAGCACGATGTAGAGGGAAGAGAGGCGGAGGCGGGAGGGGGGTCACGAGTGGTGAGGGAGTAAAGACTGCGCACGAAGGACCGAGGCCTGCGATCGAGAGCGGGGGAGTTTGAGTGTGGGCTTTAGCGTGGCGCTGGTGTTTGTGTTCTCCGCCTCCGTCTCCGTGTGGGTGGGGAGGGTGGAGAGAAGGTTTGTATGGAGATACCCCCTAAGCGTATAGATAAGTACTAGTCTTCGCAATGCATCGCACGACAAAGGTACGTAGGTTAGTAGGTTGCTTCCGTGCTTCCGTGCATCTATGCATCTATCGATCTAGCCAATCTTCCTTTCTACCAAATTAGACCGCCTGCCAACACCGTGCCGCAAACTGCCATGCAAGTCCAGCCCCTCCATCTAAATGTCGTCGTTTAAAGGTATCATGACTCATGACTCATCAACTCACCACTCGACTCGGAAACTCGTCAAACCTTCGCCTGCACCTCCACCCCCCTCACCCCCTCCACCTCCCCAGCTTTCCCCTTTCCCACAAACCCCTGCTCCTGCTCCTGCTCCTGCTCCTGCCACTCCCTCCCCTCACTCGTCCGCTTGAGTTCCATCTGCTCCGTGGCATCCAACCCCTTCGCATCGCCCTGTCGTCGCCTCTTCGACTCCGGTGTCTCAATCATGTGCGCTTCTTCCGCAGATGTTGAAGAGGAGGAGGAGGAGGAGAAGGTGTAAGAGCGCCACTCCGTATTCGCCCACCCGGTACCATTGAAGCGATCGCTGCCGGTCCAGTCTTCGGTTAGGTAGTGCAGGAAGCCGCCTGAACATCCGACACAGCCATGCATTAGCGAGCAGTACGAGATCACCCACTTAGTCAGGAGTCCGTTAGGGATACGGGTAGGGGTAGGGATAGGAGTAGGAGTAGGACTAACCGTGCGTCACAACCACGATCTCGTTTTCCCCCCTCCCCCTCAACCACCGCCTCGCCGCCCGCGCGCGTGCCTCGATCGCTTTCGCATTAGGTGCCCGTTTGCCCTTTTTGCTGTTCCACCCTTCCGTCACGAGGGAGAGATCAACAGGTTTATCCGCGTACGCATGCAAGAGTTCGGAGGGGGAACTGCCGGTGTCGCAGGGGAGGTCTGACGTCTCTTGTAATTCTGGCAGGGCGATTACGCGGAGGTTTTTGCTGGAGATGGTGGAGGAGAAGGATAGGAGGGCGGTGTTGATTGTTCGTTTTAGCGGGGATGCTATTACTGCTTCGATGGCGGCGTGGTGGGGGAAGCTCTTGTGTAGCTCTTCGCATTGCTGTTCGCCGTACGGTGTGAGCTGGGGGTCGTGGAGTCTGTGGTTGGCGATGTTGAGATTGTGGTAGCCTTGGGCGTGGCGGACTAGGTGGAGGGTTGGTGGCATGTTGGTGGTGGTGGTGATGGTGACAAATGTGTAGCGGCGGAGGCGGGCTTGCAGGCGGAGGTAGGTTTCGGTGAGTTGCCAGTGGGCGAAGCGGAGGAGGTGGAGGGTGGTGGTGCGTTTGGATGGGGGAGGCGGAGGATGGGGGTGCGAGTGGGGGTGCGGCATGCGGTTGAACCAAGAACCAAGGAAAGAAAGATGGTGAGGATGACGTTCTGGTGGGAGAAGTGGATAGCGGTGGTGGATGAGAGATTGCGCCTTCCCTTACCGTTGACGAGGCTATGACAGTGGGAATGTGGTATGGCAGGTGTAGCAGCAGCAGCAGCAGTCAGGCACCTTCCCTACAGGTTAGGGTGGTGGACGACGACGACGCTGGACTGGACCACATGTCATCCATAGCATATGCAACATGCATAACTCCGGCGGCGATGACAGATGGGTGGCAGTGGAATGCATGATAAGCGTGCGATGAAAGAAGTGGATCGGATGAAGTGGATTGGATTGCAGTCACTCCACTGCGGCCACGATGCCGCCGTGTCCATCGCCATTCGCTGCCGACTCGGGCATCTCGGGCTACCTTCTCTTTAACGTCTGGGGCAGGAGAAGCGAGAGGATGGGAGGAACAGAATACTCGACAAGAGCGGTACCGACTCCATGCGAGTGACAGTGACAGTTGCAGTCGCTTTTGCACTGCTATGTAAAGAGCGGGTAGGTCAATCAAAAGGGTAATGTTCGGCAGACCGTGCCGCCGCCCGAAGAGAACATGAGGTCGCAGCTCGCCATTCGCTGCTCGATAACCCGCGCTAATGGATGTATTTTCCCGCGAGCGGCTGTATCTACGGTCGGTGGTTTTGATCACGTGTGCCGAACACTTAGGGAAGGGTTGGTAGGTAGCAGAGGAGACGAACAATCATGGACAACACAGGGACGCTGCATGCATGGTTGTGACCGCATTGCATCGGACCTGTGATAGAAGAACGAGTCAATTCTCTTCGTAATGTATTCTATGAGCTGGAGAGCGTGCCGCTTCAATCCCGCATATCTTGCTATACTACAAACCCAAGAATTCCAGCATGTAGAAGTCCCAAAACCTCACGAGCTCTGAATCCTCGCCTTCAGCATCGCATCAGCCCCTCTCCTCCCAACCGCACTCTTACTCTGCACCCCAACAGCCGCCGCCGCTGCTGCCACCCTCTTCTGCAGCAACCGCACCATCCCCCGCGGAACCCACACCCGACTCCCCAACACCAACACCCCCGTCAACAACGCCAACGCCCCGGCCTGATGCGCCGCAGCCAACGGCGTCGGTACCAAGAACCACAACGTCGTGATCCCCAATACCACCTGCAAACTAACCAGATGCACCACCCCGAGCATCCCCGTCTTGGCCGCTTTCGGTAACATAGTACGTACGGCGGGGCTAAACCTGCTGTAACCCCATAGTCCGAAGACGGCGCAGAAAGTCGTGGTGGCGAGGATGCGGTGGTCGAGTTGGGCGAGGACGGGGTTCTCGAACATATTCCTCCAGATCAGATCGTTCCGCGATGGTGTGTGGGAGTAAAACGGGTCGAACATCTCTCGTTTGGGCGGGAGGAGTCCCTGTCCCATCCAGGGGAAATCGTTGTAAACCAGTCCTGCGTCCAACCCCGCGACAAGCGCGCCAGACATGGCCGTCACGAACACCAAGACGCTGAGCGCGGCGACACTTCGTCGAAAGGGTCGTAACTCTTTCCCCCCCAACCTCTGCAACGCCTTCAACCCCTCCCCCGGATCCCTCACCAACGCATGTTCCTGCAAAATGCGCACCCCATTCCAAACCATGGCCAAATAAGCCACAAACGCCGTCCCCAAATGCGCCGCAAGCCGATACTGACTCACGCGCGGATGCTTGCCCGTCTCCAACAAATCATCCTTCAACCCACTCTTCACCATCCACCACCCGATAAAGCCCTGGAAACAAATCAGTCCGCAAATCCCTCCCAACCGCCCCGCCATCCCCCTCGTAACCCGTCTCCGCACCACAAAATACAACGTCGGCAGTAAGAAAGTCACCCCGACCACTCTCCCCCAAAGCCGATGCGTCCACTCCATCCAGTAGATCTGTTTGAACTCCTCGAGCGTCATGCGGGAGTTCAGCATCTTGAACTCGGGGCTTAACTTGTACCGCGCGAACTCCTGCTCCCAGACCTCTTGGTTGCGGGGGGGGAAGGAGCCGGTGACGGGCCGCCATTCGGTGATGCTGAGGCCGGATTCGGTAAGGCGGGTGAGGCCGCCGAAGATGACGATGCCGAAGACGCTGGTGGCGGAGGCGAGGAGCCAGTAGGCTACCGTGCGCGAGTTGGTTTCCGGCCAGGAGGTGGAGGTGGAGGTGGAGGAGGTGCCGGGGTGAGGGCGGGAGTGGGTGCGGGAGATGTTTTGGCTTAGGGCGGAGAGGGGGGAGACGGAAGGCTGTTGTGTTGGTGAGGCTGTACTCTGGGGTCGTGTCTGTCGGAGTGCTCTAGGGAGATAGGCTTGCTTGACGGGTGCTCGCTGTTGCGGTCGGAAGATGGTGCCGGCTTGAGATTGTTGATGGAGACATCTTCGGCAAACGAAGGGTTGCTGTGGTAATGATCTTTGCAGCTTCGATGCTAAGCGCAGGCGGATGGAAGGCACGCCCATTGGAGTTGCCATAGTTTTTAAGGAGGATGTGCCTTGGTGAGGGGGTGATGGACCGTATCGGAACGAAACATTCATCGAAGGAGGAAGTGTCTCCGTCCAGATGATTGGGAGAGCGGATCTACCCGACGTGCAGCCCGATCGCGCAGGGATCGAATGGCGACATCTTATTCCCAGAGCCGAGCCGATTTCGCCTCGACTAATGCGCAAAATTTAGCGGCGTCTTTGTGGAGAAGCGTTGTGTAAACACGTGGGTTTGATCTCACGAGATCGTACCAGTATCCTAGTGTGGTGTTGTTATTGCTCTCGACGGTGATAAGGATACATCAGCAGCAATGCATCTGCAGACAGCCGAGAGCACCGGCCCCGGTGCCACGCTGCTCGATAGCGATTCCAAGCAGCACACGCAGCACAAGTCGTCTGCACTACCTTTCGGACAGCATGTGACTCTCTCATCCATCTCCGGACCGACCTACGTGACCGCGCAGACGCTGGTCCAGCAAGTCGCCTACTCGCTCTCGGATAGACTCTTCACGTATTCACCGGAGACTTTCGACCTAGACGTCGCAGCACAAGCGTGGCAGAATGCAGGAGAGGAGAACGGCCATGGCGAGGTCACGGGTCTACAAGCCATGGAGACACGACATGGTGCGGGCAGCATCGCGTTGGGGTACATGTTCAGCCCGGACTTCGATATCAGCAAGCGACATATGCCTCAAAGCATCATCGCGAGTGCGGCGAGTTTACCACACCTACGCCCAGCGTTGGACCAGCTGAGCTTGCTGTACGAGATGGCGAACCCGACCGCGCTGCAAGTCGCCGCCGTCGACTACGCGGCCGAGACGAAGGCCGGTCTGGTGACGGACTACTGTTCCGCGTTGGCTTTGGCGGAGGAGCTGGGCATGGGGTTGGTGTGCAGCAGAACTCCGTACGAGATGCAGCATATGGCGCTTCTGTCCATCCTGCTGGCGTCCGTGCAGCCGAGCATGCACGTTTACGATGGCATTACCGTCGGTCGCGAGACGACGCGGGTCGTTGATGTGCTTAATGTGGCCAGTGTCAAGCGCACGTACGATGCGGTGCTTGATAGCGTGAAAGAAGACCTGCCGTCAAAGCGCCTGACGCCGGAGGGAAAGCTGGCCAAGCTTATGTCGGCCTTCAACACTGAGCTGGGGACGGAATATAGGTGCTTCGAGTACCACGGCCACCCGTCAGCAACTAGCGTCATCGTCGTCTTCGGTACGGTCGAAGCCAGCCTTTCCGCTCAAGTCGCCGAAGCACTGGCGCAGCAGGGCGTTGAGGTTGGCGTGGTCAATGTCCGCGTGTACCGTCCTTTCGCTGAGGAAGAGTTTCTGGAGATCCTGCCCACCACGGCCCAGCAGGTCACGGTATTGGGTCAGGTCAAGGAACAATCAAGCGTGTTGGACGCAAGCATCAAAAGCAGTCTATACGCTGACGTGCTCGCTGCGGTCAATTTCCAAAGCTTGTCATCCGCTAGAGAGCCGGCTGTGTACGACATCAAATATGCTCGTGAGACAGTCTGGACGGTGGTGAAGATGGAAGCCCTCCTCCGACAGCTCAGCGGCGGCAAGCCTGGCGAGGCACCTGAGCAGCATCCGCCGATCCAGCTGGCGAGCTCGGAGACGAAGCAGTACACTTTCTGGGATGTGGATGACAGTCAGAGCGGCGATGCACCGTTCATGCTTGGTCAGCTTTTGTCGGATGACAGCGCGCTGAACGTTACGGTACGGAGCAGCCACGACAACCTCGTGCAAGGCGGCGCTGTACGATCGGATCTCCGATGCTCGCCGAAGAGCATTGAAGCGGCTTACAGTATCAAGGAGGCCGACGTCGTCGTTGTTGCGGAAGAGAAGCTGCTCCACGACTTTTCGGTTTTGGACAGCTTGAAGGAGGAGGGTATGCTCTTGCTCAAAGTACCGGGCTGGAAGGACGAAGACATCGAGAAGAAGCTCACCACGGCGACCCGCAAAGCTATCGCGTCGCAGAAGTTTAGTCTCTTCGTCCTCGACCCTTCCGCGAGCGCCAAGGCGAGCGAAGATCCGTCTCTGGAGAGCTACCTCCTGCTCTTTGCATTCTTGCATCTCACGCAACCAGACAAGTATGAAGGCATGTTGAGGAAGCTGCAGAAGTCTGATGATGCACTTGATGCTTTGGCGCAGGACGTTGATGCGGCGTTGAAGAAGATTGAAGTACCCGAAAGCTGGCTTACTTTGGATCTCGAGGCCAACGATGACATTCCGCCTCCGGAAGACCTCAACATGAACAGCTTCTCCAGCTATGAGAAGGCCGAAGACGAACCACCAAGCTACTTGCGCAACTGGGTAGCGGCTGCCAAAGGCCTTGCTTTCCGAGAAGCGTACGGCACCAAGAACGTACTCCGTCCGGACGTCACGTCCAAGACAGCTGTTGTGCATGTCAAGGAGCACCGCCGACTGACACCAGAGACTTATGATCGTAACATCTTCCACATCGAGTTCGACCTTGGAGACAGTGGGCTCAAGTACGAGATCGGCGAGGCACTGGGCATCCACGCCGAGAACGACAAAGCGGAAGTGGACGAGTTCATCAAGTGGTACGGTCTCAATCCCAACGACATCGTCGAGGTGCCTTCACGAGACGACCCGAGCGTGCTCGAAAACCGAACCGTATACCAAGCACTTATGCAAAACGTGGACATCTTCGGCCGCCCACCGAAACGCTTCTATGAGGCGTTGGCGGAATTCGCAAGCGACGACAAGGAGAAGACGGACTTACTCATGCTCGGTACCGGCGGAAACCAGGAGGCCGTGGTCGAGTTCAAACGCCGCGCCGAGGTCGACACTGTCACCTTCGCCGACATCCTCCTCGAATACCCCTCTGCCCACCCCAGCTTCCACGACATCGTCCGCCTCGTGAACCCCATGAAACGGCGCGAATACTCCGTCGCCTCCTCGCAAAAGGTGACACCCAACAGCATCTCCCTCCTAATCGTAACAGTCAACTGGGTCGACCCCAAAGGCCGCGACCGCTTCGGCCAAGCAACGCGCTACCTCAACTTCCTCCCCATCGGCGCCCCCGTCACCGTCTCCGTCAAACCCTCCGTCATGAAACTCCCGCCCAAAACAACCCAACCCATTATCATGGCCGGTCTGGGCACGGGGCTAGCTCCCTTCCGCGCCTTCGTGCAAGAACGAGCGTGGCAGCGCGAACAAGGTATGCCCATCGGCGATGTATTCCTGTACATGGGCTCGCGCCACCAGCGGGAAGAGTATCTCTACGGAGAAGAATGGGAGGCGTACCAGGACGCAGGGATCATCACGTTGCTTGGACGGGCGTTCTCGCGCGATCAGCCGCAGAAGATTTACATCCAAGATCGCATGAGGCAGACGTTGACGGATATCCGACGCGCGTATCTGAGGGAGGAGGGGGCGTTTTATTTGTGTGGGCCTACGTGGCCCGTGCCGGATGTCACGGCGGTGCTGGAGGAGGCCATCGAGACTGAAGCCAGGGCGGAGGGGAAGAAGGCCGAGGGAGGGAAGGTCATTGAGAAGTTGAAGGATCAGTTGAGGTATGTGTTGGAGGTGTATTAGATGAGGGTCGTATGGATAGATGCGTATCGCATTCAGTAGGACATACAGTTGCGCTGTCTTAATCAGTCGATCAATTCTGCGTCTCTTTCGAAATCACTGGACTCAGAGGCCGACCTCCTTAGCAGAGGTTCATGATGCTTTTAACGTAATATTTCTTGTTAGCTACATGAATGTTGTTACTATGAATCTTTCATGCTGAACGGCCCACAATGCCTCGGCAGCTATTCGTACTCTGACATGATGTCACTGTTGCTAAGGAGTGAAACATCACGTCAACAATTACATACTCGCTTTCTCCGCAGCGAAGATTCTCCGTACTCGTGCAAAGGCCAAAGTTCTTCAGCAAGCAAATCTACGAACCATCCTGCAAACTTCCCACACGCATCGCACTTCATTGTCACGCGACCCGAACCTATCACAATGCAGTCTCTCCGTCGCTCCCTCCTCGCCCGCCGCCCAGCAGCAGCAAGCTTCCCAAGCCGCCGCACACCTGCGCCAGCCCCCCGGCACTTCCAAACCTCATCACGATGCCTCGCCCGCAAGGACGCGCAGGGTAAAGACGACATCAACACCGAGTCAAACGAGTACAGCAAGTCCGGCTCAGACGACAAGAGTTCCGCGGTCGAGGAGGCGGCGTTCAGCCCGGATAAGACGAGCCCGGAGGAGCAACAGGCTCATGCTGAGGGAGAGGCGAATGAGCAAGGCGTGAGTCTTACATTCACTTACACGCAGCAAGGTCTTTGTGTAGGTGGAGATGTTTTCGCTAACCACGGCAATTCCCGCTAGAAGATAAATAACCCACTCGAAGTGAGTCCGGCGAACCATGATGTTAGTCAGCCCCGCGGAGGAGAGGAGGGAGGACATGAAGGCAGTTCGGCACAGTCGGGGCAGGGGAATAGCGATCGGGCGAGGACGAGTGGTGGTGGTGGTGGGCCGAAGAGTGGAGGCGGGAAGTCTGGTGGTGGCACTTGAAAGTAGAGACCATTGTGCGTTATGGCGTGGTACGCATACAAGCCGCGGAGTCTATGGTTATGGGACTGGTAATTTGTCATGTGTACCAAAGTGTTCCGACGTAAGCTGACTTTAATCCCCTTGACTACCGGCTATCGTCAATTCCTTCTTTATGTGTCATTATTCTTACAGGATATTTGCCCACCTGTCAGCCCGCTCTCATCGAAGCTTCTGCGCTCACATAACCCGACCTTTGTCTGCCAGACCTCAAGGGGAGCGCAGGTAGGGCAAGACGTGCGCATAGTCTACGAGACTTCGTTCTTACGCACTGGCACTTCGAACCATGATGTAAATTGACCCTCATGGCGGAGAATAGACTCCAATCAGGCGCGGGATCATCAAGCGGACTGCACCAATGTACGTAGGGCCTTCCGCGAGCGGTGTAGAGGGATGCCCAAGACAGCTTGCCCATCAGCCTCCACATGATCGCAGGACGGCTTGGTGCCTTAGATCAAGGTTCACCTGCCTACACCCTTTCTCGCCCATGGTGCCGCTGTGGATTGGGTAGTGCCACCAGTACCCGGAGCTTGCGGCGTCGTTGCAGCAGGGTTACCTGTTGCCCACGGCGCTCTCGTGGATGGCACTCCGCCACCGTAAGACTGCGAGCTATTACCCACTCGCACATCTTTCGACGCGGGCGCCGACATGGGCTGCTGTTGCGCGTGCACACTCTGTACCGATCCCACCGCATCCGGGTCCGCCTCCAGCCGGAAGAAGCTGCCAAACGGAAAATGCTGCACAACTGGAAACTTACCCAGCACTTCAGCAGCGTACATTTTGAGCATACCTTTGTTAATCTTTGCCCAGCCGTCTTTGAGACCGCTGATGTCGTACAGGATCGGCGAATGCTCCCAGAAAGGTCCCTTCTTCACATCGTAGATGAACTGGATGGCTGAGAAGTACATGTTGCTGTCCTTGTATTCTGATACGACAGCCTTGTTCGTGACGCTAGACGGTGAGGGAGCGGAATCAAGGGAGCCTTCTGTTGGCACGGGTTGGGTGTAATCGGAATGGTTGATGGCGGGCCCCAGTTGCGCCGAGCCGAAGATGTAGGGAACGAAGCTATGGTCGTCCAGACCCCAGACGCCGTGTGAGCCTGCCGGCTCGAGGGTGTAGGTCAGGATGAGCTTTCGGACCAGACTCAGGTATGGCTGTATGACGCCTATGACGATGGCTCGTTCTTCACCAACTTGAAATACGCCAAGTTTATACAGGCAGCCTAGGAAGGCTAAGAAGCTGAGTTCGTGGCCAGTACCATAGTCGAGGCGCTGCGGGCTACCGAAGCTGCCAAGCAGATATGTTTTCAGTTCGCCAAGCAGAGCATCAACGTCCTCATCGAATCGAGCGTTTAGCGACGGCTCGTCTCCACTAAGACGACCTGCGAGCAAATGGCCAAGATGCGCTCGAAGTAGGCCGTTTGCTTTCTGATCGGCCAGACTGTACCAATCCCGGAATGCTACGTTACCAAAACGTCTCGGACCCGTACTTGGAGGAGCTTGTTCAATTAGCGCCGCAAACCCATCAAGCATGGCTCGCAAGCCATCGATGGCGGTGGAATAAGCTGGCGGGTTATCGAGCGTTACGGTCTGAATGTCTCCGTTTGAAAGCTTCATGGGAAACATTGCTCGGTTAAGCTGGAGTAGCCATGCTGTTAGATCCCGGTATGCCACCGAGTTCAGGAACAAGGTGAGGTCGTGGCCGTCGTTGATCTTCTTCGTAGGAGTAGCGAACGGACGCCCGCCTCGTCCCAATTGCTCAAGAATCGGGAGGCACACACGTGGCTGGGCCGAAGACTTAGATCGTGGATCGTCCGTGGCCATTATTGTTGTGTCAATGCAGACACAGGACTCTTTCCTGAGCTGTTCAGAGGACCGGATGTTGTCCGACCAAAAGCTTGCTCGTCATGCTCGCTTGCACAGTTCAGTCTCGCAGCCCGGTTGCTCTCATAGACTGAAAAGTCGCAATCGATTCCCGGGATCTTTGTCGAACGGCGCAAGTGGTGCGTAGACGAGGTAGGATTATATGTGCAATGCCGTAATAGGAAGTTGTGAAAAAGCACGCTAAGCCCTAGCGTAACGGTGGCGCGTCGCGCTCTAACCTCCATTCCAAGTATCTAGAGACATCATAGTCTTCGCATTGACAATGTTGAGAGTGGCACATCGCGGAAAATGGCTAGACACTCCACTGTCCGCCCGGAG
Source organism: Baudoinia panamericana UAMH 10762 (assembly GCF_000338955.1). Taxonomy (NCBI): domain Eukaryota; kingdom Fungi; phylum Ascomycota; class Dothideomycetes; order Mycosphaerellales; family Teratosphaeriaceae; genus Baudoinia; species Baudoinia panamericana. The sequence goes on from NW_006911258.1 coordinate 324,429, forward strand.
AACCTTTTGTGCGAAGCAGACGGGAGGAGTGCAGGCAGGGAAGGCCACATCGCACAACTCGCTAGGGTGCCTTCTCAGAAGGGAGCAGACACCGTAGCCAGCATCAATGGCAAGCTTAAGCGGCCATCGAACCCACGCTACCGCAATCCGGTCCTCGCTCGACAGCGACCTTTAGGCGACAAGCATCAAGCACGGCCAGAAATATACGACTTCGCGGACTCGCTCGAGGAGCGCCTTCCGCTACCGAGGAGGCAGCTAGAAGGGGCTACGATCTCGCCCACTAAGCCGCAGAAGCGGGCGATAGCACAGGCTGTCAACGCAAGGATTCTGTCTGCTGACCAACGGGCGGTCGATGCGCAGCTAAATGGCTACTACGATGCAGCAGATGCAGGCGATCAAGGCGCGCTTGACGAGGCTGAATCGATCGAGGAAGACCACTACCGGGATTGCTTCCCGGACCGGACACATCACACTGCGGATCACGGCGATGAGCAGCAAGCACTCGACACGCTTGAGGCGCAGATCGCTGTTGCTATCAGTGCAGAGGAGGATGGCTCGGTGGAAGCTGAGAACGCGCGTGATGGGCCGAGCACTGCCACAAGGAAAAGAGGCCGGCCAAGGAAAGACACTACAGCGCTACGACCGTCTGATGCCAACATTGCGATTGGCGACTCTTCCTCAAAAGCAGAAACACGAGCCAGCGAACGGCAGCCTGTAGAGTCGCCAGTAACGAGATCGAAGACCGAAGCGTCTAAGCGGGTAACTCGACAGACGAAGAAGAGGCAGAGCTCGACGCGAGCCACGAGGATAGCTGAGGAGACCAGGGCGGATAGGGAGCGAGCAGGGGCGGCGAAGGAACAGAAGAAGAAGCAAGCACAGAATGTGCGAGTCACGAAAGACCAGGCGGAGTTGGCAGAAATGAATCGAGAGGCACCGGAGGGTGTCGATGCGAGAAACGACGCCTACGCGACATCAAATGATGGAGCGGATGCTCATGAAACGCATCCAGACGAACTGTCTGCAAAGGCTCCATCCGCGGGAGACGTGCCACGACTAGCACAGGTTCGGGGCAGCCAGCTGTTTCCTGGTGCCTCCGCCAACCCGTTTTCTGACAGCCCGGAGAAGCAGCAGGAAGCGTCGCGCAAGCGCAAGGCTGGGCTTGGAGGCGCGCAACCTTCGGCTAATTTTTCCCGAAAGAGGCAGAGGGTTCACGATCGGTTCGATGCCGGAGAGGTGGAGGAAGATCAAACTCAGACACAGCACGCAAATCGCTTGTTTGGGCAGTGGCGGACTTTGCAAAAGGTCTACAGAGCTGTGGACAACATCGGCATACACTACACGGACGGCGAACCGACTTCAAGACGCAAATTCAAAGTCGAGGATAATGAGGTGAAAGAGGTGCTCACGGCCTGCGAAGCTGTGCTTGAAACAGTCGCCAGCGGCGAGGAACCTGCGAGAGACCTGACCGAACTCGCTCAGCTTGTGGATGCTCTGTATCGGCCAAGCGATGAGTCAGAGCCAGACTTTGCCAGCAGACTTAGAGCGAAAGATATCTATGCGCACGTCTTTGGCAAGATGGTTGAAGTCTTGAAGCAGCTTATTTTGCGCTACAGAGACATGGATGAGGACAGCCTAAGCATTGGCCATCTGACCATCGTGGCGCGCTTTGTGAAGGTCATCATTGAATTAGGGACGGGCGCAAAATTGTACACCCACCGTCCGGAGGGGCTTGCCATCATTGCGCCATGCGAGCGAGGGATCGTCATCCCATTACGAGATGAAGTCTATCCCGCCTTCGCACGAGTACTAAGAGACCATCACCGTGCCGAGAATCATCGCTTGCATCAGCAACGCCACGCCGAAGAACGAGCATTGGACATCCAGCGCGAAGTGCAAGAACAGCGCCAAAGAGATTATATCCGCAGAGTCCAAGCACGATGGAGTCGACTGCACACCGAACGGCGGTGGGCTGAGTGCAAAGGTCCGATCCCCCCTGAAAAGTTCGAGCGACTGCGAACGCCCAGACTACAGCCGGAGGAAGATTCAAACGGCGAGTCCTTTGAGCGCCTGCAAGTCTTCATGCCGCGAGTCGGCCCTCCGCCCGCCTTGGTTGAACAAGCAAAGGCGCTGGTATGGAGTGAGCAAGAGCTAGGCGCGCTGAGCGAAGGCTTGCGTCGCTTCCGGAACGATGAAAAGTCTTGCAAGTTCACCAAGATCATTAGGGCGCACTGTGGCAGGGAAGGGGTGTTAAATCGGTATACTGTTACGGAAATTGTCACGATGGCTGCGCAGCTCAGAGACTATCTGGTTGAAGAGAGGATGAGGCTGCAGGGTGAGGTGGATGAGTGGATCTTGCAGATTCCGGTCTGGACGAAAGGCCACCCGCTTGGGAAGGAGAATTTGCAGGTTGGAGATGACACATATGAAGCGCACGATCAGCATGTTGACGGTGAAGATGATGGGCTGTTTGTCGAGTCATGATTGTCACCTGGTTTTCACAAACACCAAGAGGCTTGTGCTGCGCCACGAATATATTACCTACATGTAAATTGAACCACATCCGCCGGACTGAAGGCCGATCTGAGCTTACGCCACTTAAGTAAAGCTGGGGTAAACCGCCACAGTATTCGCCAGCGTGTGGATGGTGTCTCAGTCCTAGATGCACTTGTCCAACGATTCTGCTGGCCCCCTAAGGTATATTCATGCTTGATGACACACTACCTCAGGACTATCGCCACTCAATTGTGCTTTTGTGCGGCACAAGAAGTGTAAGAAGGCTAGACGTTGACCTAGTACCGCCGATCATGGCTCGGTTTGACGATTGACAGCCGCCGCCGTCGTGCTCTACCCCACTGATACCGCACACCCACACGACCCGTGTCGCGTCGTGTGAACCCTGAATGGTGATACCGGCCAGAAGCAGTGCCTGCCGTGCTCACCATGTCATATTACCACATTGACGGCGAGAATGTGGCGAGCTACGATGGTGCAATGATGCCGCATGAACCATCCGCTTGGGCGTTTCCTGACGCAAGGGTTGACGAGCAGTCTAGACCGCGGCCGAGCAGACATACCAGCTTGCCGAAAGCGTTGTTCGGGTCCGGCAGCACTTCGCTCTTCGGATCTGGAAGTGCTGGCATGGCAGAGGATGACGAGGAGAGTCAGAGGCCTCCATTACTCGCATTAACGCACCCGAGTCAAGAGCAAGTTGCTGGCTCGCAGCCACCATTGTCACATTTGCCCAGAGGTCCAACCAGGCTGCCGTCACGTGCGGACGAAGTGCGGGATACGGTGGAGAGGAGAAGATTGCCGCAGGTGGAGAAGGATGCAGACGATCCGACTACACCGCCAGCGACTGGAAGAGCGAGTATAGACAGGCAACAGTCGACGACTCTCACAACGCTAAGCCGTCTCTTCGCTGTCCAAGCCGCAACGTCACCGGATGTCTCGAGACATCCTTCCTACCTCAGCGGGCAGCGGCAGCCTTCTACATATAACCGCAATTTGCATACTCGCCGTGTTGCTGATCTTCCGAACCATCTCTACACCCGCGGACTACTCGACGGCAGACATTCTGACATTACCGTCAGAGCTTTTGGGCAGCAGTACAAGCTCCACCGCATCGTCCTTGATCAGGCTCCGTTCTTCACTTCGGCACTGTCGGAGCCATGGCTTGAAGCCAATGCCACTGAAATCGTAGTGCGCCCAGAAGAGATCGATGGCTCGATTACCCAAGCAAGCTTCGAGCTTGCACTCAAGCGTCTATACGGCGCTAGTGACTTGCAGGAAGAGGACGGCGACGCTGTTGGCTTGTTTGCCACAGGATGCTGGCTCGAGATGCAAGATCTGATCGATGACTCGATCGGCAGCATGTTGCGTCAAATGACGCCGGAAAGCATCAGTCCACTAATCAAGCTGGTGACATCAAACTACTACGGCAGGGCTGGCGACAAGATTCTGGCAAGTGCGAAAGCGATGTTGTGTAGAGACGGCTGGCGAATGCCACTCCGCTACTGGGATGGCATACCCGGCGACATAATCCGCGAGATTGTCGGCGGCGATGGCTTCTTCATAGATGGGGAGTGGGATCGCTGGGTCCTCGCCAAACGCATATTAGACCGTAGACTACGAACTCGTGCCATCGAAGCAGGCCTAGTCGAGCCAGGCAGTAGGCGGAAAGTGAAGAAAGCACCAGATGCGAGCAGCCTGATGGCGATTCGCTTCGACGGTGTGTACCGCAAGAACAATGCCGGTCGAGGCTTGCCGGATGCGCTTCACCCGTGGGTCTCGCCGTACACTCACCCAGACATCGAGCCCATCCTCGTGCTCCTGGACGAAGGTATTCACTACATCCACCTAGACTTCGAACAGCTGCAGTTCATCCGCCGCGCCCGAGATCCACTCGGTTTGCCGGTCATGCCGGAGAAGGTCATATCGAACGCGCTCTGGCAGCAGATGGAGCTGCGTCAGAAAGTGATGAATGCGAAAGATGCTGACCTCGAACTTAACCTTTCTGTGAAGTGCAGTGTCGATGAAGTGTCTCCCGGAACAAGCCGCGACACTACCATGAGCATCACCACACCGTCAGAGCCACCCAGCTCAAAGGGCAAGCAAAGAGCTACAGACTTGGCTGAAGTCGGCGACGAAGATATCGACAGCGGCAGCTGGGATGGCAATGGCAAGCCGCGGAAGTTCTGGATCCCAAGCGCCGATTGCAACGTAAGTGTAGCGATGCGTAGGCGTTTGAATATTCTGGCAGATTGCTAACCATTTCGTTTATCCTTAGATTGTCATGGGTGGTAATGCCGACCCAATCATTGCCACATCTAACAATACTACCGGCGACGGCCATGCGAACAGGCTCTCCGCGACGATTCATCCAGAAGACGTACAATGGGCTTCAGACTTCGCATCCATCACGTCCCAGCCACGGCCGCTGAGCGCCGCAGCAGACCGGAACAGCTTTCCCAGCTCCGAACCTGCTGTCGATGTCCGATACTCTCACTTCCCGCCTTTCCGCTTCTCTGCCGAGTTTCCGAACCCAAGGTTGTTGAAGGAGAAGAAGCGAGTCTACTCACGTACTGTATTTTACGCCGGCAGCCTCTGGAATATCTACATACAGAAAGTGGCAACCACTCGCAACAAGCAGCTAGGCGTGTACTTACATCGTGCTAAAGAGCGAGAGACCGAGGAAGTTATCGCCGGAACAGCAGGCTTGGCACAAGGCAGCGTCGACGAGCGTATAGGCCAGCTCGAGCGCGAGATGATCTTGCGTTCCGAGCGGCGAGAACGAAGGCAGCGCAGACGCACCACTGTAGGCAGCGACGGTCTGGACGTGGATGGTGCCGAGAGCTCAGGTAGTGCCGGCGACCTCGAACCCACCGTCGCCGGAGCCGCGTCCTCAGCTGAAGGAACAACTATCAAAGCGAGTACGATGCGTAGTCTTCTCTCACGCCGCCGCGGCCACAAAGCCGGCCATTCCGACATTGCAGCCAGTAGTAGCGCACCCATCTCCGCGACCACAGCGATGGGCTTCAGCAACAACGATGTCTTCACGCCCACCTCCGACTCCGACGACTCCGACTACGACTCCGAGACGGAACGCATGCTCGCGGCATCTCGCAAATCACATATCCCTACCTTACCACCCTACGTCGATTCCCGGCCGCAGATCAAGACGTACTTTAAGATCTACTCACCCTCTCGTGGCGGGCGGATGTTGTCAGTCTACGAGAGCGCACCGGATCGATTCAATTTCTCGCAGTCGTGGGGTTGGAAAAGCAGTACGCTTATGCTGGATGAAGGGTTGTTGGGCGAGGATGCGGATGACGCTGCTGGGCCGCAACCGTCGCCTACTTCCGCCAATGCGGAGGAGGCGGCGGGTAACGCAGCTGCTGCACTGCCGGAGAAGATTGGCAGCGGTCGTGGCATGAAGGGTAGAGGAGATGGCAAGTTACGATTTATGATTGTTATTGGGAATGTCTAGCTGGTGTCCAAGACCGTGCGACTCCCTTTGAGCGATTTGAGCTTTAGCGAAGCGTATAGCATAGCGCCAGAACGGAGCATAGCGAGGTACATATCCACGGGTCAGCGTTAATGCCTATTCCGTGCATGAGTCTTCATCTGTGTTCAGCTTGCTTCAGCGCCTATATTTGCGCAAAGTAGCGGACCGGTCAATGTGTCCCGGACTGACAGAACGGCGAGTTCGACTTATATCAAGCGACTGAAAGCGGTAGAGGTCGGCGAAATCACAGCGCGAGTAGATGCTTAGATGGACGATGTTCTCCAAACAGTATGTACAATGTGCGGTCGTTATTGTCTCTGCTACTCTAAGCGTCGTTGAGCGGTAAGCCATGCATCTGACGCCCAACCTTGCCTGTGCTGATGCTAAGTGGACGATCATCCCTGTCGCTAACCCAGTGATCTAGTAGGCATTGACGCCTCCAGTAACCGCCTTGACCGATCCGCCAACGCTGTTGCGTCGGATGTTCTCAACGGCAGCGACGGACAACCGCTTCTCATCGTAGTGTACCGTCTCCAAGACACCACCAACAGCACCACCCTCGAGCGATGTGGCAATGACAGATTCGCTCTTCACGCGCATTACATGGAAGCCATGTCTTGCCCAATGAGTGACGACGTACGCCAAGACCACGACGAAGCCGCAGAGGGGGACGACGTAGGAGATCCTGGTGCCTGCTGCATCTGCCACGGCGCCTTGGATCGGTGGAAAGACGGCTCCGCCTGATACTCCCATCACGAGGATACCGGCACCACGTCGCGTGTGGCGGCCAAGGTTGGCAGTACCCAAGGTGAAGATGGTAGGATACATGGGAGCCTCAAAGAAGAAAATCGCAATGAGCACGCCGACAGCCGCCTTGCCGTGACCAGCCGCAATGTAGGCGTTGAAGGCGATAGCGCAGACGCAGTAGATGGTGAGGAGGAAGTTTGATTCGAAAACCGTTGCGAGTGCCGTGGCAATGAAGCGACCCACGGTGAAGGTGATCAGCGCGTAGGACAGCATCTGCGAAGCTTGTGCAGAGCTGTAGGTGGCATTCTCCGTGGCATAGTTGATGAAGAAGGATGCGATGGTGACTTGGGCGCCCACGTAGCAGAATTGGGCAACGAAGCCGAAGATCATGTTGTACTGCTTGTAGAGCGGGCCTTCGCCGATGATCTTGCCATCATGGCCGACGCCGAGCTCGAGGGTGCCGTCTTGGACGACCGATCCGCGGCGGACAGTCTGTTCCTCGACTTCTGGGAGCTTGGCGAAGAAGAACAACACGCCCACGGCAAGACCAGCGCATGCGACAGCGAGGTAGACGTATTGCACATTGGTCAGGTTGTTCTGGCTCTCGCCGGTGAAGAAAGCCTTGGATGCAATCAAGGGTCCGATGAAACTAGAGAAAGGCGTGAGTATTTTCACTGCTTGATAATGACTTGAAAAGTAAAACTTACCTAGCAACGCCGTTCCATGACTGGCAGAACTGCAGACGCGCAGAGGCCGTCGCTGGGTCTCCAATGACAACGGCGTAAGAGTTGGCGGCAGTTTCGAGGGTAGCCAAGCCGCAAGCGATGACGAGGGTGCATACCAGGAAGCCACCGAAGCTTGCCTTTGCGTGCGCTGCTGTGGTGAAATGTGCTGTTGGCCAGAACATGATGGCGCCAAGGGAGTAGAGCCCAAGACCCATCAAGATGGTGACCTTGTAGCCTTTGCGCTTCAGGACTTCAGCTGCGATTGGCGAATAGAAGAAGTAGCCTCCACCGAAATACATGACCTGCAACCCGGTCGATTCAAGTTTGGTGATTCCCAGTACGGTCTGAAAGTGCTTGTTCAAGACATCGAGCAGGCCGTAGGAGAAGCCCCAGAGGAAGAACAACGAGATGACCAATGCCAATGGGAAGATGAGCTTCTTTCCAGTCAGGAAGCCTCCCTGGACGGGCGCCACATTCATGGGGACGCCGCCTGCCATTGTGAGAGTAAAGGTGCTCGATCAGTATGTGAGGTTGCGCTGGGTTGCTGGAGTGTTCCAAGAATCGGAGTCGAGAGCCCGGGGCTGGCGAAGCTTCTACCACTGTCGACGAAGGGTAGGATGCTCAGAATAGTAATGAAAGGCTAGATGTTGGCGCTGGAGCTTGCCAGAGTGTGTCTCGATATCCTTCTTGACCAAGATAGGGGAGACTGTAGATCAAAGAGGGGATGCTATATGTAGCAATGAACGGCCAGATGTCAATGTAATGTAGATGACGATGGTGCTGCTGCTGATGCTCTGAGTTGCTGATGTGTGTTGATGTCCTGGCCATGGAGATGAAGGAGACAGTAGACTATATACTTACCTGCCTTCGCAACATGTTGCACCACCTCCATACCATGGACGGCTTGGTGCCCACCCACAGTCGCTTACCCAGAACCTCGTTTTCACGTTGTTGTCGTTGAGACTTTACACTAGCCCTGCCAGACCGACAAAGCTTCCCCACTAACGCATTGGTGTGGCGAGCATACTCTGCATGAGCGCCAAGGCCGAAGTAACGAAGTAGTGCCGTTGCATTCGGTCCGTCGTGCAGCAAACGGTGTTGGGGGAGATTTGGGGCTCCACGGCCAGATAGCGCTATGTGGAGAGTTGCTGGAGATGGAGGCTCCCACGGCCCACTTCATGTGATTTTGGCGCTGTCTGGCCTGCAGGTGGAGCCGATTTATTGAATATGCAAGATATGTGGACCACAGCATCGCGCGTTTGTGAGCAGCCACGGGAGATAACCGTCTCGAGGTTGATGTTGCGGTGAGTAAAGATCGCACGATGCTCAACGACGTCGGTCGTAGAATGGCGCATGTCATACAGCTCGCCTTCTTAATCATCACATCAAAGTCGGCGGTACGTCCGATGCCGTTACTCACGCTGTATTGCTTATCGCGCACCAGCAGCATGTATACATTCTTGAGGTACTGAGCCAGACCGGGGCGCTGATTTTCTGCTGCGTTCTGAGAGGCTGGTGAAGGTCCGAGGTGTGGAGTGACGACTGGCAGAAAGGTGCATGCTGCGGGGAACAAACTTCTTCCACAGCTTCCAAAGCTTTTCCTCCAAACTCAACCTCGACAACTTTCGGTCCTTCTCTGCATGGAAGCATCTGTAGGCCAATGGCAGAAGCAGGTCATGCTTCTAGCGTGTCGATCAGCGACTACCCATGCGTGATGAGCTTGGGCGTGTTGGCAACTGCATCATATTGCGCCGTGATGCGGCTCAAGGTTATGTATCTTGACGACAACGAGCGCTAGAGTAAGTGCTGGGCTCCAGTATCTCGAGATTACGGTATCACAAGACTTGTCCAGACGGCAGCCACACCATTAGCGTACTTGTTCAGGTGATCATGCGACGCCAGCAGGCCTATGAGCGCTCAATGACCTATCGATGAAGTTCTATCATGCTTCAAGCGCGCTCGTGTTGGCTGACCGAGGACAGTGCACGAGGCGCTCAACAAACCTCAGATGTGGAGTGACGGTGCTTCCCATGTCTGAGCCCAGGAGCCCAGTATGGTACGCAGAAGTCGGCTTTCTCCGCTTAGTAGCGGTGGCAACAGCAACAGCAATTTGCGGTCCTACATGGGTTAGGAGCAAGTAAGATCGGTAATATCTTCGATCTAATGTACAGTAGCACGGGGTATAGTATGCACTCCGAACTCCGTAGAACTCACGAAGCGGAAAGCATCATGTGTTGACTGTCTAATGCTTCTTCTGCCTTCTAAGTACTCCCAGGCCCTGTGGACTAATGGTATGCTCGACAGAAGCATAAGAACCCTACCCCAACACAGCGTTTGGTTTCATTGGCGGAGACGTCGCGCATCGTAGAAGATGAACGGAAATGGTCACTAACGGCAGACTTTCCGAGCGGCGATACACTGCAGAGCAGAGCAGAACAGATAAGCCAGCCATCATGTATCGCATAGCTTCGTCTCAATAGCTACCCTCGGGGAAATCTTCCAAAGGCCCAGAGGTCGCACTCATGCCGGGTGCAGCGCGGACGGCTCGTATAGGCGGTGGCTCATGCATCACAGGGATTTTATCCTCCACTGCAGATATGCTTCTTGGTGTTTCGTTCTCCTTGGACGCCGGGTCCACCAGCTTTTGCTGTTGCTCGCTCGTTGGAGGATTTAGCAACGAAACTGGTTGAGGAACTATTCCTGATTAGGATACGTGCTAACCGGTCAGCATGGGTATACATACTCGCGGTCGTTGCCGCCACCACCTCGCCTGATGAAATTTGTACCACATCATCTGCAGTATCTTTATTCGGTGGCGGTGCTGGCGGTTTGCCATCCTTTTGGGCGGAGAACTGCACCGTCCTCGCCGGCTCCTCCGGCTGCGGCCTGGCGAACGAAAGAGGCTCCATCTTTGTTTCTTCTTCACCTCCTGTCCCTCCAGCGACTGTCGCTACAGGCGTACTATCTGGTTTCGTACGATCTGCTTGCGGAATTGCTGGTTGAGGTTTGTCATGCGTCCCTGTCGCAAGTGGATGGGTTGGTGGTATATTTCTCGGTGGCTGCTGCTGACCTGACGCTACCGCCTGCGGTGCCTTCTTTGGTAGTGCAGCTGAACCTTGCGAGACGGCTGGCCTTGACGTCTCTCTACTTTGCTCCTGCTTGTCTCTCTTCCCGCGTTTGAACATCGATCTGAACGCTCGTCTGATTGAGTCCATACTCGAGGTACGGCGTGCTTGCGATCTGTTCATCATGTCAGGGCCGGATTCGCACACGTAGGCGACGTACGGCTATAGCCATGGGCGCGGGTTTGGATGCATACAGGTAGAGGTAACGAAACCTAACATACCCGTCTAATCAATGCACCGGGACGCGACCCTTCAATTACCCACCAGGCGCAGCTACAGTGACAGGGTCGACGGTCGTGCTATGCGATTCAGGACGCCTGTTAGGCGAACGTGCCGAGTACGGCGATGAAATGATCGCTCCTTGCACGCTCTCGTTCTACAGTCAGGCAGCTGTGACCAAGTGCAGACAGCCGATTGTCGCACCGACTGAATCTGCGAAGGCGCAAACGGCTGTGACTTACCGCTTGCTGCTGCTGGACATTGTACCTGCCCGGTCACGATACGCTATCCAGCTGGACTTTGACCGCTTGCAAACGAGACGAAAGGGTAATTTAGACCTGGTGGAAGGAGCGGAGATGGTAACATAAGAGGACGTTGAGACCCTCTTGCTGCGTCCATGGTGGCGGAGTGTGGAACAACATGTTTCGCATGCAGCCACTGGCCTCCTTCATCTGTGAGGAATGCGCAGCTTTAAAAGTAGCTGTTGTCCAGCTCACGCAGGTGCAGCCGACGATTGCTATTCTTGACAAGCCAAGGTTCCTCCCGCCCCTTGCCGTCTCTGCCGTTAACGGGGACAGTGGGGTTGTGGTCCAGACTGCGTTTCACAGTCGATTGAGAGATCCCCACGTAGCGGACCCTTTCCGGTTGGAGCACGTTGTAGTTAGTTAAGGCGGATCGTTCAGCCACGAGCTGTCGGAGATGCCAGACCCTGACTGATAGCCAGCAACCACGTCTGTAAGCGTTCAACCTATGGACGAGTCGAAGATGTTGGCGAGTAGACAACACAGCGCCGAGAAACAGCAGCATTCTTCTCTTGCGATAGAGTGTTAAACCCTTAACGTCTCCTGCGTATCACTTCTCTCAGCGACTACCAGCGGGTCAGATCCGGGAGGACTGATATATCCCTTTACCAGGGACAGAGAAGTCGGTATCGCTCAGGTATTGATGTCGTTACGATGGCGACACTGGAATGATGTTCCGTAAACCGAGGTTGTTCGCAGACTCCATTACAGCTTGTCGCTGCGTGTGGCTCTGCACCTCCTCTGTGGATTTGTCTATGCTGCTTCCGCTGAGCTGCGACCTACGTAGTCGCTCTCGCCACAATCCCGCATGTCCCCGGACTGGTACTTAACCTTGTATAGCACGCTGGCTACGATTGCACTTGGCTTTTCATCAGCGTGCCTCTTCAGAGAGATATTTGTGCATCATAGAGAATCCTCCGTCCGAAGGGCTCGTAGGGAATGCTACCAAAGCTGGTAGTAAACGCCAACCCTGCCGCATGCTGGGCACGGCATCTTCACTAGAGAATCGCCTGACGTCAACTCATGCATGTAGCAACTCGTGCTGAACAGCAGTGCATGCGAGTAGCATTTCGTGCAAGGGAGATGCTCTACCAGAGGTGGGACGCGGCTCAAGGCGGCTCAGAGCTCGGGCCGGGTCATGACCGCTTCACGATCTCGACATTTCACACAAACGAAGCCATATGTTCCAGCTACCGCCACACGCATCATCTGCACCAGCATAACATGCCGGAAACGCCTAGCGGTACGTGAAGATGACGCTCGTCAGGAAGCCCGGATCCAGAACAATCTATCAGGATATTGAGGATGGGTGATGCTCTGGCGCAACTGGAGGCAGAATACTGCCCGCCATTGGATCCTGCATTACTGTCTGCCATTGTATTAGACTATGACCTTGAGGATTCAGCCGCATTGCAAACTGCGCGACGGACATTAGATGAGTTGAAAGAGTCCGCTCTTGTAGAAGAAGCAGCAGGCTTTGACCCTTCTGGCACCGGTGCGCAGGATGTGGACCATCCCAATAGCAAGCGCGCACAGTCGCGGTCGGAGACCAACGACTCTGAAACGGCCGAGACAGATCTCTCGAGCCTCTCGAACAGACTGTCTACGTTTGAGCTGGAAGACTTCGCGACTAGTTCTGAAGGGCCTGTCTGCAGTGCGGAGGAGTTAGAAGGCTTGGACGAGGAGACGAAACTCCGGCTTCTGCAGGATGTCTTTGCTGGGAAAGTGTCCACCTACAGCATTGCGCACACTTTGCGTAAGTGTAGTGGCAGATGGCAGGCAGCCATGGAGGAGCTGTTAAACCAGGTCTACTTCGAAGAGGCAGAAGACAGCGAGACAGGCGCAAAGGTCCCTGTGAAAGGCATTGAGGCTTTCTTTGACGAAGGCGCGTCGAAGCACAGCCATAAGGCCAAATCGAAAAGCAAGCGCTTGAAGCAGCTTGATACTCGTCGAGCCACTTCGTTGCCAGTGTCGCCTTCCCAGTCACCCGTGCATACTCCGAACAAATGGCAGACAGCAAGCGATGATGTGGATTTTATTGCGTCTAGAACGCGCATATCCTCCACAACCGTGACATCTGTCTACAACGAAAAGGGCGCCTCTGTGCCACAAACTATAAGCGCCCTGCTCAAGCTTACGATGGAGGAGAGCAAACACATTGTAACAGACGACACGGCAGTTGCCGCGCATGCGCGAGACCTTGGTCACACCTTCCCAACTATCGCGCCGTCTTTCTTAGCGGCTATCATCCGCTTGACGCATCCTTCGACTACTGCCGCGTTCGAGCTCGCCGAAGCTCTAACGAAGAAACCTCGGTCGGTTGAAGGAGGCGGCATCCATATCATTCCACGCTACGTTGCCCCTTCCACATCAGACGACGATTCATACCAACCTGCAGCGCAGAAGACGCGCAAGCGAGATGGCATTCAATGGAGCGACGTCGATAGTCCTCCTGCAGCTGCCCAAGCAATTGCCTACGCATCTGCACGATCAGCAGCCTTCTCGCAAGCGAGTGCCGCCCACCGTCGAGCCAAGTCTGACCGCCTAATGGGTGGCGCAGCGGCATACTACGGACAGCTGGGCCGCGAATACGGCGCGCGGACGCACGCCGCTTCTGAAGCAGCAGCTGATGCACTCGCCGCCGCTCAATCGAGCGCCACACAAGTGGATCTGCATGGCATTGATGTATTGAACGGCGTACGCATCGCTTTGGAGAAAGCGGATGAGTGGTGGCAGGGTCTCGGCGAAAGCCGGACTAATGGTAGGCTGGGCGCTACTGAGCGATCAGCTGGGTATCACATTGTCGTAGGTCTGGGTCGACATAGTGAAGGCGGCAAGGGGAAGCTGGGGCCTGCGGTCAGCAAGGCATTACGGAATGAGGGATGGCGGATCGAGCCAGCCGGAGCTGTGATAGTAGTCAAAGGGAAGGCGGCGAAACGATAGCGCAGAGGCTTCTGTGCGGTTCTCGGGCACTGCGACCGAAAAGCACAGTGCTATGATATTCTCTAAGCATTTCCGAAAGACGTGACATGATGTCTTCGCTGTTCGCAGTCCGATTAAGGTGGGCATTGGCCTGCTTGTTGATCGCAGAGTTGTACGCTCTTACACGGCCAGCTTCGATCGTCGGTGACCAGGATACGTTGTCCAGGCTATGTCATGTTTGCCACGAGAAGTTATATATGGCGTTCCATATCCGGAAACTAAGATCAAGCGTGAATAGATGGTAAAACAAGTACATGCTACGGATATATGATGCTTTTCCTGTTTGCTTATGCTACATGCACGGAGAGCACTTTGACCGCCAACATGCCTAGAGTATCTGGCTCCACGCCCACCCATATTGCGCTCGATGTACAAATCAAACCTTCGGCATCATCCTCCGAATGTATCGACAGTGGTACCTTTCCCTCACTGCATACCCTGCGCAATAGCCTCCAAAATCCGCTCCCGCGCACCCTCCACACCCGCTTTATCGCCTGTAATTTCGATAGCTTCGCCCTTACTCGAATCCTTTGGCACCTGAATCTTGGTCCCCGTCTCCTTCCGAATGCCGTTGATCACGCTCCCGCCCGGGCCGATGACATGCCTATACGCTCTCGGATCCGGCAGGATCAAGAAACCCACCGTATCCTGCCTCCCAGCCTCCTCCATGGCACGGTCGAGCTTCGCACGAGCAGCTGCGATGGCTTCGGGCGAGGGGCCGCTGAGAACCCACGGGATCTCGCCATCCTCGGCAGAGGAGTGGAGATTGTGCGTCTCCCACGAGTGGCTGTTGGTATTTGCGGAAGGGTCGTCTGTGATCAGCGGCATATCCCCGCCATCGGCGTTGCGGTTGGGTGTTGGAGTCGACGGCTTTGGAGGCGGGCGCTGACCGGCGTGGTCGACAGTGACCTTGTGATCGTTGCGCAGACGACGGAAGAATTGGCCGTTGTCTGCGATGGAATGGTGGAAGCGGCGCGGCACGTTTATCGTCTCGCCTTCTTGATCCTTTGTTATGTCCAGAATGTGCGCCTTGGCGCGCTCGACATTCTCAGCTTGTCCTGCAATGCGGACGTGCGAGCGCTGGGGGCCTGTGTCGGTCTGGCGAGGAACGTTGATAGATACGCCGAACTGCTGCTCCAGCTGGCGTCTCGTCTCGCCACCACGACCAATCAATAGACGATGCTTGTCCGGGTGAACTTCAGCAACGTCCGTCGTCTGCGATTCTTGTTCCTGGACCAAGGCTTCGATAGCGGCACAGATCTGGTCGATAACAGCTTTCTGACCCTCAAGGCGAATGTTGTTGCCGTCGGCATCCGTCTTCGGGAAGCGGATCATGCGGTTGTGCATGCGAGGGTCATCTGGACCACCGGCCTGGGAGATGATATTCCGAAGGGTAGAACCTGGATGATATTAGCTCTAAGCGTACAGCCATTGTGATGGGATTATATACCTTGCGGGCCGATGATCAGCCTGTGATGCCTGCGATCAACGTCCATATTCCTCGTGACAGTATCATCGAAAGCCTTAGACTTAGACTCGATTATCTTCTTCGCCGTCTCAACAGCCTGCTTTGAGCCCTTAATCTTGATCTCCGCGCGGCCATCAGACCCAATCTCGCGCGAGTTGGGCACATCAATATGCGCGCCAGACTCGAGACGCATGGCCTCCATCTCCTTGCCGCCCGAACCGATGAGCGAAGGCAGCAGACTCTGGGCGACGGACACTGTAGTCGTGAAGGAGTTGTCCTTTACGTACTGCAGCAGACTCAGCAATTCATCACGGCACGCGTCTGCGCCCTTGCTCGGGCCCTTGACGACGACTATATGCGGCTCCTGGTGGCTTCGGCGGTTGTCGCCACCCTCCTCGTCGCCGGTCTGGCGCGTTCGAGGAAAGTTGACGTGGACACCGTACCGATCCTGCAGCCTGTGAATCTGAGAACCACCCGGTCCAATCAAATCACGGTGATACTGTTGTGGGATGTTGAGGTTGTGAGTAGTCTCATCTTGGAGCTTCTTCGCCATCTCAAGGATGTGCTTTTTGCAGGCGTTGGCCTTCGCTTCCGGTCCCTTGATAGTACATTGGCCGTCGCTGACTTGAATGTCAACGTCGAATTCCTCCCGCAGACGGTTGATGTTCTCGCCCTTGCGGCCAATCAAGTGATTGGCGTACTGCTGTGGGAACTCAAACGTGAGCGTGAAGCCGCGTTCGAGCTCATCCTGCTCCTCTTGCGCAACAAAGGCAAGCAAGCTCTCATTGAGCGCGTCCACAAAGTCTTGGGGGCCGCGTAAGCTGACGTTCGGTACTTGGCCGCCCCTCTGGCCTGCTTGACGCATGCCGCCATAGTTGACCTGAACCGGAATCTGGCCCTCCGGTAGGGCAGAATGGTGCCTGTCCACGTGTCGTCGAATCTTGTCATGGAACTTGACAGGCGCCTCCACGTCACGAGAAACAATCTCTTGGTGTCCGTTCATTAAGTTGATGATCTGTTGCTGAGCCTCTTCGAGAGCCTGCTGGAAGGCCTGTACATCCTGGGAAGTCGGCTGTCTGCGTGGCAGATCGTAGTCCGGCGCAGGCGCTCGGTCCTCGAAGACAAGAAGTACAGGCGAGTCATCATCGTCGGGCACGATCACATGGACACCGTGCTCGTCCCGGATGCGCGGCGCTGCTTGCTCACGCAAATGGGAGTGGAAGTACGGATCGACATCGACCGGTTGAAAGCGAGTTGGTGGATGGCCGCTGACCAGGTTCATAAGGTCGGCGCGTGCCTTCATCATGCTCTTCGGATCACGAGCGTATATCTGCCAGTTTCCGGTGCTGTCTGGCACGATCCGAGCATTGTGCATACGCTCAATCTCCGCAAGAGCCTGGCGCTGCTGCAAGTACCGGGTCATGTCCCGAACGTGAGCCTGCGCTCCACGTGGGGCGTTCGCAAACTGCTTGGAGATGTCCGCGTTGGAGCTCTGCATAGCCGAAGCAAGATCATAGACCTTGTTGACTGCTTCCTCGATCTTATCTGGTGGGCCCACAATGGTGATCATCTCGGATTCGTCGTGGTCCGGCGGTAGAATAATCGAGCACCCAGTCTCGCGGAGGAAGTTCTGCAGATCTGTGCCCATCTCGCCAACGATGAACTGATGTCGTCCACGTTCAAGCGCCATCTGCTCCAACGTCAGCTGCCGCTGGAGCTCCTGAACCTGCCTCTCGATCTCCGCCCTCGCTTCCGCAACAGCTTGACGGTCGCCAGAGAGCTGGATGGGTAAGTCGGGCTGAGGCGCGAAGGAGACAGGTTGCCGATTGCCAGGCACTTCCGGGGCCTGCTGACTCCAGGTATGATATTGCGGAATCTGCATGTTAATGTTCTGGCCTTGCTGGCGCAAAGCGTTCATGCGAGCCTGCTGTTGTGAGGCCAAAAACGGGTAATACTCGGCGGGAATATGCTTGAGCTTCGAGTTGATGGTCGATGTATGCTCCGCCACGATCTTCTCGATATCTTGCCTTGCCATTTGAACCGCAAATGGGTCGCCTTCGATTGTCACGTCAACCGTTGCATCATCCTCCTCGAGAAGCTCTGCGGCCTCCTGCTTGGAGATGTTAATCTTAGCACCCGTCTTCTTCGAAATGGCTTGGATGGTAGCCCCTTGCTTGCCAACGACTCTGCCACGAACTGAGACAGGAATAGGGACTTGGACTTTCTGGTTAGAGCAGAGCTGGTTAACAACCTCCTTGAGTGAGGTGCGGACGGCATCGGTAGGCCCAGTGCCTTCGAAGATCAGGTTTCCAGCTGGCCCAGGTCTGTAAGCGATGGTAGCCTTGGAGCGCTTGTTGATGTCACGGATGATGTCAGGCATCGGCTTCTTCAGCTGGTTACGAGGGGTCATCATGGAGATTGGCAAGACAATCTGCTCCTTCTGGCGGCCTGGAAGCTGCATCGGACTGCCCTGCGAGGCAGCAGTCGAGCTCGGGGTCATGGCGCCGGGAAGCGGAGTATCAGTGCGGGATGATACATTCGAGGCCGAGTTACCGTTGGGTGCGCCGTTCGCCATGCCGTTCGCCGCCTTGCCGACGGCTGCTGGCTTCTTCGACCACATGTTCGGAGCTGCCGCTGCCTGCGCTTTTGGAGCGCTCAGAGCTGGGAAGGCTTCTTCGGAGGCGGTATCGATGCGAGGCTTGCTTGCGCCAGCAGTTGTCTGCTCTTCACGCATCGGCTGCTTTCCCGCAGCCTTGGAGGACATAACAGGCTCGGCGGACGGAGCGTTAGCACCAGACGAATCGGTTGGGGCGGGGACAGATGGAGCAGCCGCTGGAGCAGTTGCTTTGGCAGCACCACTCTCGTCCGGGTCATCTTCGACGTAGGCGTGGTGCATCTCCTGCTCCTTTTGATGCTCTTGAAGCAGCTTCTGGGCAGGGCTGAGCTCTTCGCCGAGCGTGGCGACGCCGTTCGCAGTGTCGCTAGCCATGTCGGTATCCGAGGTGGCTGCAGGGGTACAGGTATCCAGTAGCTATTGACCGGTCGTGTGTACGGTGGAGCGGTGATGGACAGGCGCAAGATGGTCGTTACAGCTCGAGGGCCATCTAATCAGACCAGAATGTATTCGAGCAAGTTCTATGAAGTAGCACTTGCACTACCAAGGCTGAGTGTGAAACTCGAATACCAAAGCGATGATGGAAAGCTGTCGAGTGTTTCCATCCAAATCTCAAAAGCTTGGGCGCCGGACCCTTGCTCGGGCTCGGCCGCTGACACCAACCTTGGAGTCGCACGTGCTGACTAGCGATGGATCAACGACGGCGAACATTCACAGCTGTGAGGAATACACATCTCGCACCACCGTCTCTATATGCATTGCAACAGGTGCTGATACATATGTGTATCATGACAGTTCTATGTTGTAGTGAGGCCTCCGTAGACTGCATTGAGTGGCAACCGCACGCTTCTCCACACTCGCCAAGCTCGGGCACGCGCACTCGAGGCTTACCACTCCACCCATCTGCGGCTCATACAACACAAAAGCATAATAAGATGCGGAAATGATTGACTCCAACAATGTGCGCAGCGTCCAATGCAATGACAGGAGTGGCTCCAACAGTCAATCAGACCGGCAGATGCGGTCTCGGGTTGATGCGCTTAGAACAATCGCTCCGCCGCCCCCACGGCTACTCTCCGGTTGCCGTGGGCGGATCGTTGAGGGAACACGGTCCATCACGAGCGGAAGAGGCACAGATGAATCCAGGCGCCCCTGAAGAGCCTCATCGCATTATTACTCTCCATCCTCCGAGGCCGAGACTCCGCAACGCTGATATGTGCCTCGCGCCCCAAAACATGCAAAGCTCTCGCGCTTCCCCGCAATAAGTACTTCTTTCGATGTACCTCCAAGCTTGGAGCTGCATGGGCGGTCAAGCGGGTTGATGGACTCGAGCTGCTTCAAGAAGCCGAGCAGGTGACCTTTCCTTCTACTCCTCACCCTCTTGGCCGAATCGTTTGCACTCTGCTTTGTCTGTTATAGCAACATTATACCGTGTTCTCGGAGATCTCTGGCAGAAGCGAGACGAAAGCGACGACTTGGCTGGAGGGAAAGCAGGGCTCGTGGCTTAGTTGCGGGGCACGCAAACAGTGCCGACGTCGCTGCGAAGGTGAGTTGTCGCGAAGCACCTGTTAGCCGTACCGGGTGCGATCGGGATGTCGAGACCATGGCAGTCACTACGCCACCTGACTTTGCTGGCTCGAATATCTTCACTCTGTACGCTGCAACCACTCTGCAACACTGCTAACCAGCATTCTCCACGAGCAGACCGTCCGCCCCGAGCAGCAGCAGTAATAGCAGCGAGCGGTAACTGTAGCATTGGCTTCCACGACGTTGGTTTTTGTTCAGCGTTGTAGTGTCTTTGAACATTGAAGCTCCACAATGAGCTCAACTCTCGAAGCCGCAAAGCGGCAGACCGACGCCGCCCTCGTGGCAGCCAAAGACATGGCCGCAGATGCACCAGCGATGGTTCAAAAGGCGCGGGAAGATCCCAAGGCAGTGACCCAGGACTTCCTGCAGTCTCCCATCATGCGTGCCGCGTTGCCCTTCGTCAACGGCGGCTTAGCAGGCATGTCAGCCACGGCTGTGATCCAGCCCGTTGACATGATCAAAGTGCGGCTGCAACTAGCAGGCGAAGGCGTCAAAACAGGTCCCAAACCCACACCAATCAGCGTGACGAGAGATATCCTCGCGTCCGGGAAAGTGCTGGACCTCTACACCGGGCTGTCCGCCGGTCTGCTACGGCAGGCTGTCTACACCACGGCACGGTTGGGTTTCTTCGACACCTTCATGAAGAGTCTGGGTGAGCGGGCGAAGAGCCAAGGGAAGAAGGTAGGGTTTGGCGAACGTGCTACGGCTGGTCTGGCGGCAGGCGGTCTGGCGGCCATGTTAGGCAACCCGGCAGATTTGGCTCTCATTCGCATGCAATCCGACGGCCTGAAACCAGCGGGTCAGCGAGCGAACTACCGAGGTGTCGGCGACGCGCTCATGCGAATTGCACGGAACGAAGGCGTACTAAGACTCTGGGCTGGTGCATACCCCACTGTCGTCCGCGCCATGGCACTGAACTTCGGCCAGCTCGCTTTCTTCTCCGAGGCAAAAGCGCAGCTGAAGAGTACCTCCATGGGGCCGCGGGCGCAGACGTTGACTGCGAGTGCTATCGCAGGTTTCTTTGCCAGTTTCTTCTCGCTGCCATTCGACTTTGTGAAGACGCGGTTGCAGAAGCAGAGTAAGGGACCAGACGGGACTTTACCGTACAAGGGCATGTTCGACTGCTTCCAGAAGGTCATCCGCGAAGAAGGTCCGCTAAGGTTCTACCGTGGCTTTTCGACGTACTATGTTCGGTGAGCATCAATCATGCCAACACGGCTTGCCGGAACCAAGCTGACATATCGATTTAGCATCGCGCCACACGCCATGGTCACCTTGATTGTTGCAGACTACCTAAACTTCATCACGAAGTGAGCGCGTGTCGAGTTCGCGTAGGAGTTGGTGCAGATTAGATTTTGATCTTGGGCCACATAGGACAAATTGGGGATGGGAAGTATTCCGGCGTCGGTGTTAGTATGGTAGATAGTGGGGGAAGATACCATGTCAATGCCAGACGGCTTGTTACAGCGTGATCACGTTGATGCCGTTGAACCGCTTCCCTTTTGGTTTCTCTGATGCCCGGGGTTCAGTTTCTCGTGAGCGACCGAGCCGATGCTGTGCCTGAGGCAAGTGAACGCGTTCTTCGCTCAATCGCGTCCTCCACCGATTTCTTTACATTTGGACATTCCGTCATCACTGCACATCATACCAACAATGACTACAGCGAGCATCCGGGCAACACCATCGGTTCGCAGCTCTCGTGCTTCGGTGGTGTCAGGCACACCAGCAACTCGACGCTCAACGATCGCTCCGTCCACACAAAGTCGCACCAGTTCGAACAATCAGCTGCCATCCTACGAGCTGCCCACTTTCTCCCTAAACCCTGCCGCACAACGTGCTCTTGCTGACTTGGCCGCGCGCAACCAACACCTGACCAAGCTTGACAAGCACATTGACGAGGCGCAGTCGGCAATCGGTAACTGCGCGGCAGAGATCAATGACCGGCTACGCGCGAAGCGTGACCAACGGCCGAGGAAGCGTCGACGCGATGCTGCCGAAGCCAGCACGCCGGAGAGCGGCCAGGGCAGCGACGACGAGCATCTGCGCAGCCTGGCTGAGCTGGAGGATAAGGTGGTTCGGATGACGCAGCGGATGGAGGAGAGCATGCGCAAGATGATCGACGGCAAGTACGGCGTGGAGCAGATCAAAGACAGCCTGAATGAAGCAATGAGTGAGGCCAGAGCCAATGCAAATACGCAGGCTAGCACGCAGCAGCTGCCTTCACAACGCCGATCGCGAAGGATTGCGGGCTCGGACGACGAAGGAGACAACCACGAAGATGAAGAGTACCCAGAGATCACGCCTACTGATCCAACGAGCGGCACCCAGCGGCCAAGCGCTCCCAGTGAGAGTTTCAGAAACAAACTAGAAGATGCGAAGACGCGTTATCAGAGTCACAGCCTGTACAACCGCTACGCGGAGAACAACGACTACGTCGATTTCAAGCGGTTAGTGCACGACGCGCAACAAGGAGGTGACGACAAAGTTCCCGTCCCCGAAAAGCGCACCTGGTTTCAGGAGTTTGAAGCTCCACCGCCAGGCGTTACGACACATGCACAAGACGAAGAAGAAGACGACGATGATATTGCAATCTCACGCGCTACGATCAGCACCAAATGTCCGCTGACACTGCAAGAGTTCCGCGATCCTCTGACTTCCAGAAAGTGCAACCACAGCTTCGAGGCCAGCGCGATCACAGAACTCTTACGCGGCAAGCAAAGCGTGCAATGCCCATGTGGCGGGTGTCAGCAAATGCTGGCCAGGGACGATTTGCACCGTGATAAGGTGCTCACCCGCAAGATCAAGCGCTTACAGCACGCTAAACAGCTTGAGGAGGAGGATGGGAGGCCGTCTAACTCTCGCGGTGGCGAGAGTCAGCGGAATACGACCGTAATCGACGATGATGATGGGGAGGATATAGATGCAATCGTGGAGCGACAGACGCAGGGGAAGGTGAAAGGCGAGGTGGACGGAACCGCGAGGCTGAGTCAGAGCAGTGGAGAGGCTGAGGAGGACACTGTGGTGGAGTGAGCTCGATGAAGGTTCAAGGTGGTCGTTGTGCATCAGCCAATCATGACATTCGAGCTGTTCTCCAGTGCGGCCGTTATTGTTACAAGCATGCTCAAGCAAACACGAGCCACCCTCTACGAGCGTACAGACCCGTTCGCCTGCAAAAGAACAATCGCCAGAGCTCACGATTTCCAGTCATTCCCCATCAGCCGTGCAGTCCAGCTCCTTTCCTCAAGCTTAGAGCTCGCCGTTGAATTCTTCTCGATATCTGTCTCCTCGACCCTCGGTCCTCGCTTATGCCCATACGGCTTCAACGGTGTCGCATCCTCGTCTCGAGTAGGCTTGGACCCAGCGAATCTGCCCGCATGCACAGTGACACGCCGATTACTGCCGCCGCCACGCTTCGACATCTGCAGTGCCGGCGTTCGCGCCGTGCGTGGAAAGCGGGGAGTCAGTGGCGTGGCAAGGCGTTCGGCCGCGCGTGCGATGGAGGCGCGGATGTTCCATTGCCTGCGTTTAGCAAGAACGAAGAGGATGGTCGAGGCAACTATTGATATCTTGTCAGC
Organism: Baudoinia panamericana UAMH 10762; assembly: GCF_000338955.1. Taxonomy (NCBI): domain Eukaryota; kingdom Fungi; phylum Ascomycota; class Dothideomycetes; order Mycosphaerellales; family Teratosphaeriaceae; genus Baudoinia; species Baudoinia panamericana. The sequence continues at coordinate 347,777 of NW_006911258.1, forward strand.
ATTTTGCAGCGAAGAAGTGGAAAAGGTGGAATGGCGACTTACTGCCGAACACCGCCACGATCACGACTACGACAATGATGGCGATCATCCCACCTTGACTTATCCCGAATGACTGCCCGGACCCGGAAGCGCCGCCGTCTGTGTCGACTGTGGCGCCGCCATTATTGGTGCTGGGATCTGAGCCGTTGTAGTCCGATGTTGCGGGTGGAGACGCTGTGGACGTCGTGCTTGCGGTCGTCGATGAGGTGGCGTCCAAGGCGGAGGCGCTGCTCGTGCCGGTCGCGAGAGTTGGTTGGGTTTGGGTTGCGCCGACCTGTATTGATGTGGACTGGGACTGCCGCTTTTGGAGCAGGCTGAGTGGTGCGGTCGATAGCGTGGTGCTGGGACTGGCCACAGAGTCTACAATGCTTGTTGTTTGGCAAAGCACTGGCGCTGCTGCGATGCAGGCGAGAAGGAACCGCGCAGGGAGCATTGTCGTTAGAATGCGTCGCTCGTGGAGATGACACAGGCCTGCCTGCAAATCTTCCCGGCGCGCGAGTTTGACAGAGAAGTGCAAGAAGACGACGAGGTAGGAGGATTGATAAGGAGTGGTAACGTTGGTACGAGCAGTACAGATTGCACAGGAAGATACTCGCCTTGTCGGTAATCTCAACCGTTCACTACGCGCCGGGAAGAACAAGCCATTGATGAGCACCAATTGCACCTGTTGTCACCATCTCCATGCAGCTGGAGTCGAAGGGTCAAATGCTTGGGTGGGATGGGCGCTTCGTGATGAGATGAGGTGCGATTGCCGCCTGTGATTGGCGGAGACGAAGCGCCACGCTAAAAATCATGGGGAAACTCCGGATAAAAGCATGGTCTGGTGTTTCGAGGCATCCTTGCGTGCTTCATGGGGCTTCCAGGTTCTCGTAGCATTCGACCACGGCGTCGTGTGTGACGAGCACAATCTTGTCGGCAAAAGTCGTCAGTATTGTGTGTATCTCGAGACCACAACCAAGCGAATCTCGGTCCGTCTTGATATGTACATTAAACGCAACGGATGAAAGTCTCCCACGCGTTTTCCAAATCCCAACGGCAGCGCTCAAGGGCTGCATACAAAGGACCCGAACAGTGTACGACTCGTATGTGGGAGGGGCCGAGACAGGCCGACGTAGATCGTATGTCGTTAATTGCTCCGGACGCCGTTGCTATGCTGCAAATCTTCGTCGCAATCATTACGGATCATGCATACATGTCATCATACTCGCCATCCTCGTCATCCTTCGGAGGAGGTGGAGGTTTTTTCTTGATCAGTACTTGCCGGTCAAGTGGGCAGGTGGGATTTAGCTTGAGCCATGGCTGGATGCACTCAAGGTCGAAAAGATGGTCCTTGTGGCACGGTAGTTGAACGACGAGTGGATGCGTGTCTGACAAAGTCAGCACCGACGTATTCTTGTTCTCCAGGCGAAAGACTGGTTGACTACGTACCTTCCAGAAACGGATTGGAACAAATGGGACAGCTCATCTCGGCCTTGAGTTTCTTCTTTGGCACCCGATCCAACTGTTCGATGAACTCGTCGCTCACGCCTTGCACTTCTGACGGCGGATGCTCGGCAGAGTGCATGAGGCTCTCAACCAGGTTCGAGAGAAGCTCGTTGCGGCCAGCATCCTGGGCCGTTTCGCCACCTACAAGCATCATCCCGAACGCATTTGCAAGATTGCGAAACGCCGCCGCGATATCGCGAGGCAAGGGCACGGAGTTCGCATTCTGCGGTTGTCGGGAGCCAGACGTGTCGACGAAGTCTAAGGTGCTGAAGAATGTGGAGAGATCTGGGCGACGGCGGGGTTGCGAGGTGTCATGTTGCTCTCTGGGAACGTTGTGCTCCACTATAATGCGTCAACAGCCAGCCGCAACAGACATATTCGCACATAGTCTTCCTACCATCGTATTGAGACATTGCTGGATGTAATACTCGAGGTTTTGTGGAGTATGAGTGCGAGTTAGAGAGCGAGCACTTCCATACAGGCAGCTCTCGGCGTGCGCAATAACCAAGCAAACGTTCTCGGCATCTTCGGCCGGAGCGGATCTAGCCCCATTGTCATTGCCGTTTAAGGAAGTCGTTCATGCACAGACATAGAACCCTGCACAAAACGCGGCTGGATATGTTCACATCTTTCACAATAGTCAACCCTGTCAGCAGTGGCTGCATGTAGAACCCTTTGCGCACGGCGCGCAACGATGGGCAAGTCGTCAAAGGACAAGCGAGACGCCTACTACCGTCTAGCGAAGGAACAGGGCTGGCGAGCGCGATCCGCGTTCAAACTCCTCCAGCTTGACGAAGAGTTCAATCTCTTCGAAGATGTGTCCCGCGTTGTCGATCTCTGTGCTGCGCCTGGTAGCTGGTCGCAGGTTCTGTCCCGCGTGCTGATCCAAGGTCAAAGGATCGGTAGGGCGGCATGGGAGGACAAGCGGTACAAAGAGCTTCTGCAACTGCGCCAGACTGGTGACGAATCCATGCAAGATTCAGATGCTCTGGCCCCCGCGCGAACAGTCAGTCCAAGGAACGATGTCAAGATTGTAGCTATTGATCTGCAACCCATGTCGCCGCTCGAGGGCATCATATGTCTTAAGGCAGACATTACCCACCCCTCCACCATTCCTTTACTACTCAAGGCGCTCGACCCTGACTATGACCCGGCCTCAACCTCTATCGAGACCGCTCATGCGGTCGATCTTGTGATATCGGACGGTGCACCGGACGTCACAGGCTTGCATGACTTGGATATATACGTCCAATCACAACTACTCTGGGCTGCGCTGAACCTGGCCTTGTGTGTACTGAAACCCGGCGGCAGGTTTGTGGCCAAGATTTTCCGGAGCAAGGATGTCGACTTGCTCTATGCTCAGCTGAAGGTCGTCTTCGAGACTGTCGCAGTCGCCAAGCCGAGAAGTAGTAGGGCCAGCAGTGTTGAAGCATTTGTTGTCTGCACCAATTTCCGCCCTCCGAAGGGGTTCAAAGCTAGCCTTGAGAAGCCCCTGGGTGCTGGCCGCAGTATCCGGACTTCCCAAAAGCTTCCGTATAGCCAGACTGGTCCATCGCGTACAATCCGTGAAGATGGCATCACCGAGCTTGACCTAGGGTCTGACTCAGACGCAGAGGACAGCGAAATCCGCTGGATCGCGCCGTTCTTAGCATGCGGTGATCTGAGCGCATTTGACGCAGATGCGAGCCATAAGCTGCCGGAAGGCCATGTCAGCCTCGATCCTATACAACCCCCCACCGCTCCTCCATACCGAAAAGCGTTAGAGGAGCGGAAGAAGATGGGCGGAGCTTACGGGAAGACGAAGCTTAGTAGCATCGAATAAACGACAAGATATTGGCTCGTCTTCACTATGTGGAAGGCTTCGATAGTAGCATGCGGACACCCTGGAGCTGCCTATAGTGTGCGGAAGCCGGAAGGCGAACGATATGGGCTGCACTGAAAGATCGGCTTGCCACCGCATGGCTGGCCTCTTACTAGGAAGCCGGGCAGCCGGACTACATAGGCATACAGAATCGGCCCTTTTCGGGGCTTTGCTGGACAAAGCCATCGGTGGCTAGACGGGCGCAGCAAGCAGGCCTTCATGAGACGTCCCAGATTTGGCAAACGCATGCCTGGCGTCGTCGCAGCGTTAGTTTTGGGGGCACTGTAGCCGCACTTGTCGGGTTCGACGGCTGTGAGTTTGGACCACCTTTCTCACAATGCGCGACATCTACCGCCTCACATCTTGAGCAGATGTGCAGGTACTTCACAATCTTTCAGCCGGGATCGCGGCGCAAGTTGATGTGCTCTTGCCTGAGAGTGCTGTACCTGCAACAGCCGGTGAGGACTGCCGCTGCCAAAAGGAAGTGCTAAAGACAGAGTTCATTATTCTATCTCATGGCGATTGGATCAGTGTTGACACTCCTATACGAGTTGTTGTGGACTGATTGTCAAATATCATAAATCTGGGAAGGTCGAGGCGCCGCCGTAAAACAAGCGCTCTTAGACGCTAGCGGCCATCAAACACCCATCTCCACAGGATAAGGCTTCTCATACGCACCTAGAAGGGCGACAGCATTGCCAATCTTCTTGTGATCGGGAGATGGACTCCTGATTCCTAACGAGCAGCGAGTTTGGAGAAGGGCGCGAAGGTGTAGCCAGTTCTGAGTGAAGATCAATGACCATAGAGGGAAGTAGAGGTGGCACCCTTACCCCGACTGCCGAGCGTTTTTCTGTCCGGCCCATCAGCTCCCGTACCATCTGCATAGCCACCTCGGCAGTAGGTAGCTAACCTTACCACCGCTGTCGCCTGGGCCGAGCTGCTTGTGGTACGTCAACAGATCGGCCCTATTTTCAGATTGTCTTCTATGCTAAGTGGGCTTCCTGGGCGAGTCCGCTCGAAAATCTGTCTCCGGTGCGACGGTGTCGATACGGTAGCTTCTCAGCCGTGAACACACAGAATAGCGATTTATCAACTGTTAGACGACTATGATTGAGGCATTTACATGGCTGCAGAGTTGCTACTCGGCCTTCATACGCACCCGTGAAGGCCCGCATCCTTGCGTCGATTGCTGTGAACATTAGACTTCGAAAAGACTAATGCAGCGTTGGGTATTAGTCTGCACGTCTATCGTGCGTAACGGGCTCTCTGGAGAAGACAATGCAGGCGCGTATTGTGGCAGATCCCTCCAGAGTTTTTGGACGCCGGCAGGTGAATAGCAGTGGCGTCTGCGCAGCCCGCGACACCCGTACCGCTACCAATGCACCACCGCTGGAAGATGTTGAATTAGAGAGTATGAAAGATGGCCCGGCTGGAGTCGCCAGCGGGACGGCGGGAACTAGGCTTGATCAAATTCGTCCGGGGTTTTCGGCCGTAATAATACATGCGATATCACGGATCATCTCTTTGTTCGGCCGCCTCATCTGCGGCCGTAACAGCTCAAAGGAACATACAATGCGTGCGCCGCTGTGGGACTGTCTACGGCTTGTCTCGTTGCAGTCATACATAAATGCAGGTCGCCAAGGAACCCTCTGCGTACAGCAGATCATACCCTCGTAGTACCACATATACAACGCAGCTCCGACGCAGTGGTTTCGTGCGGTCCGCCGTACACCTTGATTACTCGCTTGCAATATGTCAATCGCACACGAAGGCGCTACATCGACTGGATTAGTGCGAGGCAACAAGCACATCATGAATGACAGAACAGCAGCAATACTGTCGGACGCCCACGACGAGCCTATCGCCTCACACGATCGAGCTTTCGACAAATTTCCCAACCTACCCTCATGGCGCAGGGGCTTGATCTTTTTCGGTCTTTGCTTTGGCCTCTTCCTCTCGCTGATGGACACCTCGATCATGGCGACCGCCGTGTATACGATCTCCCTGGAGTTTGACTCCTTGAGCAAGACCTTTTGGGCTATCCTCGCCTACCAGCTCGCATACCTTGGCTGTTGTGCAATCTTCGCCCGCATCAGCGACTTCGTTGGCCGTAGGAACGCCGTAATTGGCGCATTTGCCATCTTCGTCGGCTTCTCGCTAGCATGTGGCTGGTCACAAAACATCGAGCAGCTGATCGTCTTCAGGACGTTCCAGGGCATCGGAGGCGCAGGACTGTATGCTTTAGCTCTCATCCTGCTGATCGAAACCAGCAATGTCAATATGCTGGCCTTCACCTCAAGCTTCATCGGCGCCACCGTATCTATATCTGGAGTCATGGGTCCCATCATCGGCGGCTTATTCACACAATATGTCAGTTGGAGATGGATCTTTTGGCTTAACGGACCGTGCGGAGCAGTCGCCGCTTTTTGCTTCCTCCTTGGATGGCCGTTGAAAACGAAGGCTTACAATGAGAGCGCTCGCAAATGGCAAGAGTTTGACTACCCTGGCGTCCTCCTGCTGATCGCTGCCTCCGTTTTGGTCGTCTTCGGCCTCCAACAAGGCGGATCTGGTGAATACCAATGGGCCAGTGGAGTAGTAATTGCGACTATCGTCGTAGGCGTATGTTGCTGGATCCTCTTGCTCCTATGGCAGTTCTACGCTTCTCGGAAGCGCAACGACTCCGTTGCATCGATCTTGCCTTTCGAGTTGATTTCTAATGTACCGATGCTCGCTGGTATCATTTCGACCACCTTGACCGGCTTTACATATTTTCTAGTTCTCATCTCGACGCCGCTGCGATTCCAAATCGTGAACCTCAAATCACCGTCAGGGGCTGGAATACATCTGCTACCATTGCTTGTCGCAACCGGCATTGGATCATTTGTTGGAGGTGCACTCTCCAGCAAAAGAAACCGGACGTTCTCCACCATGGCTGTCGCTAGCTGCCTCATCTTACTCGGAGCCGGACTTTTGTCGACCTTAGGGTCTGGCATTGCCATCGAGCACAAGTGCTACGGTTTCCAAGTCGTCGTAGGACTGGGCGTTGGCATGACCTTCTCCTCCATGTCCGTCATGGCGTCGCTTCACACGAACGCTAGAACACATGCCATAGGCCAAGGAGTCGTTGCTCAGATGCGCATCTTCGGAGGTGCCATCGGAGTCGCTGCAAGCAACGCGATGTTCAATGCAGTCTGCGCATACCAGCTGGTCGGGATACTGACGCCTCAAGAGATCACCGACCTGCGCACCAATACCGCCATTATCAATAGCCTTGACGAGACAAAGAGGCACGCAGTCAGAATAGCGTACAGTGTATCCTACGACAAGAGTCTCAAGGTCTGCGCATATATCGCTGCTGTAAGCGTGGTTGTCAGCCTGTTCATCTGGCAGCGGGATCCGCCACTTGTCAGTAAGCCGGAGATCCAGCCACCAAAGGCGGAAGCGGTGACCGAAAAACCTGAGGAAAAGGTCTAGCCAGTAAATGTCTGTATGCAAGGGCGGCTGGTCAGCTCTTATGCGTTGCTGCGCTGATCAGATAGACATGTGTACCATAAGTAAGGATAAGATCTGGTATCGAGTTGCTCAACATACGTTTGCTTACCACATGGTCGTCGTACCATAGACCGGCCGCTATGTCCAATGTCGAGGGTATTGCTCGAGTCCACCAGCCGCGGGTCGGACTGGTTGGTAAGAGACTCGGGACGGTCTGCAGATGACTGAACAATGTGTATGGTTAATTTATCGTACTCTCTCTTGTTGACACTGTTTCGTACACGAACCACGTCCGTTGTGAGGTCTGATACAAGCATCACAAGACACGAACACTGATACAACAATCGCCTATCTCTTCGCATCTCGTACAGGATGGCCGGTGTCAAGCTCTGCAGGTTCCCTACCAGGTGCTTCCACCAGAGGCCGGCTGGAGTCTACTTCGACTGGCAATATATCGTCCACTGCCAACTTCTGCTGCATGGCACCTCCGTGGGGGCCCGGAGATTGATCGTGATACTCCTGCATAAGAGTCTCGGCCTGTGGCTGCTGCCTTGCTCTGAGCTTGCGAATGTGGGCAAGCAGACCTGCAATGCCAGCTAGCAGGAGTACGAAAACCTGCAGTGGCGCAAGCTATGTTCAGCGAGATAAAGCCGATGTTCAAGAGCACTCAGAGCTTACCGCAACTGCAACGCCAATGCCTGCTTTCGCCGCTGTGGATAAGGAGGCTGAGCCGCTCTGGCTTGACGCCGCGCTAGGTGCCGCCGCGGTACTGGATGGCAGTAGTGATGCCGGCGTACTAAAGCTGCTACTCGAGGAAGTTATGGACGTGCTTGTGCTTGCGCTCATTCTCGTGCTCGATGCAGTGCTTGTGGTTGAGCTGGTACCCCAGGCGATGACACTTGGAGAGGGAAGGACGAAGTTGGAGGTCCCTGAACAACATTCGGACTGTGCTAGAACGCTTGCGCAGCAATAACTTGTCAACTGGTTGTTACAGGACCATATGTATGTCCGACCGGATGAGTTCGCTGACAGTCAGGTCTGCATCAGCGATGACCTCGTGTATAATAGACGAAGTTATATGTCGCGGATTGCACTTACACGCGGTGCATTCAGTGTCGCAGCCTTCGAAGTTCGCGTTCGAGCAAGCCGGAGATTGGTAGAGGCCTGTGAAGTTGTAGTACGTGCCGCCTTCATTCGTCAGTGAACCGTTGGCGTGATTGTTGATGTCCTGACACAAGCCATTCGATACGCAAATGTCTGATTGCAGGCAGCAGGAGTCTAGTCCTGGGCATTGGACGTATGCCTGGGAGTTGATTACTGCGATGTTGCCGTTGCGGAAGTAGCAATAACCGGCATGGCTGCTGGAAATGTATGCGAAGAGGGAGAAAACGGAGAGCGCCAGCCTTCTCTCAGGGTACTGCATAATGGAAAGCAGGACAAAAGTATGTATGAGTAACACGTACACCCGCACGGTTTCACGTTGCGGTCGTGACTGTCGACAGCTCTCACACATCGACAGCCATGAGATATGGGATACGGCTGAAGGGCGGTTCCTTTCATTGGTCCGGTCCTCAATATTGTGGCGCCCAACGCATCCCGCACAAGCTGCACGGGCCGTGATCTCGACCTCACACTCCTCATGTGCAGACAGTTTCTTGCATCCGGGCCGGCATGTACATCAATGCTGATCAATTAAAAGCAGGAGACACTCAGAACCAACGTCTCCGAGACCGCGACGATCTTGCGTCAGCCGACTCGCTTTTAAGAATAGTTCAGAAAGCGTCAGGACCTGCTAAGGCACACCTCAAGCTCCCCCTATGACTGTACTGTGCGCCATGCTGGGATGGAGACGAATTGGCACGACCATATAACGGGCATCAAGTGCGGAGAGTGTGCCCACGAACCGCTTCATTATAATAGCAATGTAGGCTATCACTGGTATAGCCGGCATGCATGTATGAATGCCTACTATGCCCCGTGATTGAAAGCTGAGTCTTTGCTTCCACCTGCTTTTCTCACTCCGATGCTTTTCTCACAACAAGCTCTCGAGATCCGCCTTTGCTGCGTCGCTCGGTCTGCTTTGCGGGTTCCTACGCTTGGCGGCCTTCTTTCTCTCTAAACCGACAGACACCGACGTTGCAACTTCAGCCCATGGAGAATGCCGGAGGACAGCTGGCTAACGTTGGAACCATCTCTGTCCTTGGAGTGACATTTCAGAGCTATTTCCAAGGCGCAGCATCCACCATAGAGTTCCATAAACTCTTGCGACCGCGCGATCAGTTGAAACCCAAGAGCCAATTATCCGGCCTCATTTTCGCCTCGTCTCTGCTCGTTCGGTAGTGGATCAAAGGAGATGCCGATGAGCTTGCCATAATCGAGATGTAAGTTGGGCTTGCACAGCTACTGGTCTTCACATCTCTTGGATTGATCTGCTTTACCTCGCCTTCCCACATGAGCGCTCCATGTGGAGGAATAATGCCGACAGGAAAGCAAAGACTCGAAAATTTGAGCGCGGACAGGGCTCCACTCGCTACGCGGTTCCGTAATACTTTTCTGGACATGCACCACAATTTTGTGGTTCCCGTACCGAGTGGTGCTCTTTGGACACGTTCGAAAGTATGGCGGAGACAGGGGCCCAGTCTGGGTACTCGGGTCATATACGGTACAGTCGAAATGGATCAGAGTGTTTGTTAGCCCAAGCTTCCCCTACTTATACATTGACCGACTTGCACCGGCGGGTTCATGCCCGTTCAAGCGATTGTCATCACCCCTTGCGGTATTTTCCTCCGTGTTGTATTTGGTCGCTTGGTCCAACACTGTCCGAGCTTACTAGGTTTCAACAGGAAGGAAGGCAGACAGGCAGGCAGGCAGGCAGGCAGGCAGGCAGGCAGGCAGGCAGGCAGGCAGGCAGGCAGGCAGGCAGGCAGGCAGGCAGGCAGGCAGGCAGGCAGGCAGGCAGGCAGGCAGGCAGGCAGGCAGGCGGCAGGCAGGCAGGCAGGCAGGCAGGCAGGCAGGCA